>NC_139246.1:64576799-65055230 GCF_977018435.1 Lepisma saccharinum | reverse complement strand
GAGATATTCTCACGTGAACTATTTAACGGGAATTTGAAATTCGGATCGTTAAAGCCGTTGGCAAGTCCGCGTCTGTCGCCAACGGTGCTTTTAGCATAAAGCTGCGTGTACTTTTTTTTCACACGTTTCCGGTAGAATTCGTGTCATTGGAATTTTCATTAGCTCAAGATTGCGGTGTTATATGCTTGTAAGAAGCTCCTTCCAATCTCATCTGAAGTGATTAGACTATCGCGTTATGACGCCCGGTATCGATTGGAATCGGTACGAGTATCAGTATCAGTATGGGTATCGGTTGAAAGTGGCATCCACTCAGACCTAATAAAATATTGAATATGAGATAGTTAAAAAACTATTTTTAATATCTGCTTGTGTTCACAAATTGGTTAATATTGTTAATTGTTGTCTTATCAAGATGTCCACCGACCTGCCTCTATCCCCTATGCATTGCATGGTGCCATGGAATTATATAGGTACCATGTTGACGTTGATGTGATAAACACAACGCTCAGGTCGCATTTACCACCCAGGGCTACCCGTTGATTAGAGGCTGGTGAGCCCCAGAGACACTGTGTGCAGGGAAGCAAAGCTAAGTTTAACGTTTAAAATGCAGACGGAGTATTGTCCTTGGGAACATGTAGTTAATATTGTAAAAATACGGCAAGGTAAGTGCTTTACACTATTAGCGTCTGCTCATCACAGTATAACATTTTGCGGTTACAAATATTTTTGTGGCAAGTGCTTTGTGACGTCCATTTACAGAATTTGTATTCATGACAGGGAGTCGTAACGTACCCAATTTGCGTTACACGGTACGTTCCATTTTGTAGGAGGAAGAGTATGGTTCAACTGCTGGTACCCATGTAACGTAACGAAATGCAATATCTTATAGAGTGACGTTACAAGGAACGTAACAAAATGTATTATGGTAGATATTAACGTTATAAAGGAACGGAACGAAATGAGCACATTGGAACATAACGTAATATGCAATATGGTATATACTACCGTTACAAGGATACAAGGAACGTAGTAACGAAATGCATTGTGGTATATACTAGCGTTACAAAAAAACGTAACGAAATGCAACATGGTAGTAAATAACGGTACATAGGAACGTAATGAATGCAATCCTCCGTAACGGAACGAAGTGAAAGGCAATATGGTTAATTAACGTTACATAGGAATGTAACAAAATGTAAACCACTGTAGCGGAACGGAACAAAATGCAGTTGGGTACATACCATCTGCATAAGGAACGTAAATAAATTCAGTATGGTAGATGTTAACGTTACAAGGAAAGAACAATTCACAAATGTTAGGTAGTAACGTTATAGGCGCGTGACGAATATAATCTATTTAACATCAAGGAAGAAAAAGGAATAGCCCAAGTCTCTTACCTTTCAGTATATCGTATGGGATTAATGTGTAATAGCCGTTAAAAATATGGTTGTTTGTAAAAAAATGAATTTCAACCAGGGTTGATAAAGGGTCAGGAATTTTAAATCAATTCAATTCCGGTTCAGCAGGGAATATTAGCAAGCATAAATGGATCTGGACCGTAAAGAGCCTTTTTATGTTTAAAATATTTCAATTCGTTCCAGGAACCTTTTCTCCGGATCAATTGAAATACGGCACAGGGACCTTCTTTCCGGATCAATTTAAAGACTGTCTAAGTTCCATATTGAAATGAAAGAATACGCAACTTGGACCGAATTAAAACTGTGCGATAAAGAAGGTTCCGGTGTTGTTGCGGAGCCCAATAGAACCCATTAGAATTTATGGGTTCGTGGACGTTTAACAATCCTGATTTGAAAATTACATTTTTGGCTCGAAATTGAATACAGCTTCCAACTAGTGTAGAAATGAGTAGTCATAGACGTGCGCACGGGGTGCAAAGGGGGGGGCACATGCCCCACCCCCTAATCATTGACGTCTGCCGATATTTTCGACGCAGGGACAAGCAAGGTATTTTTCCATGGGGCATATTAACCAGATAATAGTGTTGCCCCCTCAAGAAACACCACTTGAATTCGAAATTATCGCATTCCTGCATTCCCATTATAATAATTAATGTACATTACTATGACTGGGATCAAATTATACGCGTGAAATATATACTTTTAGCTGACATTCGTTTTCTAAAGGGGAGATGTGGCCATCCTCGCCCCCTTTCAGATTTCCATGCTCCTATATTATTATACTTTAATCCAGAAATTTAGGGTTGAGGAATCTTATCACCGGTTATTAAACGATATTATGCTCTTGAAGAAAATTAAGTATTTTCAAGCAGATGAAAGTTCACAAAGCAACAACGGCGGAAGAAGGTGCAGTGGCGCAACCACAGGGTGCAGGGGAGATTAGCTCTCAAACTTGTACGGAAATCAATTCTAGGGGGTTAGGGGGCAAACATTGAACTATAGAAAGAAAGGTTACAGAATCTAAGAGTAGCAAGACAAAAGGGTACTGAAGATGGATTTAGTTTTCACGTCTGTCGTGCACTATTTCTTCCAGACGGTCAAGAGCACCTGCAAGGAGGCACAGAGGAGCAATTGCCCCCTCTTGATTTCTATCTTTATACAAATATAAATAAAGTTATATAAACTTGGACAGTTGCTGCTGCTTACGGTGTACGTTTTGCCCGTGTAAGGTAATATATAGATGTATTATTAATTTTTGAAACCCCACCGTTCATTTATAAACACACTGTATATGAGTCATTGTGAATTCGAGTCAATTAAAACATTTTGCGTTGTTGGGAGATTATCTATTAGGATAAAATTTGGACATAATGAATCTAAGTAGAGAAAAATCCAACTTGTATATCAAAATTGCCATGTCCAACTGATCTCCGAAAGTAGTGTTTAGCACGTCACATTTCAAGTATATTGTAATAATCTTCAATTAGGCCAAACGTTAACGAACAAAACAACATTTACTTAACTTATAACTTCATGTTATATAAACTACATGAAATACATTTAACAAAGACAAAAGACAAAATACAATCTCTCTCCAATTCGACTTGTTCACAGTATCTCTTCTAAAATTTTTATCTTTTTCTTAACTTCCATCATATATGATTGATTGATTTGAGTCCACTTTATGCACAGTTAGGCTAATCAGGACTGGACCTACAGTTTAAAGTGAAATCCCAATCACTTGTGCCTCCACCGGGTATCTAACCCGGGACCCCTTCATTACAAGGCGATGACGCTACCACTGCGCCATCGGGGAGGCCATTTCAAGTATAGTCCATGATTGTATCTAGTAGTATATGAACGAGATGTGTCCCTCCATTCAAACAATACGTGGCTTGTCCCTATAAGTGTGTCACTTATAAATTAAGTTTCCGAAAGCAGGTATTATGCATGAACAGAACAAAATATACTCGTGAGAAATTACAAAAATTATAAGTAAGTTCGTGGCGGGAGTTATTGACGGTTTTCCCCACAACCTATCCGCTTTAGGTTCCGGGTTCGAGTCCTGGTCTGTAAATATCTTTTTTAGGTGTCTCTTCATTAATTTAATCTAATTATCATCCATCTTCATAGTTTCGATTAATTATAAAAGTCACATAAAAGCGAAGCAAAATAAGAACAAATAAAAATAATTGCAAAATGATTACAATGTCAGAAGTACATTTGAAAAATAAAATGCGGACAGGAGATTCATTTTCAAACAGGTATTTGGGTAGAATTGTGTAGACAGACAGCATGCTCCCGAAAGTTGCCAATCCACGTGTAGCATGACCTTCGATACTGGGGTTGTGCTTTTTCAGGAAAGTTTGCTCGACGCTCCTCAAGCGTCTTATCAAGAATGCCTCTGTGTTTGCAGCATTACTAACTTATTTTCCGTCGGGAAAATCTTTTTTCTCCTATTTAATCTGCGGTTGACTCTACAATACAGCATATTAATCAAGATACAACAACTGAATTACGGCGAAGTAGGTTAGAAACCCTGCGTGCTCAAGAGCAGCTTCGATAAGGCACCTGAATTGTTTCGAGCTGAAGCAGGAAATGGGCGATGTTTATTCCCCAAGGCCATTCTGTAAAACTAATGCCACAAGAAGTTTTCTGTGTGGATTTGTGAGCATGAAATTGTAGGTTAATGATAGTACTACAAGACGTCAAGTGGATTTATTTTTCTGTTTCGTTATTTTATATAGCTTTCCTACCTATATAGTTTGAATAACTAATTAATCATTTCATAAGCAGACAAACACGAAGAAGCCGATCCCGTGGCAAATTGGTTAGCGTAATAAACTGCGAAGTCTAATGTCGGATTAGATTGATTGATTTAGTTTATTTTACTTCGCGTTTTGTGCCTCTAGGCTAATTTGCGAAGATGGGGATGAGTGATGAAATGATGAAATTGATGAATGGACATTCACAAACAACCAAGCCCGACCGGGATTCGAACCCGGGAGATGTCGGATTAGAGCCTGGACTAGAAAATATGGATGGGTTGGGTCATTGTCTTTATACCACTTCCATCACCTATCACATCCTTTATCATCGCGATTAACCGAAAGTGGTAGACGCGAAATAAAAATAGAACCTTTGCATGGAAGTCCGAAAGAGAGGCAGGGGGGGGGGGGGTGCACGACCCACCTGGAAAATGAAAGTCAACCAAAAATTATATATATATCTCACACAATTCCATTTCAGCTGCAATAATATATGTTAATTATTGCATGAACATAACTAGCTAACTAACTAACTCTCTAGCCTTCTTAAACCCGAAGGTTCATGGCTGCAGAACACAGGCCTTCCATCTGTCCCTATCCTGAGCAAGATCTATATACTCTTTTCCATCCCTACCGATTTCCTTTAGGTCTATCTCAACGTTGTCCCTCCATCTTCGTCTTAACCTTCCTAAAGGTCTCTTACCATCAGGTTTCCCAACAAGAATCCTATAAACTCCTCTTTCCTCTCCCATCCGTGCCACATGGCCTGCCCACCTAAGTCTTCTTGATTTATTTATTCTAATTATCTCCTCATCCCTTTTAGGTCCAAATATTTTCCTAAGGATCTTATTTTCAAATAAGATGAATATGATAACTTCAAATTAAAGCAATGTTTTTTGAGGAGACAACACTGTTATGCACCTTGTTTGCCTCCCTCCCCCCGGAAAAACTACCTTGCTTGCCCCTCTTTGGAAAAAATACTGCAGACGTCCATGACCCTTTAGTATCGACTTCGGACTATAAAGCATTGATTCTTCAATGTATAGAGCGGCAATATACCGCGACAGCCTCTTACAGAGTATTTGCCAGGAAATATCAACACGAGAACAGGGATAGGAATTCCTCTTATTTTAGATTTTCTCAAACTAATTTCAAGTATCTGGTGAAAATTCTTTCTATTTAGTATGCAAATAAAGGTTTTAAATTTGAATGGGCGTATTAATTTTCTGGGTTTTTCCAGAGACGATATGAAGCACTGCGGATACGAAGGGCGAACTCAACAAAGTGCATTGTGAGGGAAATGCGTTTCAAGTTGTCAGGCACAATTCGAGCTCCACAAAAACTTGGTAACTGTAGATCGGAATGTTTCATGCGTGATTTTCAAAGATTTTATGGAGTTTGCACTGTGCCTGGCAACTTGAAACGCATTTCCATCACAATGTACTTTGTTGAGTTCGCCCTTCGTATCCGCAATGCCTCATATTTTCAATTACTTTGAAGCATTTTGGACCATTTTTTATTTTTATAAGCAACTGCATTAATTGATAGAATGATCTTAAACATGAAACTAATTGTTTTTTCCAATGATTGACTGTTTTCTTTGCCTTTCATTACGCTAGGTCACTCAGCCGCTATCTTTGTTGTGAGCCTAGATTAAGTGTGATTGGAGCTTATCCTATATGCTTTCTTCATACAACATGGCTGTCGGCTACATGTTTGACATCTTAACACAACTTCTTTGAAACATCGCTCATGAAATGTATTTCACCTATCGTCCTACGGGAATCAGAGGAACGTAACTACAAAAATTCTGTTTTCAGTTTCGTTAAAAAAAAATCCTCTGAAGAGTATTTGGAGAAAATCGACATTTTCCACTTCTAATTCTTATCTGTAAGGCGGAGTCACGTTTAAGAGTCATATTCCTAAGAATACATTATTTCCTCTCCTATTAATTTGATAAATTAGAGTTAAGTCGCTCTGGTTCTCACACACGCTATCAGCCCCTATTTTCCAAAATTTGGCACGTTAGGTATTACGCCAGATGTGTCATTTGGGTATGATGCATTTTTGTTATATGCCTGTGGAGATTCGAACAGTGTTCTCGGCTTGCGAGCCAGGTTATATCGGCGTCAGCGTCCAACGTTTGGAGCGCATACATTGCTCTAAGCAGGATGCTCTCTACCTTATGATGGGACACTTTTTTACCCATGAAAGTTATTGTCCGTGGCCTGCAAGCAAAGTTCTTGCAACAAACTGCCTCGAGAGAATTATGCGTAGGCTATGTGTGACTTTTCTGTTTCTCAGACCACGTGTGACTACCTACAAATTATGTGAAACAATAACATAAACAACTTCCCATGTGAGTATGAGAAAACACTTGCATTCTAGCCGGGTTCGATTCCTGTGATTCGAATTCCACTTTGAACTGTAGGCCCACTCCCAATTAGCCTATCTGTGCATACAAGTGAACTTAAAACAAGACAAACTTTCATTCTAACCTCAGTCACTTATGGGAGCTGCTTAGAAGTAGTAGTGTTGACTGCCATGACTAAAATTTCTGGATCCAAGTTCACTTCCTCTCAACGATTTTATTTGTTGTTTTAAGTCCCCTTTATGCACAGTAAGGCTAATCGGGACTGGACCTACAATTTAAAGTGGGATCCGAACCACTTGTGCCTCCACCGGGTATCGAACCCGGGACCCCTCTCTCGACGATTTGACTGAGTCTGCACTCCTGCGCTACACTCCGCTGTCTATGCAATGTAGTTTTAAAAGTTGTTAACTGAGGTATCCTAGTCACTAATTCCACCGCTGCCACCAGTTAGTCAAGGTATGACTCATCATCAGCCAGGCTCGGGCGAAATGCAACTCATTAAACCGTCGCGGACGAACTGTGGCATTTTTCTAGGAATTTCGCTTTCGGACCAAACGCTACTGAACGTACAGCAGTCCCAGTGCCTGCTCCAAGTTGCACTGCTGCTTTCGGAGCCCTTGGTTTGGGAAGGGGATGGGGGTGAGGAAAGGGTCTTTTTTTTTCATACTGAAGCTCGTTCATTTCGTTCTCCTATTTCTCTTGGTTGAATTTTCTGAGATACGGAATCTACCTCATTTTCCTTTTCATTTTGTTTTATTGCGTCACCCACGGTACTCTTACATGTACTTAACATTTTTAATTTCCCTGTACCTGCACCCTTTGGTTAGGTAAAAATAAATAGCTGCAGTTCGTCAAATGTTGTATTTTTGTTTTTGTTACCCATTTTTCTCGTACTTCAGTCAAGGGCAATGGAGCTACTGGTAACAGACGTAGTTAGGAAATAGCATGAATTGTTTCTTCCCCGCACTGTAGTTGACCGATAAAAGAACTATGTAAAGTCTCGTTTCTATTACCACAAATTTTACCGCGCAACATGACACGCGGCATGCGACGCTGCATGTGCCAAGCATTTGTTGAAATGGAAACTGTCTGCAACATGCCGCGGCGCAAGTGCCGGGGACAAAATTGCCCCAAACGATTAAGACGCACAACGTGCGCGGCGGACAATGGAAACAGCCTGCAGCAAGTTCCTGGGGCATACGAACTAGAGTAGAAACAGACGACGCGACTACAATCTGTGGTCCAACAAGATTTAATAACAATGCAAAATCACTTGCAGTCATGCTTACAAAGTTTTCGTATCCACTTTGAAGACGTAAGTCTCTCATCAACGAGTTAATTTTTTGCTAGAAAACTTCTAATCCACCATCGAGGTTGTTTTCGCCTCTTTTTTTAGAAATTCATGATACGCGCCTGCCATAACCAACAAACCCGCCATAGCTTTATTGTTCATCTTTACCCAAGTTAAATCACCACCAAATTATTACAATACAAGAGAAGGAACACTGACTACTCTAAAGCACTGCACAACGCTACACTGCGATCCTGCACTCCAGTGTTGTTGCGGACGTATTTTGAAGAAGTAGTTTTGAATTGGAAGCAGTACGAGTACACTAAATGACGCGCAACATGCGCCGGCACATGTTGCACGTCATGAGTCTGGAACTTGTCTGAATGGAAACGTAGCTTAACAGAAACAGAAGGCTTTCACGATTTGTCTGAATATTAAAGTGATCTCTTCTTTCACACCAAAACATAAATAACTATTCTCAGATTTGAAACCGTAACAGGGGTGTAAGGGGTGACCTTCCACGTAGTACACCCAATCGTCAACTTCATTCCACGTAGTACACCCTGGACTGCTCTTTGCAGACTAACGAGGCTCTGGCGACTGACCCTATGGCCAGTATAATTCTGTGTGTTCTGTTTTTTGTCATGTGTGCTGAGTGCCCCTTTAGAGCCTCAGCTTTTAACCTAAGTCAGAATATTTTAATATTTCAGTTATTCGATATTACAGTTACGTTATTTGTTATGGTAAGGGGCTGGACCCCGTATAACGTGGCGGTTGCAAAATAGCCTAAGTGCTGACGCACCCAAAATTAAAAAAGAAAAAAATGTAACAGGGAATATAGCTTTAATAAATGCCTATAAATATTTCACTATCGTTTATATTTATGTACATGTTGTTAATTTCGAAATATTGGGAAGAAATGCAGCAAAATGCTACATATTCGATTACTAATTTGAGCCACTATACATGTTATGTTTTTATTTCATGAACAATGCGACACCACAGGTCCCGAGTTCAGATCCCAGCCTGTGTATTGTTTTCATTATTTTCTTCGTGATGTCCTTTCATCAATTTTGTCATTGCATCACCCATCCTCGTCTTCGCGATTAGCCAAAAGTGGCAGAAAACCAAAGTTAAATATAACAAATCAAATCAAACATTACTTGCAAGACAAGAATGGATAGGTTATTTTGAAGCTTCTGTTATTAAAAGCAAATTGTGTGTAGCTTTCCTAGACAGAAGTTTCAAACACAGAAAGTGATTGATTGGATAAGGGCTGTGGATTCCTACTCGAGCAGAAAATATATATGTTTCAATTTATTACTTACAACAATAGCAAACTGATTTCCCGCTAAATCAAAGAAAACTTGCATTCACAGTTACAAATTGACGTGTTGAATGACCTTAACTACAGATTTCTCTCACTCCAATTCTGATTAATCGAACAGCACACCACAACGTGGGTCATTAAATATTTCCAACTTACTCTCGAGTTCCTCAACTAAAAATAAATTGACTGCGAGACAAAAACTCCTCTCCGATAACACATTATATGCAGAGTATACGTAAGTTGAAATTCCATCATAATAATTTGAATTCTTCAAGTAGTAGCTACAAATATAATTTTTCATGCATATTTTCTTAGCAGAATATGAAGTTTCTCACTTCAGAAGGATAACATATACACAGTATTTCACAAGCGTTTTTAGTTCGAGCTAGTCGTAGGCCTAATATGAATATAAACGTGACTTCATTACTTACTTTAAAAAAGTGCCAGGCAATCAAAATTCGAGGGTATGCCTGAAATTATTTGTAGTATCTCATGTGTCAAGGGGGCTTTATAAGTAGTAGTAGTAGAAACGTAATTATACTGCATGTTGCAACTGAAACCGTAGCCTCGAAGACCGAAGTCGTTGAGTGGTCCACTCATACACTCGGTACCAAACATTCCAAGTTCGAGTAGACACCTGGGCATGGCTGTTTTTTTTTTTTGTAAGCATCCCTTCATAGATTTAATATGATCATCATTCATCTTCATCGTCGCGATTATCTACAAGTGGCAGAAAAGCGATATAAAACAAGAATAATACAAAAGTATAACAAACAAAAGAGGATAAAAGGATGAACTGAGTTAATGATAGGAAGTTTTATGAAATTACTGTTTCTTGAAGAATCCTGTCCTTTGTTACGATTGTATTTCGCAGTCACACGTTGCTCAATGTTCACGTCGACTGTCGTCCTTACGTACTTGAAAATTACTTTCATGTCTGCCTATGCTCTTCTTTCAAACGTGGTAGGTGGGCGCTCTGTCTGTTTCTACACCAAAAAGTTTAATGAACCTCCTGTCCAAGAAGACAAGAATTACTGAAAGTAATTTTCAAAATTGTAAGCGGATGAGGGCCCTTGTAAATGATAAAATATACTGTCCTTTTATTCGCTTAGTTTTGAGAATCACTTCCCATACAATTCTTGCCTTCTTGAGAGTCCAATGGCCCTGTCTAGCCACAAACCAGTTGCACAAACGCGGTTTCGTTTGTTTCGTACAACAATTCCATCTAACGTTTCGTTTCTACGTAGTTTCTACTTGCTAAAAGTGCCTTTCATATCGCCCCAGGGCGTTGTCTACTCGGCTGCTTCGTGACCGAAGGTCACGTGTACAAAGTTTGAGGATTCACATTTTCCGATTTTGCGTGGTGCTGCTGCTGCTACGAGCGAACACAAGGGAAAAAACCTTGGACGAAAAGTCCGCGCACAGCTCTTCTACTCTTCAGCTCGGCCCATAAGGAAGAACGGTCAACTCTCCCCCTCCCCTCCACGTGGTAGTACAGTGCACAGGAGTTGCGGGTCTGCACAGGTTTCTTTCCTTGTGGTTCAGTTCGTCTTATCAAGGTCGTGCAGCAAATAATTATTTTTCGTCTTCCGATAGGAAAAAGCTTGCCTCTCGCTTACGTGGATGAACGCGTAGCACAGATGATTCCTTGGTTGGTCCTTTATGTTTCGTCCTTCAGCAATTTAATCTAAGCATGAATCATTCTCATCGCCAAACATACTGTATTTTTTAATTGATGTAACACATGTAAACTGAAAGAGAGAGACAGAGAGAGAGAGAGAGAGAGAGAGAGAGAGAGAGAAAGATATACATAAACGTTTTCTTACAACAAACGTTTGTTTTCTATCGTATAAAGTGAACGCACATGTTAAAATTCATCTTGCATACATAATCAAATTAGAACAAATCCACGTAAAGTGATTTAGTATGCAGAAAATAAATATATTTGTGATAAATACATAGTTAATCAGTAAATTCCAATAACCAGAACTTCTGTCACGCTGAATCTTGTTTACGGATGTTTTCAAACGTTTTGTTTTACAATTTCATTTTTTCACTGACATCCAAAACGAAAATACGTATTATAATTTAATGACTTTCAAAATGTCAAATGCTGTAATGTTAGTATGCTGCCGATCATAATTGTGAGGCTTCTTCGAAAACGCCTTCGATAACGGTATTTACTATTCGTAACGGATATGTGTATCACTTTTTTGAAACAGACTTTTGTGAAGGGAAAGAACTGTAACGTTACAAAAGTAACGAGCACAATTATACGAGAGACCTATGTTATTCTCTCCGGAACACGGCATCGGACACGTTATTGCACATCGGAACGTCTGTATGATACCAGCTATAAATAACGTTGTTGCTTTGAAGCAAAGAGTGTAACGTTTTTACAGTCGTGACCTCAATTAAGTTACTGGTTAATTGTAACGTTACTATCACTTTCCACACACACTAAAGTTACTAGTCAATCGTGACGAACTTGTTTCTTACCCTGTAACGTTACTGGTTGCCGGCAATGGATGGAACGTTAAAGCGTCACCTAACGACCTACTGATTTACAGATCAGTTATGGTTCGGTACCGTTATGCACACCTGTAACGTAATGTTCATATACCTGAGGTAACGTTTCTGTTCACGAAAAAAGTTATTCAGTTTCTGGTTGTAACGTAACGGAAACCGTAATTGAAAATACCGTTCCATTTCGTTACGTTACGACTCCCTGATTCATGAAGAGTGTTTGTGCAGTAACGGACTTTGTTTTAAACGTAAATTACTGTAGGTCCTGGCAAAATATAATTTAAAATCGTTAATGAACCCTTATTTGTACGTAATACGTACTAATTTTCATAAAATATAGTTTATTTGTATGTAACCAGCCTAAAACAATGTCACAGAAGTGATGAACAATCATAGGTGGAGTTTCGCCCTCACAATTTGGGTTGCTAAAATTATTCAAAGACGTTTCTTGGCTTGCACCCCCCAATTTTTAGGTTTACTATTTTTTTTAACCATCTGCGGCCTGAAGAACAAAGAAATAAAGACTAATTTTTATGATTTATCAAATGTAACAGTTAATTAGCAAAATATTTCTGAACTCTATTTTTATGGGATAGAAATTTTCGATTCTGCCCCTCAAAATTAGGCTTCAAGTTCGATTGTGCCTCCACCTTACAAAAATTAGGCCCCAAGATCCATTCTGCACTCTCCCCCCTCAAAGTTAAGCCCCAAGTTTCACCCTTGACATTATTCATGTTCTTATCCATTACGAGAATCATCATGGGCATAATCCTTGAGGAACAGGTGACCCTCACATCATCTTTTCTAAAGGAAATTGAATTATGTTGATGTCGAGAATCACATTTATGAAAGCAATACATACACTATTACAAATGGTTGCAAATTTCTTAAAGAATACATTTCTCCTTCAGAAAAAATAAAGTATATATTTAATACATTATAATATTAATTGGTGCTCCTGTGACACATGAAGGTTTTGTGATGAATTTTATATTTTTTTTCAGCAGTTTGTCTTTCCTTAATTATTTTGTGGAAATGTCGCACGTGTTTGGGGGGCTAATGCTTGGATCTCGAGGGGTTTACCCAACTACGCCCATGGGCAGGGCCGGATTATGACGAAATTGGGCCTGATGCTGCTGAAAAATAGTAACTGTATAATAATTAACGCTGTGTCTAGACGTCTGATATTGGGGCTCCAAATTTCATTCTAAGATTTATTTTCAGGTTAATATAGCAAAAGAAAACTGTCCAGCTTTCGGAAAATTCTCGTCTGTTTTCACCTGGGCCTATTTCAGGAATGGGCCTAATGCTGCAGCATCAATAGCAGCCACCTTAATCCATCACTGCCCATGGGAACATGTCACAGAAATTAGTTTTCAGTGCTACTACCGAGAAAAAAGGAAAAGTAAGGCGCTTGGCTAGAAAGTGAAATTTATACGGGAAGTGGATGCTAATCAATAAAAAAAAAACTGAAATAGCTGCAGATTTAGGCATAGCTTATACCACTACTTTGCACAATCATTACTCATTCTAACAGAAATGCTATTTTAGACCATTTTTAAAAGTTGGGTAGTAAAACTGTAGTGTCTACTGGAGTATTTCAATATCAGAATCAAAGTGTAATAAAGTGACAAATGTAATGTATTTAAGAATCAAACATTTAGATTCGTTAATTTTCCACTTTAAAACAGAAATAATCTGTATTACGTATATCTTGTTCCTCAAGATAGATAGAATTACAGTATTTTAATAATGATATGACATGGTGTTTAAATCTGATATGTAAGTAATTCTTGGTTATACGTATTATTTTCTCTTCACCTTGACATACGTATAAATCAGGTTCAACTGTTTTAGTGATATACTTAATTGTTCTTTCCAGAAGTGTATCGTCGACCAGTTCTTCGAGTCAAAAGAGACGGTTACGGCAGTGGGGGAGGAGGAGGAGGAGGAGGAAGCGGCGGGGGCTACGGCCACCACAAAGGAGGCCCCGTGGGTCCCGTTTATACTTTCGTCAAGACCGATTATCACGGGAATTTTAAGTGGGGCGTTCGTCACAAAGTAGGAGGACACAAGGGACATTAAATGTGTGCCAACACTCTACGATCCCAAAGACAATACCACCACTTTCTCCTCAATCTTATTTTCATTTAACATAAAATCTAAGCTGATTTTGATCACTTTTTAATGTAGTGTTAAGAACAGAGACAGACGAATCGATTACTAGTTTTCCCAGAATTTTAGTTACGTAAGAGAATTACCAAAGATGTTGCTAGCTAAATGGCGACTGGTATATTTATTATTACGTTTCTAGCAGTTCTAATCTGAACATTTGGAACTTTCCTATTGTTCTTGTACTGAATTGTTCGTCCGGTAGAATAGTTTTTCGTTTCTTTAAATGCATTTTTGTTATTAGTCAGATTGTGTGACATAGCAGTTAATTTGATAAGTTTATCTATTTACAATTGAAATCGATATTAATGAAAGTAATCTTCAGAGTTAAAGTTTGCCCTTGCACACAATATTTGAGCATCACATTTAGGTCTCTATAGTGTCACATTTGTTCTGCAGTCACGGACATTTATGTATTGTAATAACCTCATTGGCATTCGATGGAAATATTACAACCAAGAATTGTGAAAGTGCAAGATCCGCGATGAAAGATCACTTTTCAGCAGACAACTTTGCTGTCATGGAAATAATAGAAAATGCTCGTACTCTGTTCCTTTCTAAATCGTTAACTAGGGGGGGGGGGAAACCACGCTGTACAGTTGAAATACCAGCGTATATTGAATATTCTGATGCAAGCGTACAGAATCAGCTTGGATATTGGGAACTTTAACTGCACCTTTCTTTTCAGTACCTCTGTCACGTACTTGATCTCATCTGTTGTCAGTGCCCTTCTCTCTTCATTCCAGGTTATCTTTGCTAACAAATTTAAATTATCAATATATACTTCTTCGCTCTCTCAGAACATTTTTTTCTCCTTGAAAACCTAACCAATCTCTTTCTGTCTTAACTCTTTCTAGTTTCTGCCGCTTCCGAGCAATACGCTCGCATTCGCAGGGACGGACACATGGGACGAACCGGACCTGTCCATACCTTCGTGAAGACAGATCACCACGCAAACTTCAAGTGGGGCGTCCGCCACCACGTTGGCCACCAATATGCGGGGTAAATGATTGTGAACCATTACGTTCCATTGAACCGTGAAGAATTTGCAAGGATTTTTATGTATTACTCCACGAGATAGAATCTCTGGAGTTCCAAGAGATATATGGAACTAGTCGAAGACGATATGAAGGTAAAGCTTTGTTGGTTGAACCTGTTTCATATTGCATTGTCATTACTTCTTTCTTGTAAATTTTATAGTTTTCTTTGATATTTTTAGTTTTGATTCGTTACAAATAAAGTGTTTTACTAATAGTAGCTCATTTATTTCAAATAATGACTTAAAAGTAGAACAGGATCCCAGAAAATGGTGTTACTAATTGCTCCTGCTTCAGGTGAATATCTTGCTTGTCTCGTCGATGTTGAGGATCGAACCATTTGCCAAAGGAGATAAAAATCGCCTGAAGTCGAGAGAAGCGACGCTCTCTTCAAAGGCAGTATTATAAAGGTAGAGAGTAAATCAGGTTTTGGATAATGTACAGTTAAGATTGCATGTCAATTATAAAAAAGCTCATCTCTTTGTTTGACTCATTGATTTAAAGGGTCTCCCAACAAGATCGTCTATTTAATAACGTTAAATAAATATTTTAATTTCATGAAATTACATATATTATTTCTGCATCATTACGAAGTGATGATGAGGTAAAGTGAGTGGACTCCGTACCTTTCCATATCCCCAGGGGCTGCGATACAACGTCTATAAAGCTACGCGGAGAAGTGTAAGCGTTCAACATGAGTGGCCCGGAAGTCTGTTCAAGGAGTGACACCTACGCCCCCCTTGCCAATGGCACCAGCACCATTTGCTGAAAAAATCGACTTTCTTCCAGACATTGAGAGTTACATCGTGGTTCTATGCAAGGTATGCAATTCCGAGGGGACTTTCAATGACGCTAGAAATGTTCCTTGGGATGGGTTCGAGCCCCGGAAAAGTTTCGAGAACTACCCAGCGGATTAGAGTTTGGACGTTTTCTTCAAGACGGCGAATGGAACCGAATTGGATAACTCTGCCGCAGGCGAGTGAGATATACTCGCGCTCTCGCTAGAGTATGTGCACTCAACTCACTGTGTGTGTGTGAGAGAGAGAGAGAGCTTTCCCCGTAGCCTAATAGCCTCGATTTTGGTGCAAGCAGTCAATGGTTCGATTACCGGTTGAGGCACATACTGATTCGAATTGCACTTTGAAACTGTAGGTTCAGTCCCGATTAGCCTTACTGTGCATAAAGTGGACTTAAAACTCCAACTCAATCAATGAATCAACCTATCTTATAGGTCCAGTACCATGAGGACAAAAGGGAAGCTACTTGAAGATAATGGTCGAGGAGAGGCCCGTGCCAAAGGGGGGCTACGGGCGCCATGCCCCCCCCCTTGAACCATGAAAATTTTTAATTTGAACTTATAGAAACATAAAAATAACGTTGATGATTTTTCAAATTTTGCAACAATGTCGATTTTGTTCTTGCACAAATGAATGGGCTCCAGAATTCTGCAGTCTGCAATATTTGGCAATTTTAGTTTTATAACCATTGATGCAAGGTTATCAGACATCCCGATTTAGTCGGAAAAGTTAATTCCTTTCAATCCATGTCCCGACTTTTTTCGTCTCGGCTCGGACACTACGTGGAAAGGAAGTCACTTGCGCTACTGCAGACATTGTACTGGTTATGTAGGACTTTCTGTAGAATACTGTGTACATTTTAAAAATTGTTTGAATTTCTTTTAATGGTGAAAAACAGTTGTTTGACACTAGAGAAATAGGAACGCCTAGATTATTGAATGGTTTCTTCTATTACACTGTCACTAATTTTTCACATTATTTTGCGTAAAGGGGAATTTTATATGCTTCTTACATTATGGAACAAAGGTTCCTCAATGACTGCAATACAAAACCAACCATATATATCTCTCCACCAGTACCGCAAGGACTAATCCCTTTTCGCTGTCACTGTCCAGCTTTAGGGTTTTTCTGCAACTGATATCGATTCAGCCATTCATAAAAGGACTTACGATTATTTGTATATATAACCACATTGAGAACATCCTCTAGATTCTAGAACATACTGATGGGTACCGCAGCATCCGGTTGCTAGCTTTCAGTGCCAATAACTCTTGTACCTTTACAGCTATCACAAAACTAATTACAGCATTGCATTCCTTGGAAAATTCTAATACCCAACATGCTCCCCTTGCCATTTGAAAAAAATTACCTCAATCCAATATGGCCGACTTCAAGATGGCGGCCATGTCCCGGAAGCAGCCTCACACATGGGTCCCTTACCCAGGTGAAGTTAGATTTGCCATTACCGCATCCGTTTCAGAAGAAAAGGGGTGCCCTTGAACTTTTGAATCAACTGTATGTTCCTGTCAAGGCAATGTGACCAAAAAAGTCCCTTCTAGGCACCTGGAGGCACCCCTACTTTTTTGCCACCGTGAAATAACTGCCCTTGTTCCCCTCCCCTTCCCCAGTTTTGGCACCTAATCGCCGATAATGATCAGAAGTATTCAGATAATTCTGAGTTTAACAAACTAAAAATGTTTTCAAATTTCCTTTATTTTCTTAAACCATTGAATAGCAATTATTATTATATAATAATAACAATTATTATTACAATTAAGAATTCTAAATGTGAAACCGATAGCTCGCTACGAAGGATCGTAGTGAGCTATGGAAAAAAAAAATCACATGGTAGCCAATAGCTGCGATTGGGTGCCAAAACTGGAGAGCAAGGAAAATTTACGTTCTCTTATTAGACAAGTTTGAGCATTTGTTCTAGGTCCACAGCACAGGAGTGAACATTTCAACTGTAATTTCAGTGAATATGTGTGGTTTCGTAAGAGGATGGTTCCGCCGTGTGATATTCACTTTCCCGTCAATTAATGTTTGGTTGGTTGGGCTGGTGGATTCTTTTGAAGTTAGGGCTGTGATCAGATTTCTCAACTCCAGGAAGGTTTATGGAGACAATGTTATTGACGAGTCGTCTGTTCGGTGCTGGTGTCGAGTATCGTTACATAAATTTAAATCAGCTAACTGGGAACATAAATACAACGATATCGATCTATTATATAATGCTAAAATATTTTTCAAAGCAGCTAAAGAGATAGGTTTGGAAGTTAGCGAAGAGAAAACTAAATATATGCTTGCAGGTCGAAACCTAACATGTATAGCTAATTTGCGAAGATGGGGACAAGTGATGATTTGATGAAATTGATGGACACTCGCAAACATCCATTTGAACCCAGGACCAAGATTATTATTAGTAGTAGTACTAGTATCAAAGACGTTGAGATGTTGAGCCAAGTTAGCTTCATGATACCCTACATTCCCTTGTTTTTGAAGTACTTTATTGATTTTAATGATCTAAAAATTTCGCGTCAAACCAAGTGTTAGGTAATAAGATCTTTATGCTACATATTGCTTTAAAGCTATTAGTAACATAAAATAAACTAACGAAGGACTAAAATCAAACGGTGTGACTCAGTTGTTAGCATATGCAGATGATGTAGACTTATTAGGGGATGATATGATCAAACTCAATGGCGAACCTATTACTAACAATAATATCCAGATGATATAAATACAATTATGAATAATAATCAAAATCTAAATTGATAACAACTCGTTTGAACCAGTTTCCAAATTCAAGTACTTAGGAAGAATACTAACAAATGAAAATGATATTGAAGAGGAAATAAAGAGCAGGCTTAATTCAGAAAATGTATGTTACTTAATAATAATAATAATAATAATAATAATAATAATAATATCGTCTTTATTGAGAGGGCGTGTTTCGGCCTCGCGGGCCGTTCTTACAACAAACCCTTTAAAAAAACATATTACAATTGACACTTTCCACTTCTTGAAAATCTTTGTTGCAGTAGAAAGAATAAATATAATAAAAATACAAAAAAATAATAATACAAAATAATAAATAAAAAAGAAATAAAAAAAACATTCCTACTTATAATGTAAACAATTAATGTACTGAAGGTACAGAGTTAAATACCACAATTAGAATACAATTATTACAGCTAAAACTACAACCAATACCTCATTCCCATTCATTACAGAAAAGACAAAGCCAGACACTATTGTTTGGACAGCAGATGCTTCTTTAGATTTATTTTGGTATGTTGCAGGGTGGAGCTCCCCTGAGGTCAGTGGTGGGGGAAAGTCATTCCATTCTTTTATTGCGGTGACTATGAAAGAATTCCCATAGAATGTTGTTCTGTGTACAGGAATCCTGAATTGTGTTTTTTGACGAAGGTTAATTTGTTTTCCTTTCTTCCTGTACGGAGCAATTTGATCATATACATATCTTGGTTCCTTATTGTTCAGGATCCTGTACAATAAAGACAATGCCAAAAATGTTCTCCTATTCTTAACGTTTAACCAATTAAGTTCCTGTAAGTACGGGGATATGTGTTCTCTTCTTTTGACATTCAGTATAAATCTTATGCAACTGTTTTGAAGTTTTTGTATCTTGTAATTTAGAGCACTGTGGATGTTTATAAATACGGGGAAGCATAATCAATTTTTGGCATTACAAGTGTGTTGACTAGGTGAGTTTTCGTTTCTTTGCTTAGCATATGTTTTAATGGAAAAAGTGATTTCAGTTTTGCTATTGAGTTTTTAATTATATGTGTGACATGAGAACCCCATTGTAGATTCTCGTCCAATATTATGCCAAGGTTGCGTGCTGTTTCTACTTTCTGTATTTTGGAATTAATCAGTGTAGGGAGGGGGAGTTGTAATTGTTCTAACTTTTTGAGGTTACTCGTTGTGCCTAAAGTTAAAATGTAAGATTTGGATGAATTCAATTTGAGTGCATTACATTCAGACCATTTAGATATTGAATTTAGGTCCTGTTGCAATGCTTCTAGGGCCATTGCACTGTTTATTAATGGTGTTTGTATATATATTTGTGTGTCATCCGCATACTGGTGGTATTTGCAGTGTTTTAGTGAATCTTTAAATCTTTGACGTATAGCGAAAATAGGATAGGTCCTAGAATACTTCCTTGTGGTACTCCTTGTTTGATATCAAGCCATTTAGACATGCACGATTTATTCTCACGTACTAATTTTACACATTGTTGCCTGTTCGTTAGATAAGACCGAAACCATAACAATTCCTTATTTCTTATGCCGATAGATTTCAATTTCTCTGCCAAAAGGTTGTGGTTTATGGAGTCAAATGCCTTGGTGTAATCAAGGAGTACCAGAAACGAAATTTTACCATTATCCATCCCCTTGGCTATGTCATCAACAACGCTAACTAAAGTAGTTGCCGTGCTGTGCTGTTTCCTGAAGCCTGATTGATGTGGAGAATAGTGGTCATGCAACATCAGATGGTCTACTAATTGTTCTTTTACTATGCGTTCTATAACTTTAGACATAATAGGCAGTACGCTTATTGGTCTTAGATCTTTAACATCAAGGGAAACAGTGGTTTTCGGTACGGGCGTCACTACAGCCTTTTTCCAATCTTCGGGAAATACCCCTTGAGAAAGAGAGCAGTTTATGATGTGAGTTAGGCTCTTTAGGCAATGCGGGATGCAGAGTCTCAACATTTTTAGACTGATGCCATCATGACCCTTGGCATTGGAGTGTCGTTTTTTGACCTCTTTCAACACGGTAGCCTCATTAACCTTCTTCAGTTTGAAGGTTCCGCTTGTCTGCCGTGTTTTATATGACTCGATTAATTTCTCAACGTCGGTCGTGTTTGTTTGCTGACAAGCAGAATTTACAAAAAAGTCATTGAGTACACTTGAGGGTAATTTTTGGTTAAACTTATTAGTAACAACTCCCTCTCGTTTTAATGTCTGCCAAAATGCTCTAGCGTTTTTAACTTTTTCGTTGAGAACCCGGTCATAATGGTGGAATTTTGCGTTTCTCACGGCATTTTTCGCACGATTTTTAAAATATTTATAAGAGAGAAGCGCGTCTTGATCTCCGGTGTTAACATACTTCAGGTGAAAGTAATCGCGTATTTTCCAAAATTCTTTTACTTTTTCAGATATCCAAGGGGCGGGTGGTCTAGTTACTGTAAAAGTTTTTACTGGAAAATGTTTGTCAGCCAACGCAATAATATTGCTGTTAAAGAATAAAACGGATTCGTTTAGAGTGCCACACACGTAAATTTGCCGTTGCGTAGAAACGAATTTTCGTTTCGTCTCCCTCTCTCTTAGCATCATGTGTTCTACCCTGCTCGAAAACCTTCGCTATTGTTGCCACATTGTCATTCCATTCCTGGACACACTCGCGCAAACATCATTGAAAACAATTGAATAGCGCTCCAGCTCGCGGTTCCCACCGTTCGGTAGGGACGCTAATGTGGCAATATAGCACGGCGTAGTGCTTGCTTCTTTTATGCAGTGCATGTTCATTGGCTAGCTAGTAACTAGTGTTGCCAACTGTAATAATGAAGCACTATTTCTGTCACGGAAGGGAAAAAGGCAGGTAAAGTGGCGGTGAGTTTTGTTGGATTGGAAGCACCATATTTTTATTTTATACTAAGTATTTGACCGGTTTGACGTTGTGTGCGTGTATTGCGTGTGTGTATGTAAAAGTGTGTGTTTGCTAATGAACGTTAAATTCCATAATGCCTCCAGTTCTGTCGAAGTTGAAATCAAAAACCTTGCATAGCCAAGCTCGGGAAATTCTAAGCAACGTGCACGAGTTCATGAAGGAGGAAGCCAGTCATGGTGTTAACATCCCAATAAAGCATTTTGGCAAGAGAGCAGCGAACAGCAGCAACAAATTGTTCATATTTCATAATTTTGGAATTATTCAAAATAAATAAATTATGTGGCTCCAACATCATTTCAACTCTGGCTCCGGCACGTGTTCTTGTAGTAATTGCATAGAGGAGGCTGTCATTTTTGCTGCTTAATGCGATACATATTGTTTTCTGTGTTAAAATTGCCATGCTTTGATGGGTGACCAAGTTCATAGCAGGGCCGGCGGAAGGGGAGGGCGAACCGTCCCATCGCCCAGAGCGGCAAAATTTGAAGAGAAGAAAAAAATAAGCCTATTGAAAACTGTGATCGAGCGAGATATTCTTTTGCGCTGAATAGTATTGAAATAGCATAAGAAGTCTCATTATTTATTTTATATTTTGATGTTTTAGTTAGGAATATATTGATTTTCAATTTTCCGTTGCTGCGTAATGACCGGGGGGGGGGGGGTCGAAATAGAGCGGCATCTGCCGCCACCTCCCAGGGAGGCAAAATGACTAGCGCCGGCCCTGGTTCATAACAAAAGAAAAAGCCGCGCAGCTTATCTTCTAGTGGCAGTATATGTACTTGTTATTGTTGTGGAAGCCGGCATCCTTTGTAAATGTACAACAAAGGCAACCGACTGTCGCCGATCTCAGAGAGGAAATAATAATACTGCTTCAGGAGGAGTGTTATTGTGCAATTGTAGCGGTTTAACACATTGGCATGTTATTATCTGCCGTTGCAGTTCCATACCAGTGTATACGGGTTTTGGGAGTGAAAAGTTAGAACGCCACCAGTGCATTAATGCAATGAAAAATAATATATATATTTTTTTTATTTTGTTTGAAATCACTCAAATAAGGAATCGTATGAAGAAGTCTTCTTTGCAGCATTTTTGGTAATTTTACTTATGTGTTAGTTCATATTTTGCGAATTTTTAGTCCATATGTATGTAGCTACATACAAAGCCACTTGTTAGTACATATTAATCCTAGTCCTGGTATAATGAATGACGTTTAAAACTCAACGTTAGATAGACCTGAATTCTCTAATTTTATTGTTGTACGTAACAGCTGTGCATCGGCGCACTGCAGCGATTTTTCTATCTGCTCCATTAGCAACACTGCTTCTTTAGTTGTTTCGCGCATCGCACGGCAGAATTATCTGCGCTGGACTCTACGTCGTGTTTGCTGCATATTAAGTCCCAATTAATATTTCCCGCGTCTTTGTTAAACTCACTTTCGTTAAAGTTCTTAAAGCTTCTGACTTGAGCCAATTTGTTATAATTTTTGGTGCAGTTGATTCCGAACACGGCGTATGTTAGGTGATGGTCTGATATACCGGACATTATATTCTGATCGACGTGGGTCACCTTCAGGTTATCAGAGCAGATGATAACGTCGATAGAGCAGCCACAGGCTGAACTTCGCCCATGAATAAAGAAATTCTAAATTCTAAATTCTAAATTAAGTTCTTGACGTTGGCGTTACCCTCGTGGCCTTTGTGATGATTTGCTTACCGTGAGCCTCGGCAATGATGTCGTTTAAGAATCGCGTGTTGGGTTCATTTTGTTTCAACATATTTACGTTGAGATCACCAATCGCAATCTAATGAGCATAATTCAAATGAAAATATTGCACGATATCCCCAATATCGCTTAGATGTGTATACTTAACTTTAGGAGGTTTGTATGCGACTAATATCCACCTTCTGTACGGTTACCTCGACAGCTAAGGATTCGATGTCATTATATTTTTGAATAGGCAATTCGAGTGCTTTCCATTGTAATGATTTGTGTATATATAAACAAACGCCTCCTCGAGTTCTATCACATCTGTCATTACGGATAATATCATAATTATATAATGCTACCGTGTTATTCGAAATATGTGGTTTAAGCCACGTTTCGGTAATTCCTATGATCTGAAAATTTAATTTGTGTATTATGTATTTAAATTCGTCAAAGGAATTTAGCAGACCTTCCGTGTTGAAGTGACACACTTTCAGTTCTTTGGGGAATGACTCGAGGCCATTGCTTAGCTTCTGTTTGGGAACCGGCGATAGCTGAGTCGGGGAGGAGGGGTGAGGGTGCCTGACGGAAATAACTGTCTCTGAAGCTAAAGGGAGGGGAGAGGACTCCACTGACCTCATCACGTGGGCTATTCACGGAGCCTGGTTTCTTTCCAATTTAGCCGAACAATAAGCGCCTGGAACGTCTTGTAATATACATTTAGTTTTCCTAGCAGAAATGAGGCATATTGTAACAAGGTAAACAATATCTTGTCATCCAAAATGTAATTGTATGTGGCTTAATCATCATACTTGGAACATATAAGTAATTATGAATATATGATTTTAAAAAGAAAAAAATCTACTAATAAAAATGAGTAAGATAAAAAAATATGAGTAGATACAAGAATGCAGGAAATGATTACATAGATACCTATAAATAATGATACAAATAAGCAAAACGAAAAAATACACAAAAAACAAAGGGGTATATATACTATATATATGTTAATACGCTAGGGTTGCAAAATTTGGGCAACAATGTAGATTTCAACAATGTGTGTATATAAATGACAGAAATAATTCAAAATACAAATATGCAAGATGCAATTTAAAAATATAGAAATAGACAATTTGACAAAATGGAAAAAGTATATGTACGTTTAAAAATCTGTGAGAAAAAATGAGGTTTCAACGCTATTTTGTGGAAATAAACGGATGTGTATATAATGTCTTGAGAAGTTAATATGATGAAAGGTTAATGATCATGAACCAGAAAACTGTAAAGGATTGTCATTGTCCGTGTAGTTTCCAAGGCACAACAGGCACATTTTACTTCATGTTCCGCAGCTCTTCCTTTGTAGAAATGAAGAATCTTTGATCGTCCCTTATGACGAGGATCTTCCCGTCTCTCGTAGTGGCAGCACTAAACTTTTCCCTTCCTTCATGCAAGAGCTGCAGCCGAGCTTTGCACAAATCTTCGTGAATTGAGATCCGGGTTCCCTTCAGTTTGCTTTTGTTCCTCATAACCAGGGATTTTGTCCTGTAACTGACAAACTTCACGAACAAAGCAGCCAGCAGTCTCTTCATAAACCTTTGTCTTCTCGTTTAATATCTAAGAAACTAAAAGTTAAAATATACAAAACAGTAATTTTGCCTGTATTATTATTATATATGGATGCAAAACTTGGTCCCTTACATTGAAAGAAGAACATAAATTGAGAGTATTTGAAAATAAGATCCTTAGGAAAATATTTGGACCTAAAAGGGATGAGGTGACAGGTGAGTGGAGAATTTCACATAATTTAGAACTACATAATTTGTATTCATGTTCAGATATTATTAGAATGATTAAATCAAGAAGACTTAGGTGGGCAGGTCATGTGGCACGAATGGGAGAGTTTACAGGATTCTTGTTGGGAGACCTGATGGTAAGAGACCTGTAGGAAGTCCAAGACGAAGATGGAGGGATAACGTTGAGATGGATCTAAAGGAAATCGGTAAGGATGGAAATGAGTATATAGATCTTGCCCAAGATAGGCCTGTGTTGCTGCAGCCATGAATCTTCGGGTTTAAGAAGGCTAGAGAGTGAGTTAGTTAGTTAGATGCTAAAGGCAATGTTCCCCCTGCATGTAGCACCTTGCCATATAGGCACATTCTCCACTTAGGTAATTTTGGGGTGATGTGATCAGCACCACACTCCGGCGGCATTTACACCTCAGGGTTGCCCCAGGTACCATTTCACTGGAAGTTGGGTGAATTACAGTGTCTGTTTATGCGGGAACAAAGTCAATAAAATTCCAAAATTAGATCACCTACCCGTTGCCAGGAATTTTCGAGAGGGGCTCCTCCATTGTCAGCAGCCGCTATCTAAAGGTGAATAAGGAGGCGGGTGTTGAAGCCATGAAGATCAATTTCTCACTATATTGCATATTATTATACAAGGATCGATACCCGGTGGAGGCACATAGTTGTTCCAATCCCACTTTAAACTGCAGGTCCAGTCCCGATTAGCCTAACTGTGCATAAAATGGACTTAAAACACCAAATCAACCAGCTAAATTTAAAATACAAGCTTTCCCATAAAGCAAGAATAGTTTCGTGCTTTCAAGCGTCGCCAGCTTAAAATTTAACAATTAATTCGACTACTACAAAACTAAACATCATATACTAAATGTATCAAGAAATAGTGAATCATGTTTTAGGTATTTGCCGGCCCCGTGGCGGAGTGGTTAGCACGGTGTCATGAGTCCCGGGTTCGAATCCCGGTCTGGGTATGGATGTTTTTGAGTGTTCATTCATCAATTTCATAATATATCACTCATCCCCGTCTCCGCAAATTAGCCAAAACAAAAATGGCACAAAAGGCGAAGTAAAATAAAGCAAAATGTTTTAGGTATTGGTAAATGTTGGCTAAAAAAGAGTAACATATCAGTGAATTTAATGCAATAATTTTCTTGCACGGTAAAATACACTCCATTTCATGGCTTCTCGTTTCGCCAATCACACATTGAATCCTTGCACTATATACTGATGAATGAGCTGTTCTTGGTAATTTTTTTATAATCCAACAATGTTAGCATAATTGGTTCTACAAGAATAGTTAATTTTTGCCGTAGAGCAAGAAAATTACTAATATACGTGTTGTAAAATGCAATATGATTTCCAGATAGATATTTTTTGTTAGGAAATGGTGGAATCATTTCGTATGTAATTTTTATTTTCTCAACGTCTTCTTAATAATAAGATGAAAATAACAGAATTTCCTTGCATTTCCCATTTTCAAAAGCAAAAATTTTATAGCACAATGCTTGCAGGTTTATTGTGCTAGCGTCTAAGTTCTTCAAAGTTATTTTCTTTCCTTTTATATACGGAAAACACAAGCCGAATTAAATGGACGGAAATGACAATTATACACACACACACAGATACATCCGCCCGTGTGCGTACGTTACAAAATGTGAGGAAATTGGCAGCAGACATTTATGTTCCTTAATAAATTGCTGACGTGTTTCTTTAAAAGTAAAAAGTAAAACGATTTCCTTACGTTATTTCTTCATTAGTTAAGCCCCTTTACTCACCTTATTGTCCCAGCAATCATTTTATGGAGAGATTCATTGTCCCATAACTGTACCAGTGTTTTATCAACACCTCCATCATATTTCCTCAACACCCCTCTCTACCACATGGGTCCATTTTGGATCACTTTGACCCTTACACCCGCCTAAATAATGTTCTTTAAATCCCCACCCACTTTCCGCTGGAGAAATCTTGATAAACACCTGACTTTATCTTTGCCTTGCATGCTGACCAAGTTAAAGTACCTCATTCGAAAGTAATTGAAATGTTTTATTTCGTCACCATGGAGTTTCCCGAAAATATTTTAAAGACTACCTTCCAGAGATACGTGTAACTGCGATTACTAAATGCACTCAGTAACGTCTTTTATATCTATTAAGGTGGTATTTATGTAGAATATGAAACAGACTCAAGATAAATAAAGCCACATGTGAACGATTTTTCTATGGTAAATTGTTGAAGTGTTCCTTGAAAAACTGCCCGATTTTATTACGATATTCCTTCAATAACTGTGAGTAATCGTTCTATTGTTTTTTAACCGATAGTAAATGTCAAGGTATCACGCCAATTTTCAAGAGCGAAGCCACCGAAGCACTGAGGCTTCGCCGAATCGCAGGGCGCCGTTTTCTGGGAAACCCCATCCCTCCGGGGAGGTAGGAGTCTGGTGACGTCAGTTTTCTACCTCGACATCGGTGAAATTCAGCAGCGCCATCTCTTGTTCTGCTAGGCAGAAGAAGTGGAAGCAAAAAAGTGCTCTCAGCGCCGCCTAACGTATTATTTCCCAACTTCTTGCGAGGGGGCATTTCTCAGTGGGAGGTCCGTGCAGCGGGTTCCCTGCCTTCGATGAAGATCTGCTTATATATCTTTATCTGTGGTAACACTAATAAATCATCTCGTTATATGCGTTCGGTTATGCTGATAGTCATGGTCAATATATTACCTACAAACATAAATGATACCGTAGATACTCAGAGGCGATGTTTGAGGCAGAGTTCAATATTACGCTTTACTTTCCTGAAGATATTGTAGCAATATAATCATTCCGTTCCATTTTCGTATTCTCCATTGAACTCGCACTATTTTTTCCAGAAGTTGAGCCCCACTTCCCTCTTAAAAATTCTTGGGTGAGATCCTACCAACTATACTAAAACTGAACTGCAGACAATACTTTACTACTCAAAGTGACGTGACCTAGAACGTAGAGAAAAATCACTGCTGCACAATTCAACGTAATGATAATATAATGAAAGTAGAAAAATGGATATGAGAGAAAGTTTTACACACACACACACACACACACAATTTGTATAGTTAGCTAGTTACATGTAGAAGACAATTCGGCACATTTTTTCCCACCTTGGCTTCCTTGAATTCACGAAACTGTAAAGCCATTAACACGTTAACCACCTATAATCGAGTCCCAAGTTCGATTCCCAGTGAAGGCTCAAGCGCCTAGTGGTTCGGATCCCATTTTAAACTGTAGGCCCCACCTCGGGTAGCCTTTCTGAGCATGAAATGGAATTTAAACAAAATTGGAACACACACGCGCAGAGGGCGTTGAACTTAATGACTGACAATTATTATATACATCGAACTTTCAGCGTCGCTGGAATAAGGTCTATTTGTCATGCCAAATAATGTGTATTTTCAGTTTCGTGGTGCCTTCTATACAAAGTGCACGCGAGTTATCTAAAAAAAATTCAAATGTGAGGGTGAGTCGAGCTATATGTTTCATTCAATAAGACTCTTCACATCAAACATACTGTGCTCTATAGCTGTCGATTTCGAATGGGCATCTAAGAGTAGTTGGTTAGCACACCGGATTTGGAACAAAATCACGGACTGTCATAGTTCCAATCACACTACAGACACAGCAAAATTTGTTAGCCTGAAGATGAGAGAATAGGTCAATGAAAAAGAAAAACAATGGAGAATGTTCAATTATGTCGGGACGCTGTTAGAACCGGTATTCATTCACAGAGCAGAAGGGTTATTTTGACAAAATCCTGTTTCCCTGCTGGCTGCTTCGGGGAGGAAGGCTTTGTAATGTTGCCGCTTCTTACCCAAGCGGTAGGCCTAATTCGTTGTTTGACCATGAGTTCCTTCGTAGGTAAACGCTGCAACAGAGAATTACTGCCATAAAGGTGGTTCCCGTGCCAGCTGAAAGAACGACGGGAATTTAAAGAACCACTGTCACTAACCTTCAGACAAATATCTAAGAATTTCCTTAGGTTTCGAAGCTGATCCGAAGGGACAACAAATACCAAAAAAACGACATGAATGAAATGATCGATTGGTCCGTCCTTCTGTTGATGGATGGCAATTCATATTAACAATAATAATCGGAAGCTTATCATTAAAGAGTCAACAATCAAAGCTAATGCGCATCTATTGATCAGAAATTACTAGTGTGTTAAAGTTGTTTTTTTTTGTATCTTTTGTTATGTTAAGTCGCTCTTCTGCCACTTTCGGCTAATGAGGATGAGTGACGATTAGATTAAATTGATACCATGATGCCAATACTGAAGCCGTGGCTCGAAACCGGAAATTTCGTGGTATCGGAAGTGGACCACTTAACGCGCTTGGCCACCAAAGAGAACCGTCTCTGCGGCCAAGCGCGGTTAGTGTGGACTAACGATCCGGACACCGAATGTTCCGGGTTAAAATCCCGCCCTGACCTTCAACAATATCTTAATCTTCAGAAATCCCTTCACAATCTAAGACATAACACTTTATCAAAACTTTATTCCTCTCCCCTACACCTCAAATTTAATAATCAATCCTCCTAACAAAATTTCCATGCCTATATTAGACTTTCTGTTGATTCCCCCCCCAAAGTAATTCTCAATCCTGCCTACCTGAAATTCCGACTAAATTCGTCAATTGCCCACCATAATTTCCCTAACAATTTAAGGCTTAATATGTAAGAGTTGGATATTTCCCACCCCCAAATATTACTTATTACCCTTAACAATTCCATTGCCAATCTACAAATTACTATTTATATAACAGCAATGGTTAATTGATAATATAATTCGACTCAGTCAAATTTCCATCACATACTGCGCCATAATGGGCACCCATGATTTAGAACTGTGACAACGTGAGAGGTGTAATGTAACTAAAAGTTAAATATCAGGAATGGGTGTATGTGTGCTGCGCATTTTAATTTCATGTGAATCAAATCGGTCATTAATGTGAATATTAATAGTATTATATAATATAATATAATGGTGCAGGTGTGTGAAAAAGTAAGTATGGAAACCAAGGTATCAATAAGAAAGAATTGGAAAAATAAGTTGCATATGGAGATATGTGTAATTAGTTTTGTTCAGGGATGTAGCAAAGGCATCGGCTAAACCGTGCGGAGTTTCAATACTGTGTCCACCCGCCGTTGGATTGAAGCACTGCATCTAGTCGACGAGGCAAGGATTCCACGAGCACATGTTTGGTCTTCTCCTTAAACTCTTCTAAACATCAAACACGTGAGCCTTTGTTCTCAGTTGTCTAACATCCCACTCACTCACCATCAACGCCTAAATGTTTTCGATTGGGAGACTTCGCTGGCCAATCTACTCTTGAAATTCCTGGGTGCTGATTAAACCAGGTGGTGGTCGCTTTCGATGTATGGACGCTGCTGTTGTCACGTGGTGAATCTCATCTTCAGGGTGTCCCTCTCGCATGCTGGGAAACATGTGGTTTTCCAGCACTGGGACGTATTTCTTCGAATTTATTCTCGAGGACACTGCCACCAATTCACCTACTGCAGACGAACTCATCAATCCTGACACCGCAACGGATTTCCTGCCACTCCTAGCATGGATAGAAATGTTCTCGGGGCTGTAGTGAGTGTTGTCGAGCTTCAAAACGTAAACCTGGCCATTTTCGTCAGACGAAAATACTTTCTCGTCGCTTCAAATTACGGTCCGCCAAATATCTTGAGGAGCTGGTATATAAATATTGTAAAGCAAAACTGATCCGTGGTTCGCGATGGAAATGCGTCATTGCCTCTTTCTCTGCCGCTCGACGATGTCGTACTCGAACGTCCGTCAGACGATGCCGAACTGTTGCAGCATGGCACTCCAGTTTCAACTCTTGGCGTAGCTTCGTTGCAGCCATGAAGGGATTGCCCTCGCTCATCTCAATGATGCCCGCATCTTCTTCCCTGGTTGTCTTCCTCGGCCGGCCTCTGTTGGGTCTTGACTTCATTCCTTCGTCCCCTTCTTCCTCGCAAAGCCGAATCTAACGCCTGACGCATGAATCGCCCACACCAAGGGTCGTAGCAATCTGTAGTGCAGATCCGCCGCACAAGAACATGCGGACTATCTTACCTCTTGTAAATACCGAAGTATAAGGCATTCTGCAATGAAATGATATCGTAAAGAAACATTCGGACAGAAGGGACACGCTGCACGTGGCACATGCTTCTTGAGAGAACATTTTCGTTGGTGCATGTAGAGTTTCACGCCCATTCCGGTGCAGAAAGTTTCATTTGATTGGTTCCTTTGCAAGTGACATGCTCTAGGCATAGATTAAACTGCTGCAGGATCTCGAACGAAGCACCCACCGGGTCTTCAATCAAAGCCAGAGCGTGGTGGCGAAAGGCAACCGTTAACTTACTGCACCTAACATTTACATCAAGCAGGGCCTGCGTGGTGTATGCAAAGAAACTCACGCTTGCTTTAGAAGCACAACTAGGGGGATAAAGGATAGTATTGAATCAATGCAAAATAAAAGAGTATATAAAATCTACATTATTATTGACTCATGCATTCCCTGGAAAAAAGGCATTGTTTTCTCGCACATTTCTGCCAGCAATAAATGTGGAATCTATTAAATTAAGCAGGTGCATGAAGATTTTAAAATGGGAAAATATCGACAAGATTATTCAATTGTAATGTGGTGTGCGAGATGTATTTTTTTCCTTAAAAGAGTTTGTTACAGGTTTTAGCACAGTAAGGCTAATTGGAACTGGACCTACAGTTTCAAGTGAGATCCGAACCAACATGTGCCTCCACTGGGAAACGAACCCGACACCACTGCACCATCGGGGAGACCCCATATATATAGGAAGAGGGAGAACACACAATTTTCTGTTCAGTGCGAACCTTTGGGATGTATTTTTTCCTAGCGCACCAAAAACACAATATACAAAATACAACCCAAACCTTCAATGGTGAAATTGTGAGTCAATCACTGAATTGGAATAAAAATTGCAGATTTAAATCTAAGAGGCCAGAAGATAATTATTGCGCTACCATGTGGCAGTATACAAAAATTCCACTTGTGTTTTCGTTTCGAATTTCACTCATTTTATGTCAACTTTCTACATATAGCCAATGGCGGCAGAGGATGAATGATGCTACAGGGAATTTGATGAAGATTGAAGAAACAGCGAAAAAGAAAAACTCGCAATTATCAGAAGCTCGGACCCAAGAACCCTGTCTACGCAGCATGTTATGATATTTAAGTACATTACGGATTGCTGTTAAATCCTTTCTTATATATTTGTAATAGATGAATCCCCGCCCCCGCTACGAGAAAAAGAAGAAAAAAAGACTATACGATTAGAAACATTCACAATAATTGCAATGCTTTACATCGCTCTTGGCTGTATTCCAAATATAGTAAGAGATGAGCGATAAGTTGATTTGTTTTTTTCTTTTACCAAGGTATAAGTGTATTTGAGCGCAAGGGTTACCTATCTCATCATTTATGAGGAGTTAACTTCGCAGCTACACTAGCACCAGGCACAAATGCATCAATTTCTATTTCGGTTATTTTACATCACTCTTCTGTCTCTTGAGTTAAACGCGATAATACGGATGAATTATAAAATGGTGACGGGACAAACTCAATGATACATCCATGCCTGACTAGAGTCCGAATCTGGAACATATGCCCTCGCTTCGCTACAAAAAGAAAACTGGCAGAAATGTATCGCAAAAGTATAGGAGCACCAAGAACCGGTTTCACCCAACGCAGACGATGAAATCATTTACAGCGACTCGCCATCTCCCCCTCGCTCGCAGGTAGCCTTCTCTGCACCCCACCTGCTGATGGAAAAGTACGGTCAAATGGTGCACCTTCTTTTCGTTTCAAGCATATTCCGTGGGGAAGGTTTCTGGCACGCCTCCCCCACCTTCTCACCATGGTTCATAAATGAGACCCGTGCACTTTTAAAACCCTTATCGCAAGAAAGAGTTAAGTTGCTGGCATCAATTTTACACCACAAGAAAATAATATTTACACGGGAAACATTTCCTAACAAAATTTCCTTGATTCGGACTAAGGGCAAATTAAAAATAATGAAAGGAATTATACACAAGAGAAATAAATTACCGAAAAAAATGGTAAAGCGCGATACCGAAATCTGTAATGAGTGCGAAGGGAAAATCGAGAAAAGGAAAAAAAGTATAAAAGTATTCGAATAATCAGATTAAGAGAGAAAGTTATGACAGCAAATAATATTAAGCTCGAAAAATGCAAATAAAAAAAAACGGGAAAAGAACCCATACGAAATGTAATATATGAGAATCGGAAGTAGGCTGAAGGAAGCAACTCATATTTAATAAACGTGGAAAGAAAACATAAAAGAGTCCTGGTTCGATTTGCGACGGGAGCTCACATTTGTGTTTCGAATCCCACTCTACAGTGTATGTCCATATGTAATATTTACAATTAAAACATACTTCGTCGAACTTTTTCCAAAACAGACGTCGCCAAAAATTTAAAAACAATAACACTGAAGAAAAATGCCGAAAGCATTACTTGAAAATGAAAACAATAAATTGTGACAGGCATAGGCACACTGAACGTGGAGGGGGGTAGTTATGGGGGTCCAATTCCTCTCCTTGAACTTACCATGATGGCTGGATCAAGGAGAAAAAATATCTCGAAAAAAATAACTGCAGTTCAGGGGTCCACATTAGCGCGAGTGATGTAAAAACCAATCACAACTTCCTCGCCATTTTACTTTTGCCTTTCTAGGGTTCTTCCGAGCACACGTAAATTTTGAAGAAAATATTTGAGTTCAATTTATGCACAGATACATTAATGGAAACGGAACTTACGGTCTAGATTGGTGGCTCACCAGTGGGAATTTTATCCAGGACCACTTGATTACAAGCCGACTTTACGCTATGGAAAGGGGCTTTATTTTCTGAAATAGATAACAAGATTATAATGCTAAATTTTCGTCTGCGGGACTCTCTCATGACAAGTGTCAAGTATCCGAGCGATAACGATATCCGTGATGTCTCCTTTCTTCACATATTCGTTCGGAAGTGGTAAAATAATAATAAAAAAACTCAAGCATAAATGTTAATGTCACTTGTTATTACCAGATATATTCTCAAAATAAAATAGTTCTCCGTTAAAATCAAATCAAGAGGAAAGGAAGATCCCCCACCCGCTCGCGTGAATCTGTGGCTAGATTCAAGAGTTGGAAACACTACACTTCACGCGAGCTGCTCTTCCAGGCGAAACTAGATGATATAAAATTACGGGTTTCATAACCTTAAGGATGGGCGTTTCTTAATTTTTCGAGTGTACTATACCCAACTCCGGGTTGCGTTGTAAATGGAACACCTGATAAAACTGGGCTGTGTTTCTGACGTATGTTGGGTCGTTTCGTCGTTTAATCTTGTTCGAGCGCTTTTTGACATCTGCAGTGTTTTGTTGTGTTTTAAAAAAATAAGTCGAGATGGTCCCTGATCATCTCGTGGGAGGTTCAGGTTTGGCTGATTGGTAAACCATTTAACAAAGTAGTTATTTATGATGGAATCTGCGATATTTTAAGACTCTGTACAAGTATTGAAAGTACTATCATTGTATGTTCAAAACCGAAATTACTCATTTCTTACAGCAAAGCAAGAAATTGACATGGCTATTCTTTAAACATTAAAAACGATTGATTCACATTGTAGGAGTACGGTAGTTCAGGAGTTAGAGGAAAATCATACGTTCGAAAGCATTTTTTTCATTCTTTGGTGGACAATATTAAGGCCGGTTTGAAGACTTAAGTTTCTTTCGCATGTAGTCCTATTAAATGCACACATAGGGCATTTAGATGATTAAGAACGTGTATTTTATGGATACATGTCAGCAGGGGATTCACGAAATGTATGTAGTACGATTTGTGGTCTAATATGTAGCTACGGCAGATTTGTGGTCAAATATGTAGTCATTTCCTCAAATTTCGATTCTCGAAACTGTCTACAGGCTACAGTGGGCTACAGTGGACTACATATCGGGCCACTGATGTAGTGGCTTCTTGTAGGACCCTCTTTTACCCTTCCACAGAGGGCTACAGCGGACTACATTCGCCATATTCTGTGTTTGTGTATGACATCCAACTTAAAAAAATAAACAAATAGAGATACCAAATCTGTGTTTTGACGTCTTCGAGAAGCAGAAGGAAAAGACAGTGGGCATTTGCGTGTACTTAACCTTTAGACTCCTGAGAAGGTTTACGAAAGTACCCCCGTTTTCGCCCGGGCTTCTCGGCGGGAATTTTAAATTCGAACACTCTTTGTTATAACTCGGGCACTAGGGGAGCAATCTACCTCAAATAAATTTTGTTTTGCAGCTAAAACATCAGCGCATGTAACCGTGTACAATTCAGAATTCCTGACCGAGGAAGGGGCTTGGGAGGGGGGCCACGACCCGAGAATTTCAATGGAAAAAACATAAAAATCTGGTGTTTGCCCCCTCTTCTCCCGCTATTTTGGGGAGAAGGCGCGAACTATAATATTCTTTTCAAAGAATGGACATTTCTCAAGAGAATGAAACATGTTTCATGTTCCTGGGTGTCATGCAAGTTGAATAATAAGCCAAATGTGTTTTGGGGGGGGGGGGGGCAGATCTTCGAATTTCAATGGAAAAAAAATAAAAATCTGGAGTTTGCCCCTTCTTCCCCCGCTATTTTGAGAAGAAGGTGCGAACTTTCGTATTCTTATCAAAGAATGAATATTTCTCAAGAGAATGAAACATGTTTCATGTTCTTGGGTGCTATATAAGTTGAATAATAAGTCAAAATGTGATTATTTTTTTTTACCAAAAATAGGTAATTTGCATTTTTGGAGGAATATTGTTATAACTCGAGCACTATGGGAGCAATCTACTTCGGATAAGTTTTGTTTTGCAGCTATAACATCAGAGCATGCAACCGTGTACAATTCGGGACGCCGAACCGAGAAAGGAGGCTTGGGGGGCGGGACCTCCTAATTTCAATGAAAAAAAATATAAAAATCTGGAGTTTGCCCCCTCTTCTCCCGCTATTTTGGGGGAATAGGCGCGAACTAGTATTCTTTTTCAGAGAATGGACATCTCTCAAGAGAATGAAACATGTTTCATGTTCTTGGGTGCCATACAAGTTGAATAATAAGCCAAAATGTGATTTCTTTATTCTTTTTTTTACGAAAAATAGGTAATTTGCATTTTTGGAGGAAAATTGTTATAACTCGGGCACTATGAAAGCAATCTACTTAGGATAAGTTTTGTATTTCAACTAGAACATCAGAGCATGCAACTGTGTACAATTCAAAACGCCGAACCGAGGAAGGGGGTTTGGGGGGCGCGACCCCCGAATTTCAATAAAAAAACATATAAATCTGGAGTTTGCCCCCTCTTCTCCCGCCATTTTGGGAAGAAGGCGCAAACCTTAGTATTATTTTCAAAGAATGGACGTTTGCAAAGAGAATTAAACATGTTTCATATTCTTGGGTGCCATACCATACAAGTTGAATAATGTGGCATGAATATGTTGCGGAGGGGGGAGGGGGAGGGGAGGTTGGTCATCAATGTGAATTACCCAGGCTTGTTCCAGACCTGTGTCAGAGTTTACACCCAAACATAAGAATATGAAGGTCCAAAAAGCGCATTCATTTCGTAATCAGCACCACGTTACCATATGGTATCATTGCGCCAGTACGACCTTACTCTGATCATACCATATGGTATCATCGGGGGAGTAAAGTTAAAACACATCTTAAAGATATCGGCATCCTTTTCCTGTTTCGGAAATATCTTCATAGCAATTTGGCACTGAATAGGAGGTGCCAAGGATTGATCAAAATTGTGGAACTTCATTTCCCCAACAAACAAAAGGATTGGTTCTCTGAACCTCCTGTAATCCATGTTAGTAATTACCCATATCTTGCACTGATTTAAATGAATATACACTTCCACGAGCAGATTAAGTTAGGTAGGCATAGATTGTTAGCACTTCCTTGCAAGGCATTCCTGCTCGTGCTCAATACATTTCAAAACGTAATTTATCTTGTAATTAATACTTCGTGCATCTTTAAACTCTCATTAGTTTCTCCCAAGTTTCGAACCTACTCCCACAATCATTTCCACTTCCTAATACTTCTATAAAACTTGCGAAAAATCATGAAACATTAGGAACGGTCCAAGTTCCTTTTGTTTTATTGCCATTTCATCATGCTACGAATGTAATTTTTTACAGAGTTCGATTTAGATTTACGTCTGTTAACACATACTGCAGAGTTTTAGCGATTACTTGGGTTTTTTGTTCAATATATACTTTCGTGGTTAGGTTAGGCAGGTCAGGTTTGGTTCTCTTACCATTAAAATAAAGATCCTAAATGCATTCTACTAAGGATCCGATTTACTTCTACATTAATTTCCACTAATCTCGATACTTACAATCGTTTGTCAACGGAAAATACATTGTCCATGAGAAGCAACCATTTTTAAAGTTGTTTTCTTCAAGATAAATATTTTTTTTCGAATCCAAACATTTCTCATTGTTTTAAAGAAAGGTTTCAAATTTCGTGTGACAATGATTGCCAAAATTCTACGATAATTAGTCTTCCTGCTAGGATAATTTGAAAAAAATCATAAAACAATCGGAACCGTTACCGATTATGTGTTCATTACCATACGTAAGCTATAATTTTTTTAATTTTCACAGGTTAAAAGTTCCCTGGGATCCAGACTCAACAGTATTAATGCAAGGTATGGTATGGAATTTGGTCTCAGTTCAAATCCTGTATCGGCCAGCACAAATCATCTTTCCAGTAAAATTCAAGGAAGTATTCAAATATTTCCTGGTTTGCTGTGCAGAGTGGATATTAAGTATGTTTCATAAACCATTACAGAATTTTATATCATACAAGAAAGTCCTGTGATATTCCTAACAGGTTTGTTTATTACAAGAAATACACGTGTGTCTTAATCTTTGAAGAAGTCTCCATAGAATATGTACAAAAATTGGAGTTTCACTAGTGCATGTTTAGTAATGATTCAGGTAGTTCAAATATTATGTTAAGTTGTTGAGTACAGAGACTAAAAATGAATTATCTTAATTTTATAAAAAATAGTTTCTTATTTTTCATTATGTTGATTGATTTTCATTAAAATTTGCTAACAGGTCACCAGTTATAACACGGGAGAAGGATAGTACTCTTTTACTTACGTAACATAAATTTTAGGATATAATTATTTGCAATTGGGCTGGCATCTGAAAATTTATGCATCAGATTCACTTGCTTATATGTATACAGTACCTAACAATAACTGATACCTAGGGACATTGAATTTTCGCGATGCGCAAAATCGCGAAATGTGTCCTTTTCCACGAAATGAACGCTTTTTCGCGAAATAACCATGAAATATCATCAAATTAAGTAGAAAACACGCTAAAACCGGCAATCAAGGTTGTGCGCGCAAACTGTCGTTTTGTAACGAAACGTTTGCCTAAAGTTTCCTATCACTTGCAGCTGAGGACGTTTTATCTTCGATCACATCAGGAAACGCTGCAAATCTGGATTTCCCATGCACATAATCTCAGTTCGAAAACTTCGCTCAATGTCAAGCTGCGTTCCTTTCCTCCCCCGAATGTCTACTCAACTTCCAGTTTTATTGAACTTGCTAGCTGTAGCAGCGATAAGATTAGTCTGTTCCCGCACATCAAGGGAAACAATGGTGTAATTTGTGTTCAGTCATGAATGAATTTTGTTTGTCATCATGTGCTTTTCTGCATGTGTTTGTGTATGTGCAGTAGTGATTATTTTATTTGTTGGACAGCAAGGATATCCTTTAAATACATACAATGATAAATCACTTGAGATATGCAATTTAAAAATGAAGTGATTTGTGTTGATGTTTTCTTTTTGGTTGGACAGCTAAGTACTTGTGTATGTGTACAGTATATAAAAAAGAAGTAGTTTATCAATTTATAGCTCTTTTGTATGTTGTTTCCTCTCATGATGAAAATGTGTGTGCCATTTTTTTTCAACCTCTGGTATATACCGCTGATATCATTTTATTTACCGCTCTCCTCAGTTTTTATTTACCATAAATTTGTCTCCCTACTGATACCATATGTTCTTACCAGATCAAACATTGCAATTTCATTTTGAATAACCAAAATCATTCATAATGTTAATGCAGATCATCCAGCCATTGTGCCACGGTCCAGCCAACCTATTAAAACAAAAACCTAATTTTTGAGCCTTCCACAGAATCATAGAAACTTGCCTTGATCTTTAGCACAGTTAAAATATTTATCAACAAAGTTACCTTACAACCTAAGAGGAAGATAAAAAAATTGACTAAACAATGCAATTTTCTGTACAATACAAATCACATGATATTTCATTTCATATTAAAGCAGTGACAGGACTGAAATGAAAACTATGTATAATCAATGAATATAAGTGTTTTGGGTTCAGCCAAGGGAGCATTGGTTTTTCGATGCCTACAAAACAATATGCAAGAAGGTCTATTGGCAACACCTCAGAGCATTCATAGGATGATATTTAATTATGGGACATTACTTGCTTTTTAATGGTTAAAAATTTGTAGATAGCCTTTAAAATAGTCAATACATGAGAAGAAATTATATTTGAACATGAATTTTTTACATATTAATTTGTTGCACCAAAAGCAGAACATGCAAGGCACGGTTTTGTACAGAGTTGTAGCGCATGTACCACACTATGCACCAATGCATTCTAGTGTAAAACTATATAGTTAAAATAAAGAGGTTAGCAAAGTATTGTACAATGACAGGAGTTCAGGGTTTGAATCCTGGACAGGACATGAATATTATTGTGAGTGTCCTTTGATCAATTTCATCATATCATCACTTATCCCCATATTCGTGATTAGCCAGAAGTGGCAGAAAAGCAACGCTAAATAAACCAACTTAATCAATAAATAAATAAATAGGTAGCTAAAGGATATATGAACAGAGCTTTTTTATTTTAATTTTATAAACTCATATGGTTCCTTCATTATTGTGTTATTACTAAGCCAAATTGGTGAATAATGTCAACATTTCTTTTTTACAAATAGGAATAGATGGTATATTTTGGAGTGTATTGAATGGTGATGTGTGTAACTTCTAAGCATTAATTGACATTCTCATTGGATGAAATTTCTGTTAATTGAAATGTAAGCTTATGTGATGTGAGTTGTTCTTTTACACGTAGATAATACATGAGCAGCTAACAACATCTTGGAAGCTTGGAAATGCATGCGAAAAGTACCAAACCTACTGGTGAATGCATTTGATAGCAGAAATAAACATATGAATACGTTAGTGGACCTTGGACACAATTTTCGTTAGTTATTGCAATGGATCAGATTCTACTTTGCCGGGTTCAATACCAAGTGGAGGCACATAGTGATTAAGGTCCCACATAAAACTGTAGGCACAGCCACGATTAGCTGGAAATTTCTACTGTCTATCGCGCCCCAGGTCAACTTTAATGTAAGCCAAATCATGTGTTCGTCACTAGTTAAGGATTTTGACATCTACAAAGATAATCCAAAACACATTTCTACCTCATCCAAGGATTATGTGAATTCAATTGAAATTGTACTAATATACACAGCTGAATGTGAACGCGTGTTCAGTGCCATGAATCTATTCTTTAATGAACAGAGTAAGATTAAATATTTGCTTGGATCATAGAATGCATAACTGCAAATCAGTTTCGGTGATACCCAGTTGTTGATGTTTTATTTTCGTGAGACACGAGCTCCAATTACCATTTAAAACCTTCGTCCCAAAAGTTACTCAAACACAAATATGGTTATGTGTGGCCGCGATGGCTCAGTCGGTAACGCGTCTGACTACCATGCTCAAGGTCCCGGGTTCGATCCCCGGCCGGTTCAAATCCGGGAACTTTTCTAACGGTGGAAGCGGCCCCGGCGCCTACCCAGCGTCGAATAACATGGGTACCTGGGGGAAACCCTGGGGGGTAAAGGCGGTCAGGGGCGTGATGCTGATCACATCACCCCCACTCACGACCGGATCAAGAAAGTGTGGGGCGTTACCCCCACACCCCCTATACGCCTTCATGGCGTGGTGCTATGCACAGGGGAACACTTTACCTTTTTTTTTACCTAATATGGTTATCTGGGTCATTTTATGATGTTTTTTTTCCGCTCTCATTACTGTCTTCATTTGATTTTTCTTATTTCCTAAAAATGTTGAGGGGGCTTTAGATCCTTCAGTTCCCACTTACTCTGCATACGCTATTGCTGCAAATGGAAACTGAATGATCAGTAAGCAACAGAATTAATTGTTACACTTACCCCTCAAGTCTCATTAACCGACTCTGTTGTACAGATCAACCGGCTATATCCGGTGGTTCGAGTTGTGCTTTGTGCCCACCTGCGATGGTTTCAGTGCAAACCTTCAAAGTTCCATGATCCCGGCTGCAGAAGCAGACGGAAGATAGCTGTGTTTACAGACACAGTGTTGAGTGGACTCACACCCCGCAGATGTTGGAACGTAAGGATAAACAAATGTAGGATAAATTGCTTGTTCAAAGGTAGACGTATGTAACACAATATAAATGCTGCAACCCATTTTTCGTTTTCTGTTGGACATTCACTTCTTTCCCTGCATATTCTGCCGATCTTCATCTACTGAAGTTGTCCTTCGATTTCTCCTACTTTTCAAGTTTTCTGTAGCTTTCTAAAGCTCATTTAACCTGAATGAGCATCTTGTAATCTTGTAATTTCTGTTGCCATTTCATCGCCGGAAGCTGGTAGTAAGATGCAACGAATGTAAGCCAGGTTCAGAACTAGTCGGCAGGAAGTTTTTCTTCTTCTTCTTTGTCATACTGCTGTGAAATTATCCCTTGAGCCAAATATATGTGCAGCAACTTTCGGTCGCACATTTCTTTAATTTCTTTTTATCTTTTGGATTGTGGAAAAGCTTCTTTACAAAGTGATGTAGTCCGTTCAATAGGCTTAACTCGATAACGGTTCGTATATTTTTCTTTAGTTACTTAGCGTCGGTTTGTCTATATTTCTAGTTTAATTGCGGAAACGAAAATGAATAATGATTACAGGGAAAGTAAATGGAATCCCTATGCCCTGTTCGTAACTCGAACCCATAACCATCGTAAGTGAGACTCGGAGGTGAGTACTTAACACTCACGGTCACAGATGAAACTAAAGAAACTATAATTGCAAAATATGGTCGATTAATAATATATGCGAAAACAAAACAAGATTCCTCTAAGAGACCTTCACCATGAAGTGTCGCCCGATTTCCTCTAACTTATAAAAAATTTCGAAGTACTCTGTCAGACTCACCCTACCCCCATGCAGACACCACAAATGACCTTTCGACTCGTGCTATGGATTTCATTCTGATGACAACAGACCCGTAGCCACGGGTAGGCTAGGGTGGCTGAAGGTTAGGGCACCATTCAAACTTTCTTCTTCTTCTTTTTTCTTTAGAGAACAAAGAATATTCGACGGAGAATTTTACTCTTGACACGCATAAGGGAGAAGGAAACATACAACGTGTTACTCGACCCTTGTTCCTCTTAAAGATTTAAAGATTTTCAAGTGATGAAGTGGCCCCTTTGGGGGTCACCACGTGAAGATGAAAATAGGGTTAGGTGGTAGAGCAGCCTTCGGCTGAACCTCGCTCGGTAAATAAATAAATAGAAGTCACTATTGAACTCGGTGAGTCAGGAGAGGTTAAATAATCTCTCAATATGTATTATCATTTGAAAGAAACTGCAAAGTTGTTTACGTTCTTAGAAAATAACGATAACGATTTTTGCTTCATTGAAACAAAGAAAAGTTAAATTGTTATTATTTTCTTTGTGAGATATCAGTCGAATTTTATAAATAAATATATATATATATATATTTTTTAAAGTTTTACTTACAATAATGTGTAATACATAATTTATGACAATGTTATTTCTTTCAAGCAGAGTTGAATCATTTTAAATTACAATTTATTTCTGCTGAGAAAATACTTTTTAATTATTCTAAACATTTTACGAGCTTCTCTTACTTGTAGGCTTATATCCAGGTAACACTGGAATTTTGTTTCCAAAAGTAATAATAATAGCATGCTTTTAAAAATGTTTTTCAAACATTAAGACAGAACTAAGATATTCTTAAAAATGCTAAACTTTTTATTTTAATCAGAAATGCAAACTACGAATCTTTAAATACAATGTATAACCTATATTATTTTTTAAGACTTTCTTCTTGTTTCCTCGTTTCAAAATTAGTTGCATGTAAATATCACAAAAGAAGAAAATATCAGAGGAACGCACATAAATATAGATAGTACGGCCACCAAACCAGAATATCTAGGTACCAGGCTGGATGACAACGCATCTTTTGCATTGAAATATCTGGTTAGAAAACATAAGAAAAATCGTAAAACAGTTCGCCGGTCACATATTCCAAAATTTGGTGCAATAAAACAATGTTTCCTATAGCTGTTGTTTGCAATTAAAGTCTATCAAGCGACAAGTAACTCTACCCTTCTCTACGATTTGAAATACATACAGCTTACATACGTTCAATATTCGCTTGACATGGCCTTCTCAAGCAAGAAATAGTACCTTTCTGTGTGAAACATGTATTAATAATACATGTAAACTTAAATAATGTAGAAAACGTAGCTTGATATCTATACCCTGCTTCGGGAATATCTAGGAAACAGGTCTCTGCGCATGTACTGACTCTAGACGGCTCGACCAATGAACACCTGAGAGGGAACGATATTGCGTGGAGGATTGGGGGCGCAGCTGCGAGCTGTTGCAGCAGCGTGTACTGCTTCGCTCCACCCACTCACTTTGTCCCCTTATCTACCGTTATGCTTGTTCCAGAGATAAAACGAGATGGCATGGTGTGAACAACATTAAAAATATAGCTTTATTTTGCATATGTATATGGCATTGATTCTCGAATTCAAACACAAATAAGCATAAATTTATTTTGCAACATTGGTGGGATTTCTGAGGCCTGCAGTTTCTTGAGAGAATGGTGAATTGGTGGATGAGCAAAGCCTTCCAGCAGAAAGTCTCTCGTCGGTCAGAGAATGAGAGGGGACAGTGAGGTCTCCAGAGTACAGTGAAGACCAACTCAACGAGAGGGCAAGAGCACAGATAGTGCTTGATAACAACTTCGGCACCTGGAGTAGCGTCTCACGTCATTCATAACAATTTAGTACGTTGATGGGCTATTCCAGCGTCCTAAGTAATTACTTGTACAGCCACGGACACTTCTGGGTTGTAACGATTCCATTGAAAGTAAATGTAATCGTTACAACCCAGAAGTGTCTGGTGTCTGTGACTGTACAAGTTCAGTCCTAGGTCGGTGCCTCAATAATGAAAGTGGACGATCATTGTGTAAGAACTAACAGATTCGCATCTAATAGTATTGACACATACCTGAAATGAATCCGTCTTCCGCTTCCATTCGACTGCTCCGTTTTGGATCTCCCAGATAGCTTAACGGTAAACTCGTCGTCTTCTAATCATGAGTTATCGGGTGGGGACGCATGGCTAGTGGTTCGATACACTTTAAACTGTCCCGATTAGCCTTTCTGTACATAAAACGGACTTAAAACAACAATTCAGGTACCATGGACACTCCGCCTGCCTCGCCCACTGCCCCGGGGCTTTGGGAAACTAGGCAGGGAATCACGGAATAACTAAGCACTCGGATGTTGGGGCCCTGCAGGGGTGGCTAAAGGGCCAGGTGACCGGAGTGACTGCCCAGGGCGCCGTTCTCAAGGGTCATCAATCCAGGGCGTCCCCCTTCATTAGTGCCAAAACCATATTTGTTTGTTTGACTTCATTATTAAGTCCACTTTATGCACAGAAAGGGTAATCGGAACCGGACACACAGTTTTAAGTGGGATCAGAACCACTATGTGCCTCTACCAGGTGCGTGGCTGTTTGTTTTTAAAAGAGATTGGTGACAAGAATAAATTGAAGTTATTGTTGAATAACATATTAAGTATATTGGAAAATCATGGAGCAATTTAAGTTAAGAGATTACTGTTATTTTGGTGTCCTTGTGTAGCTATTAAATAAACAAACCTACAATAAATGTGTTCTTTTACTTACAGTGCTTTAAAATAAGGTTATTATTTCTCTTCAGGGTAGAATGATAGGAAGGGCACGTTGGAAAGTAAGGGGTCGTCAAAAATCCACCTCGCCCGGTTAAAATTTTATCTGAGCCAACCCTAGGTCCGTGAACCTCTCGTAAACGACTTGAGTATGTGGCGATTGTGATGCCAACTAGTGAAATGATTTAAAATCTTATTTCTTCTCAAGGTAAATTAGAGGGGAATGAAAGGGAAAATGTGCTCTACTCGTACTAAGCATATTGTTGAAATTATGATAGAGAGGATAATGGATAATATTCTACAATGACATTGACCGGATGTAAACAGCTACGAGACTTTCTTGAAATTTACTAGATTTGCCAACTCGCTTCGTTCCCAATAGTTTAACCAACATTTTCAAACTATGACCACCACTCGTAGAATTTGAAAGAAAGGTTTGTCTCAATATTTCATATATTTTAATAATAATAATAATAACTCCTGGCGCAAGAACCCTTCCGAGCCAAGGCCTACCTATCAACTACCGGCCTCACTCCCACATACCTTAGCAGAGATGGGAGATCATCCAATCAGTTACGGGGTTGGTAACCCCAGCCGTTTGAGTAGGTTTCCGTGACCGGATTACGTTACTGCATAGTAGCTCTCCAATTTCCTCGCGATGGTGATTGATCACCGGTCCCACACACTGGAAAGGTTTTACGATTCCCCCCAGAGATTCGAACCAGCAAGCGTCCCGTAGCTCGAGTCCAAAGCTTGACGCCTTAGACAGCACGGTCAAGGTGTGGGTGACGGACATTTTCATATATTTGGAAAATATTAAAGTCGAATGGAAAACGTCCCAGCACCGCTGTCAATCTTGCAATAGGATTAAACTCACACTGCATGCCATCTCTCGGCAGTAGCTCGTACTTCATGCTCTGCCACAAATGTGTTGGTTGAATTGTTAGCGTTTGATTGATTGAGTTGGTGTTTAAGTCCACTTTGTGCACAGTAAGGCTAATCGGGACTGGACCTACATTTTAAAGTGGGATCCGAACCACTATATGCCTCCACGGGGAATAGAACTAGAGACTCCTTGATTACAAGGCGACGACACTACCACTGCTCCATCGGGGAGGCACTGTAAGTGTATGACACCTTACATAGCCCAGCAGGAATTAAAAAATATCAGGGATGGGCATAGACCATCCAAAGGTTATGGGCTAGTTGACAACTCAAAATTATTCTGCCCAAAAAAACACATTTTTATCACTACAAATTCTACTTAATCACACATGTGATTTTCTTATACATATTGTTCTCCTATTGCATTCATTTCCCCGTTACTAGCTATAATATTTTTTTCATTTTCACTCATTACTGAATTTTTTAACATTGATATCTAGCGATCCAGAACAGAGTTTCTCAAAATTTCAGAGTTTTTAGTTTATATAGAGTTTCCCTCAATATATTAACAACTGGGTCAGACCATTTAATTTTAGTCCTTCGTTAGTTTCGTTAACCTTCTTAAAAGCATATTCTAAGGCAAAATTAAAGAGCAATGTAGGTAATGCATCTCCCTGTCTTAACCCATCGTTGAATTATAAATTTGTCAGACATATTAGTACCTACACGAATTTTATTTTGTTTCATTATTGCATACTTTTATCATACATAACAAGCTTCTTAGGGATTTTGAAGTCGACTAATACCTCCTTTAACGTGCATTTAAATATCAATGAATACTTCATGCACAATTTCATTATATTCCTCCGTTTTCTCAAGTTTCTGTCTGATGTAAAAAATTTGATCTATAGTTGATCTCTTACGTTCAAATCAACATTGATAATCACTTACAATTTCATTAGCACGTGATGCGATCATTACTGGATCCTTTTTAAGTAACATGTTTATGAAATAATTTAATTAGGCCGCCCGGTTTTAGTTTCATGTGTTTTGGTAATGTTAGTGTGCAACTTTTGTGTATGTGTATGTATTCCTGTACGTTTGAATTCTTGGCCGTCGGGGTAGGTAGGTGTGTCGCTGGACAGCCAGTAACGGTTTAGGTCATTAGCGGGGCCTATAAGGGAAGGGAAGGGAGCAATCAAAGAGAATAGGATTCTTTTTGGGAGCAATGGCCCTCAGATGTTTAGCGGAGTACGGCGAGGTGAAGAGGTATCTTCTTCTCTAAGAGGAACGGCTGGGCGAGCTTTCTTTCCTTTACTATGTGAACCGACGGAGATTCTGAACTTCCTTTCTTTCTTTCTTTTAATACACACACTTGCTCTTTTCACATTATTTCAATAGTACATTTCATATGGGAAACCGGGTACACACGTACACATACCTTCGGCCACCTTTCTTGGTAATGAAGGTTTTTTTTTTTTACTCGTGAAGCCAGTGGCTACAAAGTCACTTCGCGAAGGGGAATAGCAAGCCCGTAGCTAGAACTGACCTCCAGGGGGGGGGGGGGGGCTCACGGGTTATTAAGGGGGCGAGCTTTGTAAACCAAGTCCATTTTTTAAAAGTTTATTACTATTAAATGAAGGTAAATTATGTGTGTCGGGGGTTATTAAGTTAATTTAAAATATAAAATTTAGGAATATCATACAAATACTAGTTTTTTTCAGATCTTCTGAAACATCTCTTGAAGTGCTAATGATTGCTACTGACACCATCTCTTAATACACACCCCATACTACACTGGTCAAAACAATTAGGTGAGCAAGCAAGAAATCCCAAAACCAAAGTTGGAGAGCCATTGGGAGGATGGAAGCAGGGCAAACACAACGTGAGGTGGCTGCAGCCCTTGGTGTGTCACGCAGTGTCACTTCCAGGTTGTGGACACGATTTCAACAGAGAGGTACAGTACGAAGGAGGCCTGGGCAAGGTCGCCCACGGTCAACAACAGTTAGGGAAGACCGGTACTTAGCATTGTCGGCTCGCAGGAATAGGTAGCAAACTGCAACTGACTTGCAACGCGGCCTTGTTTTGGCAACAGGACGAAGAATCTCTGGCCAAACTGTACGAAATCGCCTGCGGGAAAGGGGTCTTTATGCAAGAAGACCAATGTTGTGTGTCCCTCTGAATGCCCAACACCGTAGGGCCCGCAGACAGTGGGCTGTGGAACATCGTGAGTGGGGACATGGAGAGTGGAGTTCAGTTCTCTTCTCTGATGAGTCGAGTTTCAGTCTCCAGTCAGATAATCGACGCATTCTCATCTGGAGGGAACGTGGGACTCGCAATTATCATTATCCCGCACATGTGCGCGAAGTGTCTCAGTATGGTGGCGGTGGCTTAATGGTATGGGCAGGGATCAGTGTTGGTCGACGTACCCCCCTGTACCGGAACGGTACTTTGACAGCCTTACGGTACCGGGATGAGATCCTCAGGCCTCATGTTGTCCCAATGGGTGCAGATATCCGTGATCGTTTCATTTTTGTGGACGATAATCCCCGACCTCACCGAGCACGTCTGGTTGACGCCATGCTACGGGATGAGGGTATCGAACGAATGGTATGGCCAGCGTCCTCCCCAGACTTGAATCCCATTGAACATGTGTGGGACACACTCGGAAGACGCATTGCTGCTCGGCCAGCCCCGCCTACAACTCAGCAACAGTTGGAAATGGTCCTTCTGGAGGAATGGGTGAATATCCCGCAGGCTGTCGTTGATAACCTTATTGGTTCCATGCAAAACAGATGTGCAGCTGTCATAGCAGTTCATGGGGACCACACGCCTTATTAGAGGTATGGATCTGTTGCGTATCTGTCCATTTCTGTTGTCTTATCACCGTGCTGTTATCCTGATTTTGTGCAGTACCTTGCAGAAATCACCCCTAGAACTCTGTTGTGCTAATGACTCAATAGACATGTATTGTACTGTTTGAGGATACACTCACCTAATCAAAATACATTGCTACTTTTGACTTACCAACTTTGGTTTTGGGATTTCTTGCTTGCTCCCCTAATTTTTTTGAGCAGTGTATTTTTGATCATACATATTTATATCATACGTGTTAAAATGTACAATATTCACTTCAATCATAGTGCCTACCGTACGTTCCACCCCCGGCCAAAGCAATAAAGCTTGGGATCAGTTGAGATTTGACGCAGATGCGGAAGTAATGTGGATGATGACATCAAAGTCCCAGATTTCTGTCAAACGAGAGGCTGCAACAGGGACAGGGAAGGTACAGATAAGGAAGACCTCATATGAAAGAACTTTCTAAAGTCTAGGGAACCTTCTAAACACTTGCCGCTGCTTAGACTTCCGCTCATAAACAAGATGAACGAACGAAGTTGTAAACAAAATAATATATTCTGTCTACATTTTCACTCTACAACCAAACAAATTAGAATACAAAATAGTTTTACCTAATATCAAGGGGGCTGGCTGCAGTGCCAGGGGGGCTGAGCCCCCCCTGGCTCCTGCCTGGCTACGGGCCTGGGGGACAGGGCAAACTGAAAGAGGGATTTTTCGAATAACGGCCAAGATTTAAGTTATGTAAATAAGATGATATGAATAAACCTGCATATATCAGAAGGTAAATGGGCGTTATGTAATCATTCGAAGAAATACCTGTATATTGCCAATAGTTACTGATATATTTTCACGGAACTTCAGATACTGCATGTTTTAAACCTAGGAACAAGGTTTTAAAATGTATGGGTGTGTATGTTGTGTATGTTGAAGGCGAGAGCTGTGAATCGCAAGAAGACACATCTATACTTATACAATGGTTAGTCTTGTTAAGATAATGTTAGATAGTATTTTACATTATGCTGAGAGGAGAGACATTCCCTTACTCTATTCTTAATTAATTAACAACAACGTCACCTCTCCCTTGGCACATTTCCAGGGGTTAAAATCATGGACCGTTCCGTCTTGTTGCAAATGACCGTTCCCATTTGTTCACTTTTTAGATATTTCACTACAATTTCCATTTCAGTGTAACCTAAACTCCTAATATTCTTTAGAAGTAAGTACACACTGTATTTTAGCATTCGTATAAGCTTCCCCGCCACGTGAAGATGCGTTGTTGCCCCGATGGAATTAGCAGAGTGCGACAGCGTTTGTATTGCATTCATGTTTTTGTGCGTCATGGTTCTCGTTGCTTCTATTTCATTTGTTAATTAATATTATTATTTGTCGTGTCTGGTCGATTCGATTGTTCTGACAGAGGAATCCTCTTGCACAAGATATTTATTCGGATTATCTTTTTATGGACATTGTTTCGTGGCTACATGAGGTAAATAAAACAATTTATATTATCTAGACAACAGCGAATACAAACCAAATGAAAATTCACGTGAATAGTCCAGAACGAATTCTAAGCCGACGTATTTTTTCAGAATTTTCGAACATCATATCGATTTATCGAAAGTAGAGGAAATTCCTAAAACTGCTTCGCTGGCGTCGGCCAAAGGTCCATCGTAGTCCAACCGTTGTTTTACAAGAGTCAAATGAAAACCTTAAAAGTCCAATAGAAATTGTAGGACAGACTGTATACAGCTCAAATTTACATGAGGTATCAAATGGACCTCAAGGCTGCAACACTAATCAAGTGAGCTTCAAAACTCCATTTTTGTTATTTCAAAGATGGCACCTCCTCACTTGCACCAGGGAAGAGGAGTGGTTTCTTTCCCTCTGTCAGCCTAAAACTTACAGAAATTTCTCGGCAAATGAAAGTTCAATATTCCTGTGCATGCTTACCAACCAGAAGCTTTACTAATGGAGGAGAAAATTCGACAATGGCCTTAGTTCGAGTACAGCGTTTTGAATAGGTAGTGTGGAAAACGACCCAAGAAACTGGTTCCCGAGGCGAATGACAACATAGCACAAAAGCTAAGTAAAATAAAGCGAATCAGTCAATCAATTATGAAAGTAATGCAGCTTAGTTAGTTTTTAGAATATATTGTGTAGATTTCCTTCAAAGGCTGTTAGTGATAGAAACAATTATATTTGTGGAGTGATTTGCAGTCACGAAATGGCATTAATGATGACATTTATGAATGAACACTCACAAACATCTATGTTCAGGCCAGGATTCGAAACCGGGACCCCTGATCTCGTAGCGCTATGTGCTAACCACTCCGCCACGGGGTCCGGCAAATAGCACGCTGTGTTCTAAATAAACACACATAAGTTATGTAAAATGTATAAAAGTTGCTGTGTTATTCATGACATTCTTAGACGTTCATTCGCAGTCAAATGTTCCCAGTGTGTAGAGTAGTAAAAAATACAGGGTTTCACTTGTTGATTTTATTACTATTATTTTTTTTAAGAACTTGCAATTTCTATATTCTGATGCATTTTTGTTTTCTAATGAACATTCCCAAGGCATTATGCATTGAAAGGGTGGCAAAAAACACTGATCAGTACAGCAGAGAAATCCTTACCCTACCCCGAAATATAGTCATGTATACGCGGCTGCATCACAATGGTTGACTTGTATAGGGCTAACTACATTAGCCAAAGAAGATGACACGCATATACCAGAAATGTTAAAATGGATACTCATATTGAGTTTAAGAGTAAGGTTGCAATGTAAATTAGTTGAGTTAAAACTTCTAACAAATGATAAGGAAGAAGAGGTGTTGACAATGTTGAATTTTAAACATAAACTGCAGTCTTTCTGCAAACTTTGCCCTATTTCCTTTCTTTTTTAATGGCAGGTAGTTCAATAATACATGCACAGAATAATAGATTATGAAGAATGTGTAATATCTAGATTGTTAAGGTGTTTTGAGACAACAATTTAAAATTTGTGAATTTCATGTAAAGTGATTCATATGAATAATAGAAGCATTCGGTAGGTAAGTTAAGGTAAAGTAGGCAATCCCATTGTGCCGTAACATAAAGGCACACAGAGGAGTCCAGACTGCCCTCTCCGAAAGAGTTGCCATCACTAAGATTAAATAAATAAAATACATATACTTTTTTAATTTTTTGTTGTATATCATTTGAAGCCATAAGCGTGCGCAGACCCTCTGATTAACCCTACAACACTAACCTTATTTTACCTACAGTGCTTATTAACCATGAGTAAAAACTGACTCACCTTCTATATTAATGGTTTTTAGCAAATAATTTATATAATTTTATATTTTGATATGTTTATTCGTAATTTAGTTATATAATACATATTTAAATATAATTAATATTTATTAATGAAAATAATTATTATTCTAAAAAGCTACATAACAGTTGTTATATACAGGGTGATTGGTAATTAGATGCATTCCCTGAAAGGGGTTAAAGTAGAGACAATTTGCAATAAATTTGACCATATGATACCCCGTCCGAAAATTAGTAGTTTTCGAGATAATCGAATTTCAATTGTTTTTTTTTAAAAAAATGACAATTTTCCACATAAAAAGATGAATTGAGAAAAAACTGCTCATTGTATGCCACTTATTTCAGCGTTTTCTGATGGCTAACAAATAAGTGGTTCGTTGAAAAAAAGTTTTTCCCAAATAACAATCACGTGTAAGTAACGGGGGGTCTAAACTTACAAGTGACGATAAAAAAATGCACTCTTAGTTTACTTGGCAACGTATTAATAACAAAAATGGTATGACACGAAGCGTACAAATTACTTAAATTACTTCCTTGTGACATCTGCTATCCAACAAGGTACAAATGTTGCTAACATTCATATTTGTGTACAAGAAATAATACTTCATTCATCTTCATGTGAATGGAATCAATGAACAATACAATTAAAGAACATTATACATCTTGCTCAAAGTGGGCACCTCCATTACGAATGCAGGCACACAGGTTTTTACGGACATTGGGTCTCTTAACTCGTGATGTGATGGTGTCTTTGATGTGTTGACCAGCTGTTAAGATCCTCTCCCTGAGCTCTTCTTGCGAGTTTACCGGTGTCTTGTCATGTGGCTCCAAATGTAAAAGTCGCAAGGCGTCAAATCGGGGGATCGAGCCAGCCAGGGAATCGGGCCAAATCGGCCAATCCATTTCTTTGGGTAATTTTCATCCAGGCACTGTCGCACGACCAGGCAGAAGTATGGATGGGCGTAATCAACAATCATCATTTGATCGAGCCATTTTTCCTGCCCCAAATCTTAAATGGCATCACTTATGAACATTTTTTGAGGAACGGGATGGCAATGTTGTTGGAGGATGTGCCTCTATCTACAAGACGTGACATGATTTATCAGCATGATGACTGCCCAGCTCGATCCCCCAATCGATTTGACGCTTTTCGACTTTTACATTTGGAGCCACATGACAAGACACCGGTAAACCCGCAAGAAGAGCTCAGGGAGAGGATCTTAACAGCTGGTCAACACATCAAGGACACCATCACATCACGAGTTAACAGACCAAATGTCCGTAAAAACCTGTGTGCCTGCATTCGTAATTAAGGTGCCCACTTTGAGCAAGACGTGTGATGTTCTTTAATTGCATTGTTCATTGATTCCAGTCACATGAAGATGAATGAAGTATTATTTCTTGTACACAAATGTGAATGTTAGCAACATTTGTACCTTGTTGGATAGCAGATGTCACAAGGAAGTAATTTAAGTAATTTGTACGCTTCGTGTCATACCATTTTTTTTATTAATACGTTGCCAAGTAAACTAAGAGTGCATTTTTTTATCACCACTTGTAAGTTTAGACCCACCCGTTACTTACACGTGATAGTTATTTGGGAAAAACTTTTTTTTAAAGAACCACTTATTTGTTAGCTATCAGAAAACGCTGGAATAAGTTCCATACAATGAGCAATTTTTTTCTCAATTCATCTTTTTAAGTGGAAAATTGTCATTTTTAAAGAAACAATTGAAATTCGATTATCTCGAAAACTACTAATTTTCGGACGGGGTATCATATGGTCAAATTTATTGCAAATTGTCTCTACTTTAACCCCTTTCAGGGAATACATCTAATTACCAGTCACCCTGTATATTAACATAAAATATTGAACAATAGAACAGTTTTACATTCAGTAGCATGTTGTGAATTTTTTTGTTTGATATTCACTGCAATAGGCTTGTACTTGACACAGTATCTAGCTGTGTATATTTATTTTTGTGTAGTGGGACAGTTTGCAGTACATCCTGTCTCCTGTTGAATATTATTTCAGCCTTGTCTGTGGAATTTCAAAGTAATAAATAAATAATAAAATAATCTGAAGCATTTCTCTGGCTCATGTTTCTTGCAGGTCCAGATTTAATGTGTACACATTCTTTCTCTCTTTTTTATATATTGCGAGCTTCATCTGGAATTTGTTCTCCCTTTTCTGATACGATTCCTCTTCCTTCCCTTTCCTCATCTTCTATCCATCTTTCCGGTTTTTAATTAAACAGATCTTCAAGGCTGACAAGTATTATCTTTCTTATCTTCAAATTGTCTATTTTAATTTGAGTGATCTTCACACGATAGAAGCAGTGCCGGATCTACAACCCGCAAAACCCCGCAGTGCGGGGGTGCCGGAATCAAGTAAGCCTTTAGTGGACCCTCATCCATTGACATAGTAGAGGGTTTGTATATGCGTATGTAAAAAACAAACGTATTTACTCAGGGGTACAGAAACGAATACAATATATACAGTTAAAGTTAAAGTTAAAGTTAAAGATAAAGTTAAAGTTCCCTGTGAATGGCACCTTGCCATGGAGGCAAATTTAGGGTAGGGCCCCACATATTTTCTATGTCGACCTTCTTGGAGGTGATGAGATCACCTTCTTTACCCCCCACCCCACCCCCGGTACCATTTGATTTGAGGCTGGATGGGCCTTAGAGTCGCTTTATGAGGGGACAAATCCGGAAAAATTCCGACCTTAGATCAACCACCCCAGGTTTCGCGCGTGGCAGTCAGATTAGAATCAAATCAAGCTAGAATTTCACGAGAAATGCAGTGCTGAAAGTTTCTTCCACCTATCTTTAATCACGAAAAAGTTATGACTACATGATTGTAACAAATGTATAATTTTCAACGTATGAGAAAAGTGTCATATCGGGGTGAGTCACCTAAAATTACCACGGGAAATATTTCGTGAACAATAAATATTGAAAAACTACTTTCGCAGATATGTAGGTATGAGAGGGGCTCATGAAATTAATGGACACAATACGTTCCACTACGCAAGGAAGTACGATTTTCAACACAAACTTAGTTTTCTTTCATGGAAACCTCATTTTGTTTTCAGCTCATTTGAAAGTACGGAAAAAATCATCAAGAATGGCATTTGTTGCATTGTAATGCGTCAAATAGTTCTCAAGTAATTCTAACGTGAAGTTGAAGCTTGAAACAAAAATTCTCAAAAGTTGATTCGTGTGTCGTAACATACATATCCCCCTTTTGACGCCATTCGTGTATTGTAACAAACATGTTACTCTTCTGCATACTGTGCTTTGTGGTTAGGAAAGTTGTTACTTCCATCATCTGCGGGTTAGAATGAAATGTGTAGTTTGCACATAAGTAAGCTTTGACAAATTATCTAAAAGGATCTGATACATCTTTCTGAGTTAACAAATAATTGTTAATTAAAAAGTATAAATTTTAAACATTCCGGCATCAGTTACATACATAAATGTTAGTACATTAACATCTCTCTAATTTTTAATTGGCGTTCATTTATTTACGTCATAATTTTTAGTACATTGGAACAATCAACTCTTCTCGTTTGGTCATGACAAATCCTTAAGTTTTCAACTTTTAAACTTTGAAGCTTATACATTTTTCTTTCTTTCAATTTTATGCTGGGCATAAACAGCCACCTGTAAAGCTGTAAGTCCAATAAAAATTTGTTGAGTTGAGCTTTCTTTCAAATTGATTTATCAATTTTTTTCAAATAAAGCAAGAACGTAACAAAGTACACTAATTAACAAAACGGTTGTGATAGTGTACGTACGTCAGAACTGTTGCTGAGAAAATAGTATTTTTAGACTCTGAAAAGGCCGGGATGAATGCATACAATCATGACCAATTGTACCCGGCCTAACCTCTCTAATTTTTATTTGGGGTGTTAAGGGACTTTTCAATCATCCTATAGGCCCTTATATGTGACTTTGTCAACATGAGATCAAGAATTACACACACACACGCACACACATACATTATATATGTGTATACATGTATGTATGTGTGTGTTTTATGTGTGAGTGTGTGTGTGTGTGTGTGTGTGTGTGTGTGTGTGTGTGTGTGTGTGTGTGTGTGTGTGTGTAGTGGTAGGTAGGTAGAGGGGATCCTTTGGTAATATTTTGCGGGAGGGCCAAGATTTGTAGATTCGGGACTGGATAGAAGTAACACATGTATAGCCAGAATCAGAAATAATGCTAATTTTACTCATTCATAGATACTGAACATGAGCCAATTTTACTCCCAAATATGCATACCTTTAATGCTAAATATGAATAAATTTTACTCATAAATTTTATTTTCTACACATACTAACTGTGAGTAAAAATTACTCCCTAGCTTCCATTAAGAAAGCAGTGGTACACAGACAGTAGATGGCGCGAATCTCTCGCTTTAGCACCTTGTTGCCAACTAATGGCAGATGCTCCGTGCTAATGGTGCGAGGCATATCTGGGATCAGGAGCCAGTCCGACGCCATGGAAGGGAGGGGGAACCAGAAAATTTGGCAGTGAGTAAATTTTACTCATGGTTTGTGCTCTAGGGTTAAGGGCGGGGAAGACTTGATGAAAGTTCAGTCTGAGAAAGAAAAACCTCATTACATCTCGCTGTTTTATTGTATTGTATAGTGTGCGTCCGGACCCACCGAAAATCACTCTCTTAGAAGAATTCCAGCTTACGTGGAACAAAAGTTCTCTTTTCCCCTCCCCCTTTATTTTCCTTCTCCGTGGTTCAGACTAATTTACATATATACTTGATTTCGTACAGCAGATTCAAAACAACTACACATAATTTATTCATTTCCAATGTGTGACCATTTTTTTCTGCGACCACATAGATGTAACACAACAGGGTAAATAATAAAATACCTGAGTCTTAATAACAAGTAATTTGCTGGAGAACGATGCGAGATCGTCCAATTACATAGAAAATAAACACACCGTAGTTGATTGAAAGATTCGTCGGCTTGAAAATACTTCATTTCTTAAAGAGTAAAATATTGCTTAATAACTGTAATAAGATTTACCTGCACTATATTTTTCTAAGCGAAAGTATTAGGAGGGTCAACTGCCCCTTGCCCTTTCGTGAAGCTTAGATACTTATTCCTACCGAGCCTACATGACGTTATAATCCAATTGGGATGAATCGGCCGTTTGATGAAGTGAACATGAAATAACTGCGCCTTTACTCACTCAGAGAAAGTAGAGATAGGGCTATTGGTTTATTATGGGATGCCAGGAAAAGAAAAAGTAGGTCGAAATGGGATTGTAGCCACTTGCTCTTCTGGCTTGGCCAACGTAACTGATATTCTAACCAGACAGACAGTTCGATGAAAGAGTTTTCCAATGCCTGGAGCGTCGACGCCTAAGCCTTGGATCTTCCTACGTTCTGTGGAGTTGAGGAAGAGAATACGAAAAGAAAATGGCATTGCAACTAATTTCACGCCAGCCATCAAGAAGGGGGGATTTGAGCATTAAATTGATGTGGTGAACCCTCGAAGGGGGAATATCCAGATATTGGATATCAATGTTGAGTTTTATATTGGCACAGAATTTCTATAGTAAGTGAGAATCGAACTTTAAAGTTCCGGGGGGAGCAATATTTAGCGGTAAAAAGGTAAAGTGCTCCCCTGTGCTTAGCACCACGCCATGAAGGCGTATAGGGGGTGTGGGGGTAACGCCCCACACTTTCTTGATCCGGTCGTGAGTGGGGGTGATGTGATCAGCATCACGCCCCTGACCGCCTTTACCCCCCAGGGTTTCCCCCAGGTACTCATGTTATTCGACGCTGGGTGGGCGCCGGGGCCGCTTCCATCGTTAGAAAAGTTCCCGGATTTGAACCGGCCGGGGATCGAACCCGGGACCTTTAGCATGGTAGTCAGACGCGTTACCGACTGAGCCACCGCGGCCAACCTTAGCGGTTTGGTATAAAATTCGTATGATGATCATTATTTACGCTGTAATTTTTCTATACCATTTTGAAGTATGTTATCAAATGGGTTTTACTCTGGATTATTCTCTAAGCGGAGTGGCGGTTGATGTCAAAACCATCCGCCTTTGTTTCTTCACTCCTAAAACAAACATCGGATACATGAAACAAAAAATCTGCGGGCAACTATTCATTATTTTACGTCGCTTTTCTGCCACTTTAGGATAACAAGGATGAGTGACGGTTAGACACAGCATTAGCTACGGGATAAGGCAAGGGTGCGCCACGAGCCCAGAGGCAGAGCAGGTGCTGAAGGAGCAAAAAGAGAAAAAAATGTAAGGAGTAAAGGTCGCGGCCCCTTGTGACAATATTGACTAGTATTAGTATAATTGAAAGTTTCGAAAAAACTACCCTAAAAATTGTCTTTATCGATTCTCACTACTCACACTGTACGAGGGATTATCGAAGGATGCAGGAACAGGGCGCTGGAAGTGGAGCTAGTCAAACACCCAAGGGCATTCCATGCAGCGCACGTCAACTCGCAGAGTCTTTTATCCCACTACGACGAATTCCGGACGATATTTGCGCCTCTGTCCTTCGATGCCATTCTTGTTTCTGAGAGCTGGCTTGTTCCAGCGATCCCAGATCACCTGGTCGAAATGCAGGGATACAGGCTTTATCGTTGCGACAGGATAAACAAAAGGGGAGGGGGCTGTGCAATATATTTAAAAGAAAACATTCCCGTAAAAATCCTCTCGGGTAGTTCGGAATATTTGATCTTGAGCTAAATATAAACAACCAGAAAATCCTCCTCAGCGGAGTGTATCGACCCCCAAAAACAGTTTTTGAAAATTTTGAAAAGGAAATATCCAAATTTTTACCATTATACGAACATTGTGTTATATTAGGAGATTTTAAACGACTTGACATTCAAGCCCTGAATATCGAAGCAGAAAATATGCCATGGCACTAGGTCGCTTCTTTTCAAACGGTGGATGAGAAAGTGAACTTCCTGAACTACCTCATCGTACAGATTTACGACAAGCACGCGCCCGTGACAAGAAAGAGAGTTGCGAGACCTACCAGCCCGTGGATTACCCCGAGATGCAATATAAGTCCGCACTTAAATCAAACCTGCAGTCAGTGCGTGATTATTTCGAAGAATACCGCATTCTTCGGAATCGGTGCACCAAGGAAATACGAAAGATAAAGTTTTCCTTTGCCAGGCAACTCTTAAACTATAGATCTCAACCGAAATCGCTGTGGAACAAACTTAAAATGTTCGGCGTTGGGAAAAAACGTGATAGAAATGAAATAATTGGCATTTCCACTGAAGAACTACTAAATGGTCATTTTCAGAACTCATCAGACATAAATCCTAAAATTAAGAAACGTACGATCGACTCCATAAGTGTTCACAAAAGCAAAAACAAAAATAGTTTTGATTTCTCTTTTATAACTCATGCTAAGGTAAAAACTGCAATTAATAAAATAAAATCCAATGTAACCGGAGCAGATGAAATTTCTATAAACATGTTAAAATGTATCGCTTCCCACATCTCATTTGCAATTGCAGACGTTTCAACACATCCCTGTATACTGGCACATTCCCAAATATTTGGAAACTCGCTCACATACGCCCCCTGGCTTAAATCACCAACCTAGTAAGCGCTCAAGATTTTCGACCGATCAGTATTCTCCCCACTTTGTCAAAAGTATTTGAACACATCGTGCACGAGCAAATTTTTAATTATGTACAATCCTTCCTTCTTCTTCTTTGAGTGGCACACACCGCCTATGAGCGATTTCTTGCCAGGGGTCCTATTTGGTTTGTTATGAGAGAGTTTGTTTACATTCCAAGTGTCTGTTTGTTTATGTTACAATGTTGTTTTTTCGTGCAAAGCTGTACAGTATCCACATGACATCAGGCCGTGGCTCGTAGAGTAGAGTCGAAAGGGACATCGGAAATGGAATACCCACACGTTGTAACTGTTTGTATAGAGTATTGCGATGTTGTTGTCGAATTGGGCATTGTAAGAACAAATGTGTGGTTGATTGAATAGGTTCTCCACACGGACAGGAAGTTGCAGGCACGGTATATGAACTGGGATGTATAACGACGTGACCTGTACGCATTCGCATGGTAAACACTAAAACTGCACGGGGTAGGTTAATGTGTTGAAACCAAGGACGTTTATTGCCGACTTGTGCATGCCATCTATATGTATTGGTATTGAGGAGTTGCTGGGTACACCAATCGTCCCATTGTTGTTCTACTTTGATTTTTACCCGTGGGAGGAGGTCAGTGTACGGCAGGCGCATCGGGGTAACAGTTTCTTTCGTTCTTGCTTGTTTAGCCATTACATCAACGCGATCTTGATATTTATTGAGGTCACTGTGTGCGCGAATATATGTGAAGGTCGCTGACAGACCCTGCTGTTGAAGTTCTAACATGATTCGGAGAATAAGATAGGGAAATACCGTTAATTTATATGCTGCCCGACCTGTTCGTGCTAACGTTTGAAGTACGCTCAATGCGTCCGTAAGAATTAACGAATGATCGATTCGTAACTGCAGGGCGAATTGTAGTGCTTTATAGATAGCATAACATTCCGCCGAGAAAATCGACATATCGGATGGGAGGGAAAATTGTCGGGTGATGTTATGAGATGGTACGTAAAAAGCACATCCCACACCGTCTGCAGACTTCGATCCGTCAGTATAAATAAAGGTTGATGTGGGCCACAATTCTCTATAATTTTCATGTCTGCCATGATCTTCATATTGTATCTCTACTCGGGGTTCTGTGGGAATATTCAGTTGATATAAAGGATGGGTAAAAGTTTGGTGGTAAGCGTCAGGGTCAATATTATAACAGTGTAAGAAAAAAAAACGTTTAGTGGGGGGAGGGGGGGGTCGGGAGGCCAAACCATTGTCGTTGAATCGCAAATGTTTTATTAAATGGATGAGCGTGTCGCGCCCACGATTTGAACAAATATTGCACAGTGAGTTTGATGCGTCTGTGTGACAAAGAGGATTCATTGCTTTCTAAATATACACTAACATTGGGACTAGACGGCATGAGTCCTAAACATGTACGTAAGGCTCGTCGTTGTAATACGTCGATAGACGTAAGAAGTTTTGGATTGGCTCCACCATATGCTGGTGCTGCATAATCAAACAATGCACGAAAACAATTTTTATAAAATAATAGCATTGTATGGGGGTGTCCTCCCCACTTGGTCGTGGAAATACTACAGCGGAGTAAATTAACAATTTTTAAACCCTTTTCCTTGAGATATTGTATATGCCTTGTCCAATTCAGTTTCCTATCAAAGTATACACCCAGGTATTTGACATTGTCGACTACTGGAATGTGCTGTATTTCTGTGATATTGTTAGGGTAACTGCTCATTTTTCTCGAGTTAAAAATTATGATTTTGGATTTCGGAATGGAAATAGTGAGTCCTAAGGTATCTAAGTGATCTGTAAGAATTGGGACTGTTTTCTTTAGAGCGAGTAAGCCTTGCGTGGCGTCAGGGGTGCATTTATAGCAGCACAAATCGTCGGCGTATTGTAACAATTTAAAGCCGTGCATATTTAGGTGATGTATATGGTGGGTATAGATATTAAATAGTAGGGGGCTAAGGGGCGAACCCTGAGGGATTCCCGTGCGAGCTATACGGGGGCCTTCCAACCTATCTTCAAACCAGAATTGTAAATTTCGTTCGTGATATAAATTCCAGATTATGGTCCCTACTATGGGATGTATGTTGAGTTGTACCATCATTTTATATAAGATCGGGATGTGAACGGCATCATAAGCATGTTCTATGTCAGTGAATAGGCCAAAGCAATAATCATGAGTAATCTGGCTATTTTGGATTTCAACTGTAAGGGTAGCTATGGCATCTTGGCTTCCATGTTGCATGCGGAAACCCATTTGTGTTGGCGAAAATAACTTATTCTTTTCTAACGCCCAATTAATGCGATGTTGAAATGTTCGTTCGAAAAGTTTGGCAACTACTGGTATTAATACTATTGGTCGGTATGACTTTGCCTCCGCGGGAGGTTTGTTAGGTTTTAATATGGGGAGGACTATGTGGTGACGCCACTCGATGGGGATTCGTCCTGTGCGATAAACGGTATTGAATATGTGAGCAAGTAATTGTATACCTTGCTGTGGCAGATGTTTGAGCATGTCATAGGTGAGACCGTCATATCCCGGGGAAGTGTTCGGCACGATTTCTAAAATTTGTTGTATTTCGGTAGCATTAACAGCCGGGAAATCGGCAGTGAAATCGAAATTCTGTGCAAAGGATTTTACCTCTCGTGCGCATACAGAGGGTGGCGTGAGTATTTGCATGAATTCTGCTTCCCACTGTCTATCGAGATTTTTCCGTTTTGGGTGGGCCGGGTTCCTAATAGAATGAAATTTATTCCATATGGAACTAAGGCTATCTGTGCAATCGAGAGAATTACAAAATGAATGCCACGCTTCTCTTTTCGCGTGTAAATATATTTTCTTCGCCTTAGCTTGCAGTCGCCTAAGTTCGATTTTCTTCCCCGGCGAGGGGTTTCGTTCGTATCGTTTTAATTGATTTTTTTTTGACATTTTATTAAATCACAGTCTCGGGTCCACCAACTGAGGGAAGGAAATTTAATTGGGCTACTATATTGGCTTCGATGGGCACTATTGTCTATTGCAATGGTAATCATACGGATGAAATTTTGATATGTTATTTTTCCGTCATTGTGGGGAGTTGTTTGATCATAAATGCTTTTAAATTGTGTTGTAAATGCGTCCCATTTTATGGAAGCTTTGGTCCAACGTTTCACTGGAACCGACTCCCTATTTTCTCGCAACAAGTATGTGGAAAACGATCTACGGGCTATAAGTAAAATGGGGGAATGATCACTGCCACGGAGATCTTGTTCCTTTACCCAATGAAAACTATGATACAATCGGGAAGAAGTAATTGTGAGGTCAATACAGGAGGGTCGGTTACCATTTAATGGATAATGAGTAGGGCTGCCATCGTTAAAAAGTATAAACCGGTTGTGTGTAATCCATGCATCTAAATTTTTCCCCAAACGGTCCGCGTACGGATGTCCCCAAGAGGGGTGATGGCCATTAAAGTCACCGAGAATGAGGTAGGGGCCCGGAGCAATGGTTATGATCTCTTGTAACTCGTGAGAACGGATTCTTTGGGAGTTGTTTGAGGAGGGAATATATAAGGAAATGATAACTATATATCGGTCATTAATGTTGACTCTGATAGCCACTAACTCTAGTTGGAAGGTCTGAACGATGGAAAGGTTATGTGGAATTTGTATTTCGGTATGGGAAAGGGTTTCATGCACATAGATGACAGTACCACGCTGATGCGTAGGGTTGCCGTACAAGTGATAATGGGCAAGTCTATATTTCTCGAAAACATGTTAAACCCCTTCCAGTCCGGTTTTCGCCCACAACACAGCACTCATTAAAGTGGTGGATGACGTAAGGTCAGCGATGGATAAGAGATATCTGACAATGCTGGTTCTCCTCGATTACAGCAAAGCCTTCCAAACCGTCGACCACGATATCCTGCTGGCAAAATTGTCATCGTATTTCAACTTATCCCAACCCGCTGTTGACTGGACTCGATCATTCTTAGCAGCCAGACAGCAATGCACATTAGTTTCTGAAAATAAGCCGTCATGGCTGCCGATAAATTGCGGTGTTCCCCACGAAAGCGTTTTGTCTCCGCTATTGTTCTCCATGTACATAAATGACATATCGGAAACATTTCAATCAACGAATTACCATCTGTACGCTGATGACGTCCAATGTTACTTATCGTCCCTAAAACAAACATCAATATGGCCATCAAAGCCCTAAACGCTGATATTATGAACGTCTGCAAGTTGTCTCAGGCAAACGGTCTACGAGTAAATGCTGAGAAAACTAAATTTATTTTAATTGGCTCACGGCACCTCATATCCACAACAGTGAAGTCCTCCATCCCGGACATTCTTGTAGACGGAAAACCCATTTCACTATCGCTTTCGGTCAAAGACCTGGGAATTGTTGTGGACGAAAACCTCACCTGGAGTGACCATGTGAAGGCCATATGCAAAAAATCTTACGCAGCATTACACTCACTGTACCGCCTAAAAAACATCTTACCACAAGAGGTAAAGAAAACACTTGTGGAATCGCTAGTTTTGTCGCAAATAGACTACTGCGACTTGACGTATGTTGACCTGAACGGTGAACTAGCAAGACGTCTACAGCGAATACAAAATGCATGTGCACGTTTTATTTATAACATCAAACATTTTGACCACCTTACCCCGGCTTTCAAAGACCTTGGCTGGTTCGACCTTTCAACACGCCGTCGCTTCCACGCTCTTACAGCGCTCTACAAAATAGTGCATTCAAGAGAACCCCCTTACCTATTTTCACGATTTCAACCCTTAAGCGCAGCACACACCTTTGCTACCCGTTCAGGAAACAACTCCCTGCTCACCATCCCTCCCACAAGATAGCGTTATACGGAAATTCCTTCACGGCCACTGCCACCAGAGCGTGGAACGACCTCTCCAATGGCATAAGAAACTCTTCTTCTCTAGGCAATTTCAAATCAAAATTAAGAAAGCATCTTCTGGAGGCAACTTATCAGTACTGAAAACAATGAAAGAAAATAGAATGAAACCTTTCTTTATCTAAATTTGCAGGCCAAACACCGACCGACTTTTCTGTATTTTAAGTATTTTTGTTATGTGTGTGTTCATGCTGTACGTGCATTTTTTACGTTTCTTACAGCATATATGTGTATTTTTGTGTTTTGTCTTTTTTTTCTTCCTATTTTGTGTTTTTTTCCTTTTTGTGTTTTTTCTTCTTTCTTTTTGTGTTTTTTATTTTCTTTGGTATTTTGATCTTTTATATTTCGTAAACTGTTAGATATTTCAACTAAATTTGTAAAATGTGAAGTAGAGATGGTTAAGTGTAAGAAAAGGCTTGTGCCTTAACTTCGCCATCCAAAAGAAGAAGTAAATAAATAAATAAATAAATAAACATTTGTTGCAGTAGCCACCAGTTTACGCTCTGTGTATGAAACAGTAATTGAAAGGAGTAAAGAACTTGGGAAATGGCAAAATGATAGAAGCAAACTCCCCTTAAATCGACCTCTGATTACCATTTTTATCTTTGAACAAGTTTTAAAACGAAGGCAAAAAAAAAATGATATTGACGAAATATTTTATACTGTACCCTGTCTTCTCTCAGAACGCAGCTATCTACCTTTGCAATTCCAGCCCCCTTCGAAAAAAAAGTGCTGCTTACGCCATCATTAAGTTGCGGGCTTTTCAACATTTTTTCCCCATCCAAAAACACTGTTTATACATAATTCAGTTTCTGGCATTTCAAATTATCTAGCCAATAAACGTGCTAGCTTTCTGCGTGTCCGAAATTTACATAAAACTGTCGACCACTTGACAGGCTATTGCATTAAAATTAAAATCAGTTATTGATCAAAATAATATTGGGGAGGGATTATGATGAACTAATCTGGGGGGCTCCCCGATGGCGCAGTGGTAGCGTCGTAGCCTTGTAATCAAGGGGTCCAGGGTTCAAATCCCACTTTAAACTGTAGGTCCAGTCTCGATTAGTGTTGCTGTGCAAAAAGTGGACTTAAAACACAAATCTGGGGGGAACTGCGTCCAGGGTCTTGGGGGGGGGAGGGGTGATGGGCATTCCTGGGCTTAGAGACTCTTGCGTGATAAACTGCGAGAGCGAGTTACCGCTATGCTTCACTCGTAGAGTGAAGTCCTGGAAGTCCTGTTAAGTGCATTTTTCTGTGATGGGGCAAAAGGCAACCGGAAGCAGTGGTTAATGGACTATAACTTAAAGATGTATGTATATACGGAGAAGGGCAGCGATGTAAATGAAGGTGTACATAAAACAGAGAACTCCGTGAGACGTTATTCATTACAACACACTCCAGACACAAACACAATACTAAAATGTCGATTCAGACATCTATGTTTGTGTATAAAATACTGTGTTAGAGAACTGTCCTCGATAAGTTCTTTTGGACACTTGGAGAAAATATTGTAAATGGTACGAAAAAAAATGCGGGATTTGTTTGCTTTTCCATATTAATAAAATGTATTAATTGTTTATCCTTTAAAGAATTGAAATGCTTTTTCTAACGCCTTAGAAAAAAAAACTTCTTCAGTTACGCATAAGCGAGGAGTCCCGGGTTCCAATCTTGGCCTGGGCATGGATGTTCATCAATTTCATCATATCATCACTCATCCCCATCTTCGCAAATCAGCCAAAAGTGGCACAAGAAGCGAAGTAAAATGAAACAAATCAATGAATCAATGAATCAGCAAGGAACCAGTGAAATTCCACATAAAACCGTGCCACCTAAGAAACTGACCAAAAACAAGTTTCAAAGTCTTTCCATGTAAGGGACTGGTTCTTTACATGCAACCTTGCTGCTTGTAATCCTCTCCTCTCCCGTTACCCTTGCGGTCAGGAAGGAAATACGGAGGAAGACATCATCTGAATGACCTGAAGGGTTGGAATCAATTGAAAGTAAAGAACTGATTTGTTGCATAACCTACCTGTGGGTTTGCAACCAGTATCTCAGGTTATGGATTTCTGCCCATAGAACACAGCTTCGACATGTATTCTCAGTGAAGGTGAAGTCTGCTTGATGCTCCCTTAGGCTAATCAGTACTGCAGCTGGATCCGAATCACTGTGCAATGTTATATAGTACATATAATATTGTTTACTATTATCCAGCTACCCGCATTTTTTTTGAATTAGTGCCATTGATAGAGGCTGTGGCATAAAGTTGGAAAGTAGGGTTAAGATAACATATGTTTTTCGTTTTGAAACAGTTAGATAGATATTGCTCCTCCATACTTGTCTTACTACACATTGCATTACGCCTTGTGAATCCAAAGTAACGGCAAAGGTAAAGCTCTCTCTGCATATAACACCGTGCAATGATGGCACATTTAGGGGACGTTGGGGTAGGGCTCCACAAAGTCTAGATCTTGGCCATTTTGGAGGTGATGTGATCAACGGCCGTCTTCACACCGCAGGTACTCATTCATTTGAGGCTTGGTGAGCCCCAGAGCAGCTTTATACTGGGACAAGGCCGAAAAGTTCCGACCTTAGATCATCCACCCCGGGAATCGAACCCCTGGCCTCCAGCGTGGCCGTCAGACACCCTACCGACTAGACCACCGCTTCTCAAAGTACCTAGAGGTATTTAAAAGAGCAAGTAGTAAAATCGTCTCAATTTAAAGAAAGGCATATCTGACATACTTGTTTAAAATATTTTTATGGTAGGAGATACAATAACAACCAATTGCGCGTTAATCGAATCTTCAAATTATATTACTCAGGTAGAAAGTAGCTTGCATATTTTATCTGCAATCATAGGCGTAACTTGGGAAGTAGTGGGATTGGCTATAGGATGAGCACCACTTATAAGTGTAGAAAAGGAGAGGCTATTTGATTGAACAATCCGATTTGCCTACACTTAAAACAATGGCAAGAGGGGCTTCTACCCCAATTCTTCAGGTGTGATACGCTCTGATTTTTTAAGAATTTTGAATTCTAGTGTAGAAAAAGTGAAGCCTCTCAGACAGATTTGCCCACACTTAAAACAATGGCAAGAGGGGCTTATACCCCAATTCTTCAGGTGTGATATGCTCTGAATTTTAAGAATTTTGAATTTAAGTGTAGAAAAGGTGAAGCCTCTCAGACAGATTTGCCTACACTTAAAATTATGTCAAGTACCCATATCATCTTATTGTTTATAGTGTGTTTTTTCTGTCAAAATCCCAGGAGACCCAGTAGAGTGTGGTGCATAGCCCCATGGTTTTTATTGCCTTGTAATCAGGAGGTTCGGGTTTGAGTTCTGATAAAATGTGAAGCCTCCCCTGATGGCAAAATGTTAATATTGTTGCCTTGTAAACAAGAGGCTCGGGTTTGAGTCCTGACAAAATATGAGATTGAAATACATGTGGCAAAATAATATCTCCACACGTGAGATTTTGAGAATAATTATTGTTAATTGATATATAATTGATAGCTCCCAGATCTGAAACCTGGTAAAAAGTGTTATACAACAGCATAAAAAGAGCAAAATTATTTTATATTGGGGATCACCAGAGCCTAGTTACTGCTGTTGGGTATAAAAACACTAGCTCAGCCAAATACTTATATTCTCATTGCAAAACATCCCCGATCAATACAATAAGACATGTGCAGGTGCCTGCATGTTCTTCTAATCTTTTGATCAGTCACATGCCCCGGCCAGGGCAATTAATTGCACGCCTGGGAGATTATATCTGCTGACATATAATTTTCCCCCGAAAGGACACAGTGTAGATTATATCTCTTGCATGCCTTCCATCAGTGTCATTAACTCCAAGGTGAATTCTTAGTTGCCCGCTTGCATGTTTGCCTGAAAGAATTCAGTTGTGTTAAAATGTACCTGAGAGGGACTCTGAATATTTACTGCACATTTCAAAATCCCATTTTGAATTGTATTTTAGCTTTTCTGCAGAATAGGCAGAAGTACTGTGTTATTTGAGCTTCTCTGCAATATGCAGATGTGGTGTAGACATAATTCCTTGGCCTATATGTTCTATAATCAAAAGGCCACAGGTTCGAAACCTGGCAGAGTGTCTGAGCCTCCCTGACAGCAAAATGTTGGTATTATTGCTTTGTAATCAAGGGGATTCTGTGTTTGAATCGGCCCTCTAGAATTGTTCTGTGACTCTCTCATTTCTTACATCATAAACATATGATTTTTCACCTATGAGAATAACACTACATATGGTGTCATCAGGTAATGCCTCATGGAATTCACAGATAATTTTAATGTTTGTCCTGTCATTCACCACAACTTGTTTCCTTTTTGAAGTGTTGATGACAAACATGGGCCTCTGTGCTTTGAATTCATCTGGTGTGTAATACATATCAGTATTGCCAGTAGTGACCCTTTTGTATGCTGTAAATGCTTCATGTAATTTAAGGAAATCATCCTTGGAAATGTCTAAATTATAATTTTCTCTAGGAAATACCTCATTTCTGCCATTTTTAAGATATATGTTCTTGATGTTGCAGTTATCAAATCTACTTGAATTTTTTCCCTGATTATTGTGTCTTCCATTCTGAAACAATACCACCACAAAATCCGGCATGTCATATTGTATACTGGAGAATGAATTTGTAGCATCAAACTCATAATAAGTACCAGTTGCGGGCTTCTGTACACATTGATATGTATAAAATTGTAGAGGAATCTGTGGATTTTTTATTATATCTGCTTTGTATTTAAGAGCATAACTGGCTTCATACTCAACAACCGGGATTCTTAGCTCCATAGTCTGAATAATGCATTTGCCTTCATCAGGTAGGGTATTGGGCAAAGCTTCCCCTGTAGAGTTTAATGTACTGTACCTCATCAAAGCATTATTATCATTGGCAGCTCTTCTAAATGTGATTCTTAAACCACCCTTCCACATAATATCTTTGTAATCTGAGAAGAATCCTGGCAACAGGCGCATAGGGAACAGCACTGTGTGGCTCTTAGATATAATTTTATCACCAGCCTCAAATCCACCTATTTTGTAGTAAGAAGCCTCGGTTTTGGATAATTTTAGTGTGGTCAAAGCTGTGGAGGTAATGCCGGGATAATCTACTCTATTTATAACAACACCATGCTTTCTGATCTCAATTTCAGAGAACAGATGCGGCACAAAATTATCTACCAATCTTATATTTGAATTTGCCGGATAATCTGTTCCATCGAGCTTTACAACATCAAATTTGATGTATAGATCTGCTCTGTGGGGGTGTATAAAGCCATCCCCTACATCAAGATCAACCTCAATCTCTGTGTTGGGTTGATTTAAATTTGCAAATGTCCTCCTGTTTGGAGGGAATGATTGTAGCTCATAACTCTCAATATTCTCCATTTTTTTTGTATGTATTTTTATTTAAATATTAATCTCTATGATTGCAGTTGTTGTGGCTCCAGCAAAATCAACTAATTCTTCTTTTTCATTAGTGACCATCAATTCAATATTATCTATTCTGTTATGACACACAGGAAAATATAATGTTGGGGATGGAGTGTAGATGATTGGCTCCATAAATTCAGAATTAGGTTTGAATGTTGCAATGATGCCAGTTTGTTTGTGAGTGCCATTTGATTTGGTGATCATACCCTCGGCCACATTACAGTGAATATTCAGAGTCTCTATGGCTAAGAATTTAGGTATATTAATAGCAGTGTGTTTGATGCCTGGTTCAAGTTTAGTGTTGTTCTCAAAGCCTAACAGCTCTCCTATAGTACCCAGATCCACTGTTTCTGTAGCAGATACAATCTCTACTCTGTGAGTGACAGAATTTTGACTTAACACTACACCTCTGGGTAATTGAGCATTTAGAGTGGACAGATTATATTGCCCTGGAGTGATGACAATTTTTTGATCCCCTACTGCAATTTTGTTGTTGTGGTGTGTAATATTAGGGATACAGTACATGCCATAAAATGCTCTGAGAGCTATTGTTTTGGGATACACTATGTCATCATGCAATTTGAGTTTCAATATTGAATTTTGGCTGGTGAGATGGAATACCCCCATGATGTTTTAAATACCACAAGACTTTTTGAAAATTTTCAATTGATGGTTTATTTATTTGAGACATATATCTAAGAACAGATAAACACAAATGTCCACAATTAACATCTTTGAAGTTTTGAACACGGGCATTATTGTAATAAAGATTAGCTGATTTTAGATATTTTATTAAATTTTCAGGTGGAACACCTCCAAATGAATCAAACACACATGCCTCATTGTTTAAATATTTAAGATAACAAATCCAGTGAGTGCCCTGATTTTTGTACTTATCCAAATTAACAATACCACACTCTTTGTTGAGTGGTTGTTCTGGTAAAGAATCAGACATGTACACACCTCTAAAATGTTTGATGCCCAGTGGCTTGATTAAAGCTTCAATATCTTGGTTTGTAAGCGGCTCTTGTTTTTTTTAAACTTATTCATGGCTCTCTTAACACCTTTGCCCTGTTTCTCCATGGCCAGGTTATGGCGCTTCAATTCATCTAATTCTGCCTTATTTTTCTTGGCATCTATTACTGTTTTTGCTATGGCAGCTGATCCCCCAGCCAAGCTCCCAACAGCCCCAAGTGCTGCTAAGATGGCAGGGATAGTAAATATGAAACCCCCCACATGTGATTTTTTTCTTGATTGCTGTAATTTTTTTAATTGGGGGGTACTAAGCAACAATTTCATACCATGTCCCTTTGCAATACAAGAATTTTTTTTCTTGCGCTGCTTTTTGGTTAAAAGGCTATCAATAGGCCCAAGAGATTTGAGACCTGCATAAGGTATTTGATACATAACACCCTTGGCCTTCATTGTAGGTTTATTATATACATATTCACAACCCCCACCCCAGTTTTTGTTTGGTGCTCATAGCTATGGTGGTTCCCAATGCTGCTATTTTTTCACTTAAAGAAGCATCTTTGCTTACAAATCTACCAAATGCAGCCTCTTCTAATTTCTTGTCTGCAACATGTCTCTTGTCAAGATCAGAATGTGTGTTGTATGCTATGTCATGGTCTCTACAAGCAGCATCTAGAGGATTAACACCAGGATCACCTCTGTTTAATCTATGGTCCAGTTTTGTGCCTGGACCACAATACTGATAGCCTGGAATATGTAGTTCAAATGGCAGCTTGTTTATAATGTCATTAACCAGGCCCCGACCCTCAGAAATATTCCAAAATTTAGGTGGTAGGGTATTAATAATTTTTATGAGATATCCAATCCCCTTAGTGTCATTCACTATAAAATTAGATAATTTGGTGCTTATCATGTCCATAATTCCAACCTTTTCATTGTAAAAATTGTGGTTCCCAGCATTTTCCTCCCCAGCTATCACCAATAACCTATCTACAAGTTTCCTGACATCATCAACCCACACAAATTCTTTAGGCAGGGTGTTGTATTGTTTGATTCCACTCCCAGTCTTAATTTGTGACCATATGGGCTTGATTAAATTGTTGTATTTTGCCCCACTGCTAGACTTGACTCTTTTTTCTGTGGGATCATTGTTCTGGTATAGAGCATCTGATTTTATTAATATTTCTTTGTAATGTTCATAATCTTGATCTGTATAGCTGCCAGGCCTTTTCCTAGTCATCAGTTCCCACAACCCAGGTGTGCCGGGATATTTAACAAAACCACCTCTTTGTCCAAGATGAGATTCTGAATAAACAATTATATCATCTCCCATAAATGTTACTCTGAAATTGCCAATTCTATGTATGATGCTACCATCACGCTCTGTGTCAGCATATAAGCCAAAGACCTCATCTTTGTTGTCTTTAGGTGTGCTTAAATATTTTTGAGCAAGAAGACCCAATTCAATAGGATCCTGAGTAGCTTCAATTCTTCGAGGAGCAATAGGACTAGGTGTATGAATACTGGAAAGTGGGGTGATTGGATAATCTAATATGTTCCTTGCAGCTACAGGTACAAGCTCTGTGATCAAATTTTGATTTTGCTCTGTAACAGTTTTGATATTTTTACCTAATTCACTAATAGCATCAATGATAGGCTGTTCTGTTTGTTTATGTTGTTCATAAATTCCTCGGTTCTGTGATTTCCATCCCTTAAATCTTTTTACAAGATAATCTCTTAATTTAAGATCATCAATGATTTGCCTTTTCATGGTTATTTATATATGTTTCAATGTCTAGAAACTTGTTGATTTTATTTCTGTATTTGCCACTATTGGGTTTTCTTGTCATATCAATTGTGACAAACCCATAACTGTCCTGGTTCCAGCACCTACTGCAAAACTTGGAAAAATCATTGTAGCTCAAGTCCCCACCTACATATTCATCATGTATGTGTTTGAGGTTGGTATGATCTTGATGAAACACACATATAAAATTGCTGTTGTCTCGGATCAGCTGCTTCGGTATTTTTGAAAAAGTCTGTGCCAGGTAGAAGCAATCAATGTTTTTGTGTCGGCCCTGTGTAAAAAAATTTCTAACCTTGTTTTGATTATCCAGTATAATGTCATCAAACACAACAACAGAATTATCGAGACATTCATGAAGTGGCTTAACATCTGGTTCAAAAGTGGCAATATCCAATCCATCATATAGCTTCATCAGCTGCTGATATTTTAATTGTTCCAAGCTCTTAGAGAAGACATACAAGTGCCTGTTTTTCCAGTCTAACCAGTTGGGTGCCAATAAAAAATTATCAACCATTAGTGTAGTTTTACCACAAGCAGATGGCCCAATAATAAGACACCTAATATTATCAGGCAGCAAGTTGCCATTTCTCTTATTCTGTTGTTCAGGTTCTGGCAGCCTTTTTATAACATCCCAGGTGCTCATATTATTATTTTGTTTGCATCGATCCAGCTGTGTTCTGGAAGTCCTAGCCATTTGACAAATAACTTGTTGCCTTTTCTGCGGATGATTTTTTCTATGAGATAAGTGTCAGGCTGTTTAGTTTTGCTTAGTTCTTCTTCATAGAATCTGCCTTTGAGAATTTCTCCTCGGTGATTTTTTATTATATATGTGTTAAGGGTCCCGGGTTTAACTTGAACCACTGTAAATAATTCAGTGCTCCAGTTTCTTGTAAAGCCTCTTTTGAATAAGTGCTTATATTTGCTGATTCTTACTTGATCACCCACCTTGTATTTGGCCTTTCATGTTGTTGGCTGGTATCTAGGATAATAAACAGTCCTGATCAATTTTTGCTCATCAGATGAAGTTACTTCAGAGGGTTTCATGTTGATTGTGGAATGAACCGAGTTGTTATATTTATGTAGAAGTTCTGGAAGAATATTAATCCATTTATAATTACCTTGGAGGGTAAATTGTTTATACATAAGATTTTTTAGGGTTCTGTTGAATCTCTCTACAATTGAGGCTTTGAGATCACTGTAACTCGAATAATGTTGTATTGCCTGGCTTTTAATAAATTGTTGAAACACAGAATTATAAAATTCTTTGCCATTATCTGTTTGCAAATAGCGCGGTGATCTTCCACTCTGATTGATGATTGTCCTGATGGCTTCTGTAACACATTTTCCAGTCTTGGATTTGAGTGGCACAGCCCAGGCAAATTTTGAAAATGTATCTATTACAGTGAGTAGATACTTGTAGCCCTTGTTGATTTTGTCTAAGTTTTTCAACTGTCCACTTGCCATTTCAATCAAGTCCCCTTGCCATAAATCATCTATGCCCTTTGTGACTACTGGGAGTCTCTTAAAATTATGTCTGGCCTGTCTGTGTAATTCATCAACAATAATTTTTCTAGACATAATATGTAAACAAGAATATTGCAACTATGGGGTGTTCAGCAGCTGATACTGCAGGATTTTCTAAATATAATTTGTCTCCTATTTGTATTTTAAATTCCAGAGAGCCATCATCTTCAACATATGCTGTTTCTAATGTATTTGGATCTGTAAAATCCTCCAATTCTACACTGGTGATTTTTGCTTTGTTGTCAGCATTTGTTATTGATAAGGTGGGGTAGTGGTGTGCCTGTGGTTGAAGCCAATATTTGATCTTGATTGGTCTCAATGTGCCCCCAACAAAAAACTGGTAATAAAATTGTGCAGGGGACAGCATATATATTTTGCCACCTGGTGTAAATGGTGAATCATATTCTTTGTTGGGGATGCTGTACAATTCAAGAATTACTGTATGTTTTGGATTCTCGATTATGCCTGTTATTTCTTTTTCTGCTGTAAGCAATCTGCTAGTTACAGATTCAAGGTGCTCATTGATGGTCCTAACAACATCATCATGGCCTGGCTTGATTTTTATGTCCACAATAAGTTTCTTGTATTGTTGCACAATTTCTTGAAGCTGGGTGGCAAAAACAGACAAAGCATTTGCTTGATTGGATTCCATGGTTCCTAGCTGTTGCTTGATATTAGCTACAATTTGTTGCAAATTTTCAACAACTGCCAATTTTGAATTTTGAGCAGTAAGATCATGGACCTGTCTTCTGATATCCTCAAACAGGGCATGCAGTTCATTAATATGTTGATTGGTTGGTAGAGTGGCCACTGTCTGAGTGAGATGTTTGATCTCTGCTTGGATATTCTTGATATCTTCTGATTTTAATATCCTATTCACTGCCCTCTTAATATTTTTAAGTTCCTGTGATGTAGGAAGATTTGATACTGTATTTTGCAAAGATTTTATTTTTGCAAAGTGCCAATTTTACATTGTTTAATTCAGAAGCATCAGCCACATTTTGCATAGCATCTTGGAGCAGGACTATATCTGCCTGAGTGGGTGTGGATTGTTGTAAAATTTCAAGTTTTGTTTGAATATCATCAATCAAATGATGAAAATGAGATAGCTCAGATTCAGTGTTGAGGTTTTCAAGCTTTGTGATTTGGTGCTGGACACTAACAAGAGTATCTACAATACCGGGCAGGCGAGATTCTAGAGTTTCTTGTACATTTGCCAAATCACTTTGCACTGCTGCTATTGTACCTTCAAGATGGGTTATGGTACTTTGAATTTTTCCAAAATCTTCATATGTTTCAAGTTGCAGCTTAATGTTGGCAACACTCCGAGTTATTGCACTCAAAGCATCAGAAGATGGCAAATTGTTCATAAAATTTTCAAGTGTCTCAATTTTTTCTTTAACCTCGGCTATGGCATTGTGCAGAGGATCCAGATTAGGTATTTGGAGTGATTGAATCTGTTCTTTTAGAGTGGAAATCACTAGATCAAAATCTTCTTGTGATTTTATGCTTTTGACAATTGTTTGGAGCTGTGCCTGGACATTATTTATTTGCTCTTCCAATTGTTGCTTCAATTGCTCAGAATTGGTGGCCTGGGTCTTAAATTTGGCTTGAAGAGCTGCTACAGCTTCTTCTAAACTTTGAAAATTATCTAATGTTGCCAGATCAGTATATTTTTGAAGCAACAATTTGAGTTCAGAATCAATTTTAAGAAGAGGGTCCATGCATTGTGATTGTAAATTTGTAATTTCTAATTGAAGACTGGCATTGAGTGTGGTTTGTAAAGCTTGTAAATCACTTCTTAATTTCTTGACTCTGACATCAAGCATCAGAATCTCATCACTGTGATCTTCATGCCTTGTATGGCCAAATATATCATTAGGCATTTTTGTTTTAATGGTTATTTATTATTGAATATCTGATTCTTAATTCTATATAAAAAAGGTATAAGCTTGTCATATGATCCAGGGACCTCAATATATAAGCAGTCACCAGCAGAAACAGTATATACAGTGCCAGAAATCATGTTTGAGTGCTTAATTCTATAAATATTTCTCTCTACTGAAATCTTGACATCACCCTCAGGGGTTGTAATAAATTGTAATTGCCCACCTACAGGTAATTGGTAATGATTTAAATTATTGTTAAATATGTACAATATTTTACCTGTTTCATCATCAACATCTGTAAGTATGCTGTTCAGATGAATAATTAACAAGCCACTCAGTTTAGATATTATATCAGAAGAGGGTTGTGGTGTCGGCAGGTCCATAATACTTTGTTTTTTAAACCCAAATAAGTTCATAGGCATGTTTATTTATTTCAAATCATGCTCTGTGTTTGGGCATTGATTGCCATTTTTCAAATCACAATGCCCCCATGGTAGAGTATGTATGCCACATGATAAAATGCATCTCTTATCATCATGTGGGTCCAGAGCCACTTTTCTTACAATATTGCTAGTCAATAAGTGATCCACACTCTGAATTCTGGATTCTGATGTTTTGATTGTGCTACATGATTTGAGACAATTTTTATAATCTTCAAATTGGAGCTCTTTTTCAACAGTTACTCTGCCAATGCCCTTGGCTTTTTTGGCAACAGCACCACTACATGTTTCAAAACTGTACATCTTGGTTCTTAACCCAGCAAATGCCACAATAACATCACCAAGTGTCTCATCTTTTAACTTGCCAGGCACCTTTTTGTTGTGGTGTTGAATCTCTGTATGTTCACTGGTATCAAAATATTCAAGCAATGCAGGCTGTGCCATATCTTTATAAACATCTTCTGTTTTAATATCAAGAACAAAACTATCTGTATCCATGTACATCAATTTTACACAATCACCATAAAAAGGTTTCAACACATCATAATACAATTTTAACATGTGTAATTTGGCCAATTCCAATATTACAGCCCCTACATAAATAGGTTTATCAAACTTAATTTTTGTTTTTTTCATGTTGAAAAGTGCCATATTTTCATCATAAATTCTTCTATAATTGAAATTAGGCTTTGCAACCAATTTTTTGCTCAGGCTGGGGTCAGTAATTATTTTAACATCGGTATGTTTTCTGACATTTTCAATAGTTTTGCCATATACAGAATTGACCATCAATTTAAACAAGGCCTTATCAAATTGGCTCATTGCAGATGTTCGAAGCTCTGTATTTGTATTAATATATGGCTTCAACCATTTTAAGTGCCTGAACCTCAAAACTTTTCCAACTTTGGTCACTTGAACACCATGATGCATCAGGAACTGGAGGTTTTTGTAATATATGACATAATCCTGTTTTGGCTCCAGTGTCATCATGAGCTTCTTCTGTTTAGAGCCAGGTGAGCACTGAACCTCGGGAATTGGGGGCAGATCAGAAAATTTGTTGTGTAAATTATCTGGAATTGTCAGATCAACCTCTAAGAAGAGGCCATAGTCACTGTCATCAAAATCCTTAAGATTCTCAATATTGAAATCTTCAACCCATTCAAGCCCTGAATATGGCAGTTTATCCATCATGGCATAACCATACAGGCTGTTTGCATCTACATACAGTATATAATTTGATGGCAGTGCTGGATCATAATCAGGAATATATTTGTTATTTGCTCTGGCATATCTCTGAGAACATTGCACCATGCCTCCTCTTATACATTGTTCCATAAACAGATACATATCTTGATCTTGGATCAGATCCAATTGCATTTTAGTGTTTAAAAACATTGCAGACCATGCTAGGCCCGGGGCACTGTAAAAATATATTGGATCTAGTTCATAATTTTGCATGGAAGATTTTCTAAATGCCTGCAGTATATCAGCTAAGAGGGTCACATCAAGTTTTAAATAAGCCTTGTGATAATCACCAAATGTCTTGCATTTTAAATTGTTCCACATCAATTGGGCATGGTGATAATCATCATCAGTGATTCCAGATGCTCTGATTTTGCTGTAAAACTCTTGTTGTGGTGGCAGAGAACACTCATCAAATTTAGAAAAATCTGTAACATAATCATATGGATATACACCCTTCCGCCTAATTAATTTCAGGTCCTGATTTGGAAACAAAGCACATGTTATTTTGAATTGATCATCAGATAATTGAGTGGCCAGTGTAGCCAGGCTAGCCGATAAAATTCTGTAAGAATCAAGAAATCTTAAGTGAATAGGAACACCATTAACTTTAATTATTTTGTTAATGGCAATATATTTTTCATCATTTTCAGCTAAAATATTTAAATTATGCTTCCCAAACCCCTCGTACCTGATCAGATGATGGAAATCATAATTGGATGCTCCATGGCAAAATATGGGGACAAATTTTGGTCTCTGGATCTTAATATTACAGCTATTACACAGGGCCATTAAGAATTTACCATCTGTATGAGAATGGTGTTTCACCTTGATATTTGTATTTGAAAATTCAGAATCACATACCGGGCATTTTTCTGCATTGTTGAAATCTTCAATCTGTTTCTCTGTTAAAGGTAACATGGGTTTTGATTTTAATAAGATATTAGATGCTATGTCATGGCACTCATTTTCTATTCTATATGCAAATTCTTTGATGGCATCTGCTCCCATGTATGAATCTTCTTTACTAACAACACCATCCTGTACAACAACATAATAAAAGCTGGAAGGTTCATGTAACTGGTATGATGTACTTGAAGATTCCTCAGGATCTGGGCTACAGAATGCAAGGGGTTTGAGATTTGATTCAAAATCACAGACTATATATGCTGGGTGTTCCAACAAGGCTTCAAATTTTTTGAATTTGGCATTTTCATTTGGATTAGGCATCACCATATGAACAGGTTTATAATTGCCACAGTATTTTAAATATTCAACTAACTTGTTTTTAGCAATTTCTGCATTCACTTCCCGAACCCCATTCACCATTTTTCTACCATCAAATACACTTAAACATCTTCTGCACAACTTGAATATTGTATTGGATTTGTCTAGTTGTGTTCTCACTAAAGCTTCAAGATTATGTATCAGAGTATAATGGTGTGTATCTCCCCCTTCAATTAAGAGCAAATCAATCGGAACAGCAGAATCATCATCAAATGTACTGATTCTGAGAGGTTCTATCAAGCAATTGCCACGGCCAGTAGAACAAATAAATACATTAATAGATAATTGCTTACCATTAATATCCCGAGCCTTTTTTTCAAATTTATCAATATTCTGAACAGACATTGGATATTCTAAACCCTCCATTGCCTCATCAAAATCGTGCTCATGTTGTTTATAATAACTTATTCTCTGAGGATTCCTTGAAACTGGAAACAAAGCAGCTAAAATACACCACAAAAAGCATTTCTCATCATTATTTTCTATATTAACCACGGCTCTTTTGTTTTTAATATTGGCAGGTAATGGCAGATATGTGGAACCTTGTAATGGGTTGAATTCAGAAATATTAACATATAACTTGTGTGGAGATCCGCATAGGCTCCATCCAGACTCTTTTGCTGCAAATTCAGAGTGTTTAATATTCAATTGGTCTATCAAACTGCTTATTATTTTGTCTGAATTTGCATTTCAATATACGGGTACAGTTTCTGTTATGTGGGGCTGTGTAAATTTTGTGCCATTTGGCTTCTTATATTGTGCAAACAATTTGAGGGACAGCTTATAAGAGCCATTTTGTGCATTTAGAATTGCCTGCACATCAGGATTTACACTGTTCAAAAAATTCTTAATGCCACATCTTGGCTCTGATTCAAACCGGTAATCCCTTAATTGGCCATTAAAACTGCTATGGATAGGTGGTGCATAGCGTGGCTGTTTTGCTGCTCTAGCATTAACAGGTGCTTCATGCTTTCTTTTCAGACCAGATGTAGATGGTTGTAAGGGCAATGTTGATGACTGTACATAAGAATTACACTTGTGCCATTTGTAATATGCCTTGCTTAATATTTTATGGCATCTTGGACACATTTTTGGGGCCTTTCTGCATTTCTTACGATCACAATTATGCCGGTGCCTGGCCCAATGAGAACTAGATATATTTTTATTACACTGATTGCAATATTTTTGTTTTGGCATTTTTGTTGTTTATTTATATAAAATTTCTTGGTCCAAAAAAAAACAGAACTATGCCAAAACAATAACTAGGCTCTGGTGATCCCCAATATAAAATAATTTTGTTTTTTTATGCTGTTGTATAATATTTTTTACCAGGTTTTCAGATCTGGGGGCTATCAGTTGTATATCAACTAGCAATAATTATTCTCAAAATCTCACGTGTGGAGATATTATTTTGCCACATGTATTTCAATCTCATATTTTGTCAGGACTCAAACCCGAGCCTCTTGTTTACAAGGCAACAATATTAACATTTTGCCATCAGGGGAGGCTTCACATTTTATCAGAACTCAAACCCGAACCTCCTGATTACAAGGCAATAAAAACCATGGGGCTATGCACCACACTCTACTGGGTCTCCTGGGATTTTGACAGAAAAAACACACTATAAACAATAAGATGATATGGGTACTTGACATAATTTTAAGTGTAGGCAAATCTGTCTGAGAGGCTTCACCTTTTCTACACTTAAATTCAAAATTCTTAAAATTCAGAGCATATCACGGTGGCCGCGGTGGCTCAGTCGGTAACGCGTCTGACTACCATGCTCAAGGTCCCGGGTTCGATCCCCGGCCGGTTCAAATCCGGGAACTTTTCTAACGGTGAAAGCGGCCCCGGCGCCCACCCAGCGTCGAATAACATGGGTACCTGGGGGAAACCCTGGGGGGTAAAGGCGGTCAGGGGCGTGATGCTGATCACATCACCCCCACTCACGACCGGATCAAGAAAGTGTGGGGCGTTACCCCCACACCCCCTATACGCCTTCATGGCGTGGTGCTATGCACAGGGGAACACTTTTACTTTTTCAGAGCATATCACACCTGAAGAATTGGGGTATAAGCCCCTCTTGCCATTGTTTTAAGTGTGGGCAAATCTGTCTGAGAGGCTTCACCTTTTCTACACTAGAATTCAAAATTCTTAAAAAATCAGAGCATATCACACCTGAAGAATTGGGGTATAAGCCCCTCTTGCCATTGTTTTAAGTGTAGGCAAATCGGATTGTTCAATCAAATAGCCTCTCCTTTTCTACACTTATAAGTGGTGCTCATCCTATAGCCAATCCCACTACTTTGGGACCTAACTTTGGGGGGGCAGGGCCAAAAGTTTTCCATCTCCTTCAAAATAGCGTCCAGGACAATTTTGCTAAATTTGCAAAATTATAAAGTTGTATTAATATACAAATAATTTTTAATTAAACTTTTAAAAACATTAGTTATTTATTGGAAAATTAACAAGCTGAATAGAAATTTTATACACAGCATAGTTTTGTTGTTTAAGCTGTTTAAACGTAGGAGATAAAAGAGCATTCTCCTTTCTGGTTACAAATATTAGTCCTTGTGGACTTTTTCTAACGCGGCCTTCCCCGCCTGGGTATGGTACATGTTAGAAATGTTTAATATTGAAGGAGTTAACAGTGAATAGATGACGATCATGCACTTTCGCTAATGCCAGAACTATTTCATATAAAGCAAACTGTCCGCAGGTATTTAAAGTAATATCTGGTTATTCACTGTAATGAAGGGGTCCCAGTTTCGATACTCGGTGGCGGTCCTGAGTGATTCGGATCCCACTCTGAACTGTAGGTCCAGTCCCGATTAGCCTATCTGTGCATAAAGTGGACTTAAACCAACAACTCAACAAGATAATTTATGTGTGACACAGTGCGAAACGTTTCAGATTCGTTGCTTTTCGCCATTCACTGTGCACGTCGAAGCACTTGAGCTGGAAAGAACTATGGATTTTTATGGAGATTTTCACATGCATATACCGTCCACAGTTGCATGTCTATACCGGTGGCCTGAATAGTAGGACTTCCTCCATACCGTAAGGACCACTCAGTATTTCCAAAGCCCTGAAAACCTTGACAAGACCTACTTTATAAATGGGATATTTAAACAACTTTTCTACATTTTGGAGTCTTTTCTATTCAGAGGGCAGTAGTTCGCTCCTTGTATTGCTGTTGTTTTGTTATATAGAAAAGGAATCAGAGCTCAACCATTTATCCCAGATGAGGTCCAAAGTGGGCGGGTAAGGCGGGGGGTTCTGAATTATTTAATTATCATCATTTTTGTCCCTGTATCCCCATTAAATAATAATATTTCTCAAGAAAACAGGTCTTGTGTTTAGGTCAGAATTTCAGCCCTTTGAAAACTCTGTACCATGGTGTGCAAAGTATTCAGTACTCTCTGAGGTTGTTTGCATGAGTTTAGTTTTATCTTGTAATGTACAGTATAGTTCAACTATTTTTCAGTTTGTAAAACACGTCGTTGTGGCAGCCTGTGAAATTTCTATGAATTTATTCTACAATTTGTTTGTAGCAACTTTTGTCGCTTATGTTGAATAGTTAATAGCATTAGTGCATTACGGTTCTGTTATTTGAGAAGAAAACTTTAAATAAATCAAGCAACTGGTCATCAATTTCTCCTCTGTAATGATCTCTATTCATAAAATACAAGTTATAGAAACGCAGTAGTTTTCTGCTATCTACGAGGGGTGACTGAAAAGTTCTCGGCCTACCCATGATGCATTTATCGTAGCTGAATGTTACTTTAGATAATCATAATATATGCCTTTGCAAAGGCCCATACCAAATTTCATAGTACTATCTTTTTTAGTTTTTCAGATTTTGATGTTTGAAGTGAAGACGGTGAGCATTTTCTGAAAAATTGATAAAGTGAGCATTCGTGCGGTTATCCAATACCTCCTGTAAAAAGGCATGAGTGGACAGAACATTCACAAGGACATGATGGAAACATTGGGGGAGGATGTCCCATCGTATTCTACTGTGAAAAAGTGGGTGGCGGAATTCAAGAGGGGGAGCACCTCTGTCCAAGATGCACCTCGCAGTGGAAGGCCGGCAACGGCCTGTACTGAAGAAAACATCACAGCAATACAGGATCTTGTTATGGCAGAACGGCGAGTGATAGAACGTTACATCGCAGAGAAAGTGGGGATGTCCCAGGAACGCGTTGGACACATACTAACAGTTGTGCTGGACATGCACAAGGTCTCATGTCGATGGGTCCCAAAAATGTTGAGTGCTGAGAACAAACGTCAGAGGCACCTCTTGTCTGCAGCAAACTTGACCCTCCTTCAGGCTGATCCTGAGACATTTCTCCAACGTTTTGTAACCATGGACGAAGCATGGGTCCACCACTTTCAGCCAGAGTCCAAAGTGCAATCAAAACAGTGGAAACACCCCTCCCCCCCACCCCCAAAAAGCTCAAGTCAGTGAAATCAGCTGGCAAGGTGATGGTCTCTGTTTTTTGGGATGCGAGGTGTGTCATCCTGGCTGAGTATCTAAAAAAAGGTGAAACTGTGAACAGTGCGTATTATGCTGCTCAACTGAAGCGTTTGAGGGACGCCATCAAGGTGAAACGTCGTGGAATGTTGAAGAAGCGCGTCCTTTTCCACCAAGACAATGCATCCGCGCACACGCCCACCATTGCAATATCCGCCATCGAGTCCTGCGGCTTCGAACTGCTTCGACACCCTCCCTATTCGCCAAACTTGGCTCCCTCAGACTTTCATCTGTTCCCTAAACTCAAGCAACACCTCGATGGAATCAATTTTCCACCAGATGATGACGTCATGGCTGCGGTGGAGGACTTTTTTGCAGTGCAGGATGAAACGTTCTACAAGGAATGTATCATGGGCCCGCAGCACCGGTGGCAAAAGTGTGTGGCGCTGAAAGGGGACTATGTTGAAAAATAACCATGAACGATTGAGATCCTGGCAACCCTTCATGGGTAGGCCGAGAACTTTTCAGTCACCCCTCGTATGTTGAGAAATTGTATTACCAGCCACGAAAGCAATGTGGGTCTTTAGACGGGAATTCTTTCAATATTTGGATTCATATGAGATGTGGCATGCCCCAAGAGCATCCATGAGATCATAAAGCGTAAATAGACCATAATACAATTTCTAAGATGTTTCTTTAAATTTTAATGCATATTTTGATCTTTATGGTGCATATGAATCCGCCCCACCACATACCACTTATAGCACACAAGTATGAGTGAAGCTTCCGGTTCCGATGAAGTTTCAGTCTCCTTTCTCGAAGAGTTGCGTCGGAGTAAAACTCAATTATAATATTGGACCTATTATGTTTGCTAAATATACTAAACAGCAAGAATAATATTTAGTAGAGAATAGGATTTAATATCCAGTAGTGTTGAGTATATAGTGTATTCGTCCTCAGCCTTCTAGGATAAAAAAGAATATTCACAGCATCCTGAACTCACGGAGGTTGTCAATAATGTTTTGAACAATTCATTTCAAATTTGGAAAATATTCCCTTAAATTACGTATGTTCCTCACACACATACACAAAAAGTTCTGGGTTGAAACTCATGATCAGTGTTTTCATTTTCACACATTCTTGACAACACAATGAGTTCTGAAATATTTTGTATCTATGATATTTTACGTGGGGGGAAAACCTCTCTTTCACTTAACACCCGCAATTGTTTTGGGGGCGGTTGCCCCCCCCCCTGCACCCTCGAAGTTACGCCTATGTTTGCAATAACTAAGTACCTTTCGTGCCTCCTCTTGTTGGTTCATGGTCTAAAGAAATATGTAGTATTGTTTGGTTTGGTTCGCTTATCTGCCACTTTAGGCTAAATTGATGAAGGGGCACTCACAAAGATCACAAATTCCCAGGCCGGAACGAACCCGGGACTCTTGACGTCGAGTGCACTCCGCATCACATGGTATACACGAAGAATCTAATATATTCATTCGAATACGGTAACTCCCCGTAAAATTGTTGTGTAAGTAAACATGAATGGAGTTTTCGAAATATCCATAAATGAATAAGTTTTGCAGGAATGTATTCTTTATAAATGTTTAAATAGTTCAGGTGTGTTAACTGTAGAAATAAAATACAAGGAAGTAACATACAGGAAAATGTTTAACATTGTTTGTTTCAATTACGAACAAGGTTAAACACGCTGGATTTTCTTTGCTAAATTTAATTACCTACGAATATATTAAGAAAAAATGTAAGTATTTCCGAAGTTCTTTGTAGTACATTGCATGGTAAACCTTAATATAATGCATGATTAACTGTGCCAATTGGAGTATAAGTCAATTTTACCATCGTTTACTTATTAATAATGAGACAATTTACCTTACCAATGCAATTTAAATTCAAGTCGGTTCTAGCGTTAAAGCATAAATCGTTTTATATTATCGTAGCACGTGGAGCGAGATATTAATGTAGAAGGAAGAAAAAATATTCACAAAACGTATCAGATGTATTCTAAAATATTGGTTTGATCATTGTCATAAAACTAGGAATACCAATATAGTTAATGCTTTTTCTACATGTATTTGGCTGCTAGTATAAAGTTCCTCAGAAGGTTATCGGTTACTTTCCCGGAAGTTTCATTCTGTTCGTATCTTCATTTAAACATCCTCATCGTGTCTGAGTTAGTTCCAGTTTTTCTGATTATCTTTAGATGTTTAACATATTTTATGTTTAAATTTTTGTTCGTGCAAGGTATGTAATAAAGAACGTGATTGAATTCCAACAGAAAAGTCAAGTTTGAAACAGCAGATTAAGCTATTACATTGTGGAAATAAACTACAAACCAATCGAAAAATAATATTTATTTCGTGTAATGACAAATACACTTGACACAAGCAAACACGCAACGCTTCGATATTCTAAACTATGAAAGCTCAGAATCTTGGATTACATCTTAAACACTCATAAGTATTATACTTATACTTTTATAGCTTAACAAGCTAGCAGTTAAGACACATATTAAGATTTATGTTTTATTGGTCTCATTCACAACTGAGGAAACAACAAAAATTATCGGCATAAATATTGCTTGAAGTTCTGCAATATCATTTTTTAGACTCAGCAATTAAGTAACAATTGCCAAATTGTTCAAAGACAATCATTGGTTAAAAAAGGTAATTCAAGGAAGGGGTTCCTTTCTACTTGAATAGACTAGTAATTGTATTTCAGGAAGACGTCAACAATGCGTTATAAACTAAACTTGAAAGAGTTTTCCAAATATGTGTCATGGAACAGATATAATAAACGCCAATCATATTACAAAATGGCTGTCTCACACCATCCAGGAAGTTATGGTAAGTTGAAATATATTTTGGGCTAGATGTAATGGAAGCGTTAGGAGTAAAGAGTCAATTTCATTGTGCTTAGCATACGGAATTTGAGCAAAAGAGAATAAAGTCAGTGAACGAGGGAGGTGCAGGGTGCAGAATTTTTAAGTAAGCAAAAAAGTGTTCAAAATATATTTTACGGCAGTAGCAATCTGATTTAAAAAAGATAAGAGAAGCAAAAGAGCTAACTGTAGAATTCAGAACAGTGTCAATTATAGGCGAAAATAAAGTGCATCATTTTGAATTAATATTAGGAAGGAAAGTAATGAAAAATAATTACAAACTCTAAACTAAGTGTAATAGAATGACAAGAATTATAGGTAGTTAAAAATAGCACTTGTTTTATTACAAATGGGATTTTTAACATCAAATGTATCTTGCTTTGTATCTTTCAACATTTGTTAGAAAATAACAATTTTGTCATCCATTGTTAACATATAATGACGAAACCAGAAGAAGACAAGGTAATAAGTACTTCAGATTAAGAGACCTAAAAATTAATAATCATATACAAAATCGAAATTGAAAGCTTCAAGTAATGGCCGAATATATTATGTAGCAACACATGTTGCAATAATAATACGAATGCTCTCTGAACTAACACAGCACGAAAAGAAGACAACACTATCGTTCACTCGTGGAGACACTGAGGAAGAAACATATTGCTCGAGGCGTTTCTATACACTACACTAGTTTCCGCAGCTTTCACGACCATGATGTAAGAAAAAAAAATCGTAACAAAAAAAGACAAATGAGAAAGGGCACCGAGCAGGAACATAACGTCTTTACCACAAGGCAAGAAAAATTAACCCTGTCAAGCAGGAAGTTACGTAATAGTTTTTATTGCTGATATTGTGCTGCCGGCTGGGCCGCGTAAGCGATAGGCTGCCCGCCCGCCAAGAAATGGCCGGCGGGGATCTTCCTGACCGCCGCCACCCGCACGGGTTGGGCCAGCTTCGTCGCCTTGGCCACCGGAACGCCCGCCTGGTTGGCCAAGAGAGCGGGCGAGGCGTAGCGGATGCCCGCCGGCTGCTGGGCTTGACCCGGACCTGCCTTCAGGTAGTACTGGGGCTGCTGCTTCAGAGGCTGCGTCAAGATGGGCTGCGGGATCTTCACCACGATGTCCGTCGGTTCGCGAACCACCTCCGCCTTGAACCCTCCGACCGGGTCGGCGGTGTAGGTCACCGTCCTGATGTAGCCGTCGGAGTCCACGACGCTGTAGCTGCCGGTGATGGTGTCGCCGTCCCTCTCCTCTTTTCTGTTCTGGTAGTTGGTGAATTCGTCGTCCTTCACGTCGAAGGCGAATTGATAAGATGGATTTGGCTGAAATAGAAATAAAGACACTTGACGTGAGCATCCTTGCCACAGATCTTTTCCACAAATAGCTTATTCCTTCAAACACGCACATAAAACTACGGAGAATTTTCAGCGAAAAATGCAGGCTCGACAATGACTCGAACCCGGGTATCTAGCATTCCGTGCCATCGGGTTCGAGTCCTGGTCGAGCTTGCATTTTTAGCTGACAGTTCTGTGTGTGCCTAATTTACTGACACATATAAAAACACATGAGAGGTAACAAGACAAGATAGGTTTTATCCGTTGCCAAGTATTGCTAACTCACATCCACAGTGTAGTGCTCTTTTAAAATGCGAAAAATAAACGAAATTTTATAATACTTGCCCATCCCCTTTTTACGACCGCTTCCTTAGAACATCCTTCACATACCCCTCCTTTAAATATTCCCAAAATTATGTAATTGTAAACAGAGAAAGATGTAAATTTGGTAACAGAAAGGCCGTTGTTGCTTCATTTTATTTCAATTGATCTCTTTACCATCTCTTTTTTAAAATACAAACTATATCCGTCACATTAAATATTTTTTATAATATTCAAAATATAATTAATCCAGTTTTTTCTTAATATTGCAAATCGTTCGTACAGAATTGCGTGCCAAACATCAGGCAGTAATGAACTTCTCACTCATTAAAAGTAACAAAAACATTAGATAATTAGCCTACTTCTATGTGGGTGTATAGGGTGGTATGGGGTGAGTTTTTCTATCACATAAATATATTTTTAGGTTAAAGTGATAATAAGAATGAACTGTTTCTGGCGTTGGTTAAACTGTGAGCTATATATTCGTGAGTCGGTACACGAGAGTGCTTCCCTTGTAATAAAGGGGTCCCGAGTTCGATATTCGCTGGAGACACCTGCCACAGTGGCTTCGATCTCACTTTACACTGCAGATCCAGTCTCGACTACTCTGTCAGTGCATAAAGTGGACTTAAAATAATATATTTTTAAAAAAATTAATGCCATCTAGCAAAATGGATCTCAATGACTTAAAGATCGCTGGAAATTAAAACATTATACTCTGAATCCAATATTGCAGGTTTAACACGTTTTCTGCCACGTCGGTTATAATGACCAAAACTGGCGCACACAAATTACACCATGTTATCGATATGACCGAAACCTGTGGCTTGAGTTTGTTTTTCCTAGCGCGTCGTGGGTCACGAGTTTAAAGGCCAAATCACACGGAACCGGATATCCAGTTAGTTAGCGCTGAACTGACTACCTGCTCGGATGTGATGGCTGCCTGACTGGCTGCTTGACTGGTTTGAAGGAATAGGACATGTTCTAATTGCTACTGGCTTTCCTCGACTGGATTCTGTGAAACAGCAAATCAGAGCAAAGTTTGAGCATGTGAAGATAATCTGTGAGTTTGCAAAGGAGAGTTTCTTTTGCCTGCGATTTCAGTTGGCTGTTCTTGTTAGTTTCTCGATAAAAAAGAAGTAAAGAGATAACGTGCAGTGCATTCGTGTTCAGTTAATTAATATTTAGGTATTTATGCAAAACAATGAGATGTGTACGTGACAAATATGATTAGCCGAAAATTAAAATCCTTATTATTACAAGTGTATTGAATGTTTGACTTTCTTTATGTGAATGACTTATGCGAATCTCATGTATGAATACGCATACCCGAGTTCATCAAAAAGCTTGATCGGTACGCACTGATTACCATATTTTCTTCGAGCCAATTTCTAGTCCATACTACTCTTTTTTAATTTTTAATAAAAGCACAAACAGTAATTCTCCTACAACATTCTTATAAATTGCTCGTCCATCTTTACAGATTGTCTGCTCTGCGCAATGTCTTATGGGAACAAAAGTCTATCGCCAAGTACGGTAACAAGTATCGTGTGAGGCGAAAACTAGCAAATGGGTAGCCAGTCTAGCGCCAACTAAGGCATTTCTACTGGAAATCCAGTTCTGTGTGATTCAGGTTTTACAATGATGTTCTATTTTTTACAGGAAAGAAAGTAGACAAAAATATTTTGGCTGTTCTATTTTTTACAGGATAAAAAGCGAAATTTGTGAATTTGCGAAATAATGTCCAAACACCACTTTGACACAGGAGGAAGGAAAACTGAAACCACCCTGGCAGGGACGTGTATAGAAAAAAATAAGGTTCAATGTAAATTTTCTCGGTAAATTTCTCGTATCGGACAAACGGATTTCTTCAAATTTACAGGAGAAATTACTTACCGAATGCAGTTTCTTTAGACTTGTGGAAGCTCGGGGAAGTGTTTTCTCGCATCGTTCATTGAATTTTGCCGGTAAATCATCTATTTTTCGATATAAATGTGTGACCGATGCACGAAAGCTCTTGCATCCATTTACTTCCAGGTGGATGTAGCCTGTGTCCGATGACGTAATCCCGGTCAGTGTTTCCAAACACGTGTTTTTGTAACTGAAGAAGGTACGTTTCCGCAAATGGTTTGTGGGGCTATGTGTCAATGGTTCATGGGGCTATGTGTCAATGGTTCGTGGGGCTATGCGTCAATGGTTCGTGGGGCTATGCGAGAATGGTGTGTGGGGCTATGCATATTTATTTCGAAACAAATTTTTCACTATTGTAACCTATAGTGACCCTACCTAACCTAACCTTACCGGAAATGGTTCGTGGGGCTATGTATGAATGGTTCGTGGTGCTATGCGTCAATGGTTTGTGGGGCTACGTAGGTATTTTTGGGTGCAGTGGGATGGAAACACTGCATGCCGAGTACGGTAGTGAAACTGTGACCGCCATTTTGCGTGTTACCGAAGGCAAAAAGAAACGAAGAAAACTTACTCGATATGTCGCAAATAGAGCTTATTTCCGTGAAATAAGTGAAATGCCACTTTCAGCAATGTTTCTCAATGCAGAATACGTAAGTACGAATATTCAAATTAAATGAACTAGCAAATTTCAGCCGTTTGTCCGATACGAGAAATTTACCATTTTCTCATCACTGGCCTGAGAGGAGAGATTCCATTCGGACTATTGTCAACAGTGATCCGTTTCTTTACTCAATGTATTGTTGTAAATGGCTGCTAAGTCACAACGCACAGATGCTTGTCGTCTTGTCGGCTGTTGAATGAAAATCTAAAAGTCAATACGCATTATGCCAGACTCTGTGAACCAAACGTGACTTCGGGCCCCACGAGAGCATTCCCCGTTGTCCAAAGTTACGTAACAGTCTCGCTCCAGAGCTTGTCACAGCAAGTGCATGTGCTAAGAAGGACACGTAACAATCGAAGAGCGATTTTTTCCCCTCGGAAGAGAACCGGTGCACCGACCTTCCTCCACTTTCTCCGTCATTTCACCATAGCGCTGCTCGCGCCACCTACTTTCACTCGTCGCCGCTCTTATGTTCCAGCGACCGCGCCCTCCGCGTCTTCCGTGTTGCCAACGAGAATGGAAGGAGCCTACGCTCGCGTTGCGCAAGGCTCCAGGACCGTCGCTGAAATAGCTTTCGCTGATCCTCGATGTCTGCAATTACGGTTTCCAGTAGGTACTGTAATTCACTAGGTTAAGTAACAGTTCGAGAGGAATTGAACTAGCGCAATGCTCGTAATTTATGTATATAGTTGGTACGTAAAGATTTCCTAGTGGCATGTAATCATACGACTCTGGTTGTTAGACGGTCGCAGTAGATTCCTCGTTAGTAAATTATATAAAGAATGCATCTAAAAAATCCCGAGTCAGTTCTTCATTCAGGATTACATTGAGAGTACAAAATACTATTTTGTGGTAAAGATAAATACGTATATAATTCAAAACCCATTAAAAATTCCTGTAATTTTGGAGGGAGCTAAATTATGAGCCTGTAGGAAACGTTGGCAAAATATTTAGGTGCAAATGAATTTGCTACCGCCCCACATAACCAATACCCTATACACTAGGGCTGAGCCGATACCGATGGATCGGTGTCAGCCGATACCAAGGGTATCGGTAAGTATCGGTTGGAATTCATCTACCTATACCAGCCGATACTTTTCCGACATACTGGTCCTTCACGGGGTCCGCAGACGTGCCACGTGACACTTTCGTGGAGTCTAAATATCCTGGAAATTATGCAAAATTTAAACTTTCTTTTTATTTTGCACCAATTACGGACAGAAAGTTATATTTTGTGATTACATAATGTCTATTTTCATATTCTGACGAAATTCTTGAATATTCTAAAAAAAAAAAAATGGTAAATAGATTATTGCAATTTTCAAGCATCTGTATCGGTAGGAATCGGTAAGAGTATCGGTATCGCTTCAAAGTGGTATCGGCTCTGCTTTACTATACACATATATAGGCTATACAGCGTGGTGGCAAATTCGTCTGTACGTATGTATATAGGTATATATTAGGGCTGAGTCGATGCTGATGTTGATGCATCGGTATCGGAAAGTATCGGTTGGAAATTATTTACCGATACCGGACGATACTTTTCGGCATTCTAGTCTTTCGCGGGGTCCGGAAAAATGCCGCGTGACACTTTCGCAGTCTCGTTAAGGTGGAAATTATGCAAAATTCTAAGTTTATTTTTATTTTGCACAAATTTGGTGTTAACATAACATAATTTAATATTGATGCATATAATTAGAGTGGAATACTTAAACACTAATATTAATCAATATTTTGAACAACTTTTAATTATTAAAATTTTCAAGCATCGGGAACGGTATATATGGGATCTGTGAGAGTATCGGCATCGGTATCTGTTCAAAGTAGTATCGGCTCAGCCCTAATATAGATATGTACACACACACACACATACATACAAATACATACATACATATATATATATATATATACACACACACACACACACACACACACACACACACACACACACACACACACATATATATATATATATATATATATATATATATATATATATATATGATTTATTTAATTTATTTTACTTCGCCTTTTGTGCCTCTTAGCTAATTTGCGAAGATAGGGATGAGTGATGAAATACATAAATATATGCATTGTGTGTGTGATCTAGGCTATAACAAGCCAGAATCCAGGGGTAAGTCGACCTCCGTGGCGGAGTGGTTAGCACAGCCTGCTAAACGAAAGGTGTTCCGGGTTTGAATCCCGGGTAAGACATGGATATTTCTGTTTGTCCAAATGAGAAAAACAAAAAAACTGAGAAATGTAAAAGTTGAGAAAGAAGTGAAAACGCGGGGATACTACCGCTTAAGGGTATTCCTTTTTAACGAAAAATAGTGGTAACGTCGTCATATTGTAATCAAGAGTTCCCGCCCTCGATACAACAATCAATACAACTTTTTTTAAGAAAGTAGCCACGGACCCGGGATCCTCTTTAAACTGTGGGTCCAGTCTCTGTTAGCCTTTTTAAGCATAAAGTGGACTTAAAACAAAAAATCGTAATAGGTGATTGGCGGCAATTCAGTAACATACTTTATACATTGATGCTTCACGTTGGCATCTGCAGTATAAGAAGAAAAGATTGGCTACCGGTGGCACGTCACTACAAGTGTGGACAAAGTTTGCACAACTTTTTCCTCGTCTGTGGAAAGTCCCAACACCTAGTGCGCCCATATGCTCTTAACGTATCAGGAAGGAAAGGGGGGGGGGAGAAGATAGGTGGGATTGATTGCAGCTGTTAAAAAAAGAGGGCGATAAAAACTCTCTCCGAGAAAATCAGAGAAAGTTGAAAAACGTGGAACTGGATCGTTTTCTGGCCATGAACCTTTCCAATGCAGGTTAGTAACCTACAAATCTCTCACGGCGCCCAGTCACTTTTACTACAGACAAGGTCAACTTTTTGCCCGCATGGAATCTACTTTTTAAAGGTCCATACAAAGTTCTGCGCCACAAGAAAGAATTGCCTTTCGGTTCACTCTCTTTCGAGGTAAGCGCAATAGTACAGACTGGGCCTTGTAGCCAGATTATAAAAGGACTACAAAAAACTACCTTCAACGTGACATTGAAATAGAGGTTTTATGCACATTTTCACATAGCGAAGTGGTTATGTCGGCTTGCTACGACGCCAGGGGACCCGGGTTCGAATCTTGACCTGGGCATGGGTGTTTTATGTGAGTGTCCCTTCATCAATTTCATTGGACAATAACTCATTATCACCTTCGCGATTAGGCAGAAAAGCTAAGTAAAATAAACCGAATCAACCATTCTCACCCACTGCGATCCATGAATGCCTGGATATGCAACCAAACATCGAATTTGTGTTGGTGCTACGTTGATTCTCAAAGAGAGAGAGACATTTATTTGGTGCGAAATTATTCCAATTGGATTTTTTTTCAACCACTCACAATATTGATGTTAAATGAAGAATATCATCTAGGCATTCATGAATTCAGATGTGAGAAAATCTCAGCACATAACAAAGGAAAAATGTAGCATTTCAAGCTAATGTGAAATTCACATTAATGAAACACTGATATGGAAAAAATCTAAGCTACAAGAAACGCTTGAGAAACGAAGGAAAAATTACATGCATTAAGACATCACAGAACGAAAGTCATGCAAGAAGATTTCTATGCAAAATAGGTGTAAGTTATTTTTAAACTATGTTTGTAATTATGCAATCAGCGTCAATTGTCGTTCTTAATTGTAAGAGTCGAGACTGACAGAGGCCGACTTCAAGGTGGTATTTTAGGGTGCGAAGGTGTTAATAGTTTCAAGTAGCTTGTAACACTTCCTACTGACAGCAACTAGCTCCATGTCGGCAAAGTTGAAAAAGTTAGTTTCAAAGAAACGTACTGCGCTATCGCTACCTTACGGCTCACTTTACTTCTACTACGATACTTTGGAAATACGTGTTTCATTTTTGTCATACAATAAATGCATTTAAGTGGTTACAATAGTGTCATATCTGTTGCCTGTAGTGCATATTTTACATTGCACGAGTTAAAACTAGTAGAGGTTCGATGGTCCTGCCTCCCCTGGTTAACCAATCAAGCCAACCAGGAGGAGTGAATTTTGTATTAACATACACTTTAGGTAAATAATAAGTAGTACGAACAGATCCTCGCCCGACACACACGCGAAATTCCTACTTAGGAATATGGTCGAACAAAATATCCGCACATATGACGAAGTAAAGGTAAAAGATAAAGGTAAAGTGCTCCCCTGTGCTTAGCACCACGCCATGAAGGGTAACGCCCCACACTTTCTTGATCCGGTCGTGAAGTATGAGACATATGACGAAGCAGACATAATTATTGCAGGTGTTTACGTCAATTTTATTTTGTAATATGTCATTGAATAGAAATGTCAGATTATCGTTTAAAACTACAATTTGAATCTGTCGAAACAAATTGAAAGAAAGGTTTTAAAGTTCTTAAGAGCTGGAGATACCTAATATCAAATATTGAATAATTTAAACAGGATCCTTATGATATTAGTTCATAAAATTTCTATCAGTATCAGAAATTGTAAGCTATTCACTCTCATAGGCTAAGTGGAGCCCAATTTCTGAATCTATGCCATTCCTTACTGGAGAATTATATGTTACGAAAAGTCTTTCGATTATTGGAAGACAACAGAAGTACATTCATATATACCTACAGAAAGAAATATCCTCAAATTTGAAGATGAATTTCTCGCAATATGCTAGGTCTCTCTCTATTAACGTACAACGTTCACACGTAGCAGCCCTCAGGGGCGGATTAAAGGGCGGGCGCCTTCCCTGGGCACCGCTCCCGTGGGCGTCACTCTTGATTAGCACCAAAAGCTTATTTCTGATTACTTAAGCGTGGCTATTTGTTTGTTTGAGTTTGTTTGAAAGTCCACTTAATGCGCTGAAAGGCTAATCGGGACTGGAGCTACAGTTTAAAGTGGAATGTGAGCCACCATATACATCTATCGGGTGCGGGGCAACTTGTTTTAAAAAGAGCTGGATTTATTGTTGACATGAATTAATTTAAGTTACTGCTGCATAACATTAAGCATATTGCAAAATCATGAAGCAATTTAAGCTAAGATATTATTGTTATTTTGATATGATTATGTAGGTATTAAATAAACATTACAATAAACGTGTTCTTAAAAGTAACACTTTAAGTACTTTAAAAATAAGGCTTGTATTTATCGTCATTGAAACCGTAAATACAGGGTGCTTGGAAATTCCCCTTACAAACTCCTAGGGCTAGTAGAGGGGACTGAGTAGACAATATTTGGAATAGGAACGTACAGTTTGTCCGGAAACGTACAGTTTTCGTGCTACAACCATGACAATTAATGTTAATTTGTACTATATTAGAGCCTATTATCTTCTTTGGTGAGTTTCTATCATGGTTTATTAGACTCACTAAGCAGAAATACCTGATACACCAGGAACGGGAGAGTTATCTCCTCATAATATATTTTGTAATCATATCTCGATGTAAAAAGCAATTCTCTGCTTGAAGAAACTCTTACTCAGTTTTCGGTCACACCCAACGATCGCGGACGAAGCCATCTTTGCGAGCATGCTAATATTGCCCAACCTTCTATATTTCGCATCGCAGACGTCTGTGCTGGAGGTTGTGAAAATCGAGGAAAGCCAATAACCTCCGATGGATTTGCTTTCTTCCTCCCGGGAGTCCCATTCACTGGAAGACACGTTTATGATCGATTCGACAGAAACCCTACGTGACAAGAAAACGTCTCTAATTCCCTTCTATCGGATTGAACTTTCACCATCCAATTAGGCAACGGCCGCTCCGAGCGGGAAATAATCTCTTCTCTACGACCGTTCTTTCTGTGGTAGCCGTGAATGTAAAAGTAGTTTAAAGTATAGTTTTCCTCTTGTAATGTCATCTGCATAATATTGCTTCAGCTTCGTAAATACAGTCACCGGCAATAATAGTGTGACAACTAGATCCTGAAATACTCTATTATTCCCTGCAAGGAATGTGTGTGTGTTGTCTAACTCTACGGCGGTGACAGAACTTATAATTGACAATTTGCAACTAAAATTCACTCATCGCCGTAGAGTTATTATAGGCAACACACAAAACAACTTGCAGGGAATAATAGAGTATTTCAGGATCCCGTTTTTCTTGCCGGTGACTATACATTAAGATTGTATTATAATAGCCGAAGTACGACCCAAAGGCATCTGTCGATGGTATACTGGTAACGTCCTCGCCTTGTAATCAAGGGTTCCCGGGTTCGATACTCAGTGGAGGCACATTACACAGTTGTTCTGATCGCACTTTAAACTGTAAGCCCAGTCCAAATTAGCCTTTCTGTGCATAAAGTGGACAACAATTCAAATGCATACGCAAAGGCATCTACCATATTATGTTAGTACGAAATAAGTAAAAATGTTCTCGCTGCACAATTGCATAGAACGTGTAACTAGAGTGAAAGAATGAATGAAAATACACTCGCTCTAACGTTATGTTGTGATTCAACAGATCTGAAGTTGTATTCTCAAGAAAATGTTATCAATAATTTGTGTACGCAATGTAAACGTTTTATTTGGCTGGCCAAATATTCCAGCCCTTCTAGACAACCTTTTACGGTGACTTCCAGCTATTTATCTGGAATTCGTCGGCTTTTAATAGGGACTGTTATATACAGAGCGATCCATTTAAGTGTAGACCGCCGCGTCAGTGTTCGGGCTATCGGCAAACGAGGCGCTTCCGTACGTATGTCGGAACTGTAGGCTGTCCGTGATTCAAGCTCGCATGTTTTCGTAACTTGTTTAAAGAGTGGTTTATTTACGACATGGAACTTTTACACCCGAGTCTCTTGTTTCATATCGCCTTTGAACTTCACGTGTCGATTGAGTTAACATATATGAATCATAAATAAATGCACGCTGTGCAGTAGAAAACATTTCCTAAGCCTTAACACACTTTGCGGTTGAGTACACTAGAAACAACACAATACGTAACAAACACCCTATCACATCACAGTTGCCGGATTAATAACTAAACCACACAATACAAAACAAGGACCCTTGTAACTTCACAGTCTCGGGTCTACTTTCAGGACCTCGGTAAAAATCATTTCTAGCCACCTGGCAAGCTTACGTTAGTGGGTGTCTTAATAAAGATGTATCAGAAATGTGTCCGCATCGAAGGCGACTAGTTTCAACAGCATTTATAAATGTGGTAAATAAATCACTTTTTAAAATAATTATGGGAAATGTTGTGCCCTTGCTTCATCGACACTCTACGATGCCGACATACGGCCGAGAATGCATCACTTTCCGATAGCGCAAACACTAACGTGGCGGTCTACACTTCAATGCATCGCTCTGTAGAATAATCCATCTCAAGAAGTACATTGAGAAAGGGAAATTATCCAAAAGTGCTAACGCTACTAAAATAAAATATTTGTTGTACTCACCTCATAATCTTCAGGAAGTTGCTGCTGTCCGGGAGCGAGCAGTTTCCCCCCAGCCACCGGCCTCACCTTCTTCACAGCCAGGCCCTGGGCGAGCTGGCCCGCTTGGATGGCCCCTGCGACCCTCGCGCCTGGCTGGTAGGTCGCCAAGGCCTGAGGAGCTGCCGCCACCCGGAACTGTTGCGTGGGCAGCTGCTGCTGCTGGTACACGACGGGGCGCGCGAACCCCGCCGACTGGCTGGCGTACTGGATCGGCTGCTGGTACTGCGGCTGCTGGTACTGTGGCTGCTGCTCGTGTTGTTGCTGCTGGATGTACTGGATCTGCTGCGGATTTGGTCCTGGCGCGGCAACGCTCAGGGTTGCCAGGCATAAAATACACACTACCTAAAACGAGAAAATAAATTTTCTATAAGTTCTAAATTAAATTACTAAAAGATCTGTTGCTAGAATTTCTATTTTTCAGGAGCGAGAACTATATCAACGCACTACAAGACTCGGAGGATATTTACGTAGGAATCGTTGTCCAACCATCCAGTCCGTGTCAACACTATATTTGTGAGAACTTGGTGCGACTAAGTGAAGCCTACAAACCAGGGTTGTTAAAAGTGCAGGAATTTTAAATAAATTCAATTCCGGTCCAGGAGAGAAAATCAGCAAGCTTAAATGGGTTCTGGACCGTAAGGAACCTTTTTATCTGTAAAGTATTTCAATTCGGTCCAGGAACCTTCTTTCCGGATCAATTTAAATACAGTCCAGGAACCTTTTTTTACGAATCAGTTTAAATAGGGTCCAAGTAACGTATTAAAATGGAACAATACGCAACCTGGGCCAAATTTAAATTGTGCACGAAAATAGATTCCAGCCCTGTTGCTGAACCCAATAGAGCCAGCCCTTTGGAATTTATGGGTTCCTGGACGTTTTGCAACCCTTCTACAAAGACAAAACCTGAAGAATTGATTGATGTGCCTGTCACATTGTTTCGGAAACTATAGCAAATGTAGAGACAGAGCAAACCAAATGGCTGGTGTATAAATAAAATGTGTATTGATAGGTTTTTTCAAGTATTAAGTTATTGTAGTTGGAATTAATATCTTAAAATTATTTAGTTTACACACTCGATTGATGAAATAACAATATTGTACCCAAAAGAACCGTCCTGCACAGTGGCCGTTCAGTCTAAGCAGACAGGCTTTGGTTTCAGGCTACGGGTCGCGCGCAGGTCTCCTGGGGGGAGCGTAAGAACTTTTCTCCTGAGATTTCACCCTGTGTATGGGACCGGTGGCCATCCAGTATCGTCAGGAAATTGGGGAGCTACGAATGAGTAGCGTAACTCGGTCATGTAAACCCACAACAACGACTGGGAGTTCATCGTGCTGACCACACGTTAGATGATCGCCTACCTTTGCATGTGGGAGTGAGGTTTGCAGTCGGCAGGTAGGTTCTGGCCCTCGAGAGCTGTTGCGCGAAGGGTATTACTCAAAACAAGAGAATTTAAAAACATAAGTGAAATAAATTTTATTAATTATGTTTTTTCACAATTGTAATAGAAGAATAGACAAAATTATGCAAGTTTTTACGGGAGCAGATTCAAATGAAGCACATCCAGTATGCGATACAATCAGTAGCTGAGATAACAGAAAACAAATTCTCTTTCGTTATATTTGTTCTCTTTGATTCTACTTCCTTGACTTAGGAAATGGAACTGATACTAAAACAGATTATTATTTTTAAAAATGGTGGATGCTCGATTATGTCATTCCTCGACGAAGTATTATTTATTAATTCATTGACATTTAATACAGAGAATATTTTTCAGTGTCGTTAGTCCTCGACAGTGTACAGTTTCTTCATCAAAATGCCGAAAATGCATTTCCGATTTTTACCGCTTTCCTTTTGTGAAACTCCCTTGAACATACTGTTATACTCTGTCCCCCAACTATCTCTGGGGCAAGCGAACGAAAACAAGTCTCTGCGCAAGTAGTGACGCGAGACGGTTCCACCAATGAACACGTGAGAGAAACGGGATTGTGTGGAGGGGTGAAAGCGACTACGTTTACCAGCCTACGGTACTGCTTAGCTCTGCCCAGTGGATTCTCCCCTTCTCTGCTGCTATGCGCGTCCTTCCTCCAGAGATGACAGGTACAGGGTATGGTCTTTATGGTAACTTGTATATCACATTTTCACTAACAAATCATGTAATAACTGTTGTATTTAATAAGTCAGATAACTCTTATGGAAATGTTTACCAACGCAGGTAGGAACAACATATTCACTAATAATGATCGACAATATTAATACGTATAATGGCACTCGATGTTGCGACGTTTATTTTTTTATAAAACTTTTTTTTTTGGTTTAGTTCATTTGGTGTTGCACAAAAAATATAAATGTTATTAAGCATATTGGTTTGAGAAATTTTGTGCACTGGATCGTACTGTCTCCTCTTAGGCATCCTATAATTTTATCCTAGCGTCGCCACTGGTTAATGCCGTTTTCATTTAAATTAATAACCCTCACATTGAGAACAGAGTGAATGGACCTTGTGTTGTATAAGTACAATCTCCTTCTATTACCATTGCCTTCGGCTGAATCCAACTGGTAGATTGGGGACATCCGCAAAGCAATTACGAGAGTTATTAAGGATTTTTCTTTGCGTATTTCAGCATCGGTGTGGGCAGGGAAGAAGAGAAAGCGCGTTATGCAAAGGAGCAATCACATGGAACGTGAATTCCGTGTTCTCTGGGAACACCGTCAACTGGTCTGCCTGAGAAATCGAGGAAAATCTCTTCCACGCAACCACACGTGCAATCTTTTCCGCTAAATGGCAATGGCAGACGCAACATGTTACCGCCCACTGAACTACACGTGCTTGAACGAGTGTTTGCTTCTTTCTTATAACCATGCTTTTATTATTTCAATACTTTTAAAAAACATGTTAAGCAGTTAATTTTAGGAAATGGAGTATGTAAGTGCCCAAGCATTTGCCAGAAGAGTCTGAGTAAATAAAAACTTGGACCGTATACCTCAATGGACTACACCAGTACTTACAGTATTTAACAGACATCATGTTATAGTTCCTGGTGTCTGATATAAGATAGAAACTGATATTGATAAAGCTCTGAATCATATTAGGCATGAATTAGCGGTACAGTGCTTCGCTGTTTACTATTAACTTTAAAGTAATACGATCCCTTACATTAAAAGAGGATCATAAACTAAGAGTATTTGAAAATAAAATCCTTAGAAAAATATTTGGACCTAAAAGGGACAAAGAGACAGGTGAGTGGAGAAGGTTACATACTTTACAACTACATAATGTGTATTCATGTCCAGATATTATTAGAATAATTGAATCCAGAACACTTAGGTGGACAGGCCATGTGACACGAATGGGAGAGGAAAGAAGAGTTTACAGGATTCTGGTTGGAAAACCTGATGGTAAGAGACCTGTAGGAAGACCAAGACGAAGATGGAGGGATAACGTTGAGATAGACCTAAAGGAAATCGGTAGGGATGGAAAAGAGTATAAATAGATCTTGCTCAGGATGGGGACAGATGGAAGGCCTGTGTTGCTGCAGCCATGAACCTTCGGGTTTAAGAAGGCTAGATAGTTAGTTAGTACTGCGGTTAAGGAAACCATTAAAGCAACGAGTTGAAATCGTAGTAATCAGCTGAGAGGTATTTGAAAGATTTCCTGTTGATGAGGGTCTATTTTTTTTTATTTTCAGAATATACAGTATACCCCCAGAGTAAAATGTTAAAGAACACTCCTCTCCATAAATACTCTGGCTAATCTAGGGCATTATATGCCTCTCCCTAGCCCAATTATACTTCGAAAACATAAGAATGGGTATTAAAATACAGTGCTGACACCTTGAATAATAAGAGAGAGAGGGGGGAGAGAGAGAGGGAGAGAGAGAGAGAAGACACAAACTCCCTTTATCATTTGTAATATAAATTCCTGAACCGTAGAAAGTACACACGGGAAAGGTTACATTAAGCAAAGTGACTTATTATGAGCTATTAAACTCTAACTGTATGCTTTGGCATTAAAGGCATGCGAGTGAAAGCAAAATGATAGCCTTGTGCAAAGTACTGCAACAAGAGCAAGTCGTGCTGATCCCTACAAAGACGAACAATTATTTCCACGGGACAGTGATTCGAAAAACACATGAGATGCAGGGTCGGTGGAGGGGGGGGGGGGGCGAACCGTGCCACCGCCCAGAGCGGCAAATTTTGAAGAGACGAAAAAAATAAGCCTATTGAAAACTTGAAAGTTATAATATTATATATATATATAACTTGGAAGTTAATATATGCCAACCCACCGTTTTGGAGGAACATATCAGTAGTCTCACTTTAAAGCCACTGAGTGTCACAAATTGGAAAACAGATTCCACGTAATGTAATGAGCAAATGTATTCAAAACATTAATCTACGACGTGTTAGATGCTGTTCGATGATTTCTTGCAAGCATATCAGCGCTTTGAAGAAAGCAGCAGTGATGGAAAATTTCAAAGTTTCTTATACCCTGTACCAGCTAACTGTGGAGCAAGTCCGCGCATAGCGTCAGAGAAGCGAGGGAAATCTATTGGCCAGAGTGAAGCAGCAGATACTGATAGGAAGGCTGGTAACTGCAGTCGCTTTCCCCTACTCCACGCAATTCTGACTCTCTGACGTCTTCATTGGTGGAGCCGTCTCGCGCCACTACTTGCGCAGAGACTGGTTTTCGTTTGTCTGCTCCACAGTTAGCTGGGACAGAGTATAGACGGCACTTGGCAGCCTGAGGGCCTCCCTCCCTCCACTCGCGGAGGCGTCGGCGGCGACCCCTGAGTCCCGGTTAGATGTAGATGATCCAAAGATAGGAAACACTGTACGGGGCCGAAATCTAAATAAGAAGCAGTTTCCGTATGATGTAACTCCTGAAGATTGACAAAAACGGTACAAAGTTGATTTTTATTACCAGGTCCTAGACGATTATTTTAGCTCTAAGAGAAAGATTTGAGCAGCTTAAACATCATAGTGATTTTTTAAATTTCTTTGTGATATTAATAAGCATAAAGACATGCCATCTGATCTTTTGTCTGAAAAGTGTAGAAACCTTGCCGGAATGTTAACACATGAAGGCTACTGAATTAAAATATGACCTAAAAGTGTTTTCGGCTATAATAAAACAATTACACCAAAAGAGACCTTAAACTGATAAAGGGTAATGATATTGCGCCTAATGTGAGTGTTGAACTTCGAATTTATTAACTTTGACGGCAACCGTTTTTTTTTTTCAATTAAGGCTAATAAAAATACTATCTTCGGTCAATAACGTCTGAAACACGTTTGTTTCTATTTTATGCAGGATAGCATTATACGAAAAAGAATATTACATGCAAAGGTAAAGGTAAAGTTCCCTGTGCATGTAGAACCATGTCATGAAGTCACATTTAGGGCATGTGGGGGGTAGGGCCGCACACATTCTCGAGCTGATGCGATCAGCACAAATCTCCGGCCGCTTATACCTCCCAGGGTTGCTCACAGGTACCTATTAATTTGAGGCTGGGTGAACCCCAGAGCCGCTTTATGCGGGGACAACGCAGGAAAGAATTCAGACCTTAGATCACCCACGTGGGAGATCCGGGAATATTATATTTTAAAGATCCAATCATACAGTCCTACAATGGTAAACATATGAAGTCAAGTCTTCATTTCTTTCCTAATACTTGTTAATACATTTAAGATAGAGAGAGAGAGAGAAATTTCATAAAATATAATAATAATATAAAATTAGTGTCGCATTTTCTAAAGTTTAACTGTGGTCGAGCGAGATATCCAATGATATTGAAATAACGTAACCAGTCTAATTATTTATTTTATAGTTTGATGTTTTACTTAGAAATATATTGATTTTTCAATATCTCGTTGCTGCGTAATGACGGGGGGGGGGGGCGTTCGAAAGGGAGCGGCATCTTCCGCAACCGCCCAGGGCAGCAAAATGACTAGCGCCGGCCCTGATGATGTGACATGCAACACTTCTGATGCAATATGTAACATGTAGGCAACAACTTCATTGCAATTATTCAGGATCTCAATATCTCTTTTTTTTTCAAGTTAAAAATGCTAATAATGACAATAATGATAATAATAATGTTCCTGTACAAACATTACACTCTGAGTTATCTTAACCTCAATGTCAGATAGTTTGAAATGACATTTAACCGCTCTTGTCCGGGCATCAACCTGCCAAGTATCTAAATTGCAATCTGAAAATTTAAAATTGAATTTCGTCTTTAAAGCCAGCCCCGAAGTTAGGCAGAGGGCACAAGGGCTCAGCCCATGGCCCTATTGTCAATCTAGAAGTTCTGGTGAAGGCAAGAAGAGTCGTTCCTCGTACGAGCAGAACTGGACCGAAATATACAGAAATGCGAATTAGCTGTATATTTCATCCAAACACTACTCATGAACTACGTACTTTACTTTCAAAAATATTTTTTACAATGTCATAAAACACCACTGTATCCTCTCCAGCATTGACAATTGCGCAGGGCAGACCGCTCGAAACTTGTAAGAAGCTTGGAGAAAACCAAGCCCTCATTAACTAAACGGTAGAGGCTGACATTTTACATAGCTTAGTTATCGAGATTTTTCAGGGCTATGGCATTTGAAAACGTGACGTTTGGTCATATTTGCGTATCACGTTCGTTTGTCCGACGTTGTTACATCTCAGAAAACTTAACCGACATCAGTTTCTGCTAATCCCTACCAAGAAGACTATGCTTAGCATGAGGTAGTTCATTCAATGAAGAGTTCTTACTATTTTTCTTTTCTTAACAACTTCGGAAATTCTGAAATTCAATTTGCATAGAATAGGTATAGGTGGAGAGTGAAGGGTGTGATCCCGCATCAACAAAGAGTCGAATTATGAATGCTAGATTCAATTTCATGTCACGGTTCTAATAAAAAATTACTAATAGAACATGTAAATTATATGTGAATTGTCAAAGATTTGGTAGGCTGTAATTATATTTGAACTTTGGTGAGATAGAGATCAGTTATAAAATAACACTGAGTTGTGGTGTTCTATTATACTAAATATATATTATAAGACATTATTATATAGATCTCTGTGTCCAGTAATGCGTACTTGTACTCTACATACGCATTGCAAATTGCCCAATAGAGTTGAGAAATAAGAATTAACAAAGCATTCTCGGATGTTAAAAATCAGTGCAAACTGGATAAAATACAATTTTCTTCAAGCAAGAAGGGGTAGGATTATTCGGTTCAGGAAAACTCTGGAGGCATAAAAGATACCCTTGCCCGAAAAATCATTAAACCGCCATTGAATTCGTAAAGTAGAATCAGCTCCCATCCACAACACACACCCCCCACCCCCCCACCCCCCAAGGCTAATGGCGCGTCCCCCTAAATCATGTCATTTTCCACATAAAGTATTTAATTACGACAGCGTGTCTACTGTAAGTAACATTTTCTTAGCTTTATTGAACGCTATACTTGGTATGCCCCTCCAACCCATCCCACCCCAAGACCGTTGATGCATTCCCCATCAAAATCTTACATCATAATCTCCCAAAATTGTTTGCATGATTACGTAATAAACTGTCCATATTTTTGTAATTGTTCAAATTTTCGAAATAGCGGAAAGCTAACAAATTGATCGGTTACTTAAGTTACTCTCAAATGTCATAAATTAAATTATTTAAATGTGCATTTAAACAGTGTTTGTGAGTGGAGAATAAGATTTATAAAGCACACAATTTGAGTATTTAACACAAATTGTTAGACAACTTAAGATAGAAAATGCAACCTGTACAAACAAAATAACATCCTGCAGCCGTGTAACTGATTTAAATATTGTTTCACGATACATTGCATCACCCAGCTGGAAATTCCTAAACTCAGGCGAGAATATAATACGGTTCCTCCCCCTCTGCTTGGAGTAAATTTTAGTAATTCATTGCAATAATTACGTGAATTTTATCTTTAGTGCAGTAGTATTTTTCTTCATCTAATGGATTAAATATGGTGCACCTAAGGTGTAAACTTTTTTACATATATTTTAGAAAAATACATAAATGTTAAATTTTATATTATTTGACAGAAAAAATTCCCCTCGCCCAAATTTTCATGGCGCAGTCTGCACCATTTTCCCCCCTGTGGGCACCACTGATTTGTACACAGGAAGGCTAATCGGTACTGGGCTTACAGTTTGAAATGAGATGGGAACCTCTTGTACCTCCACCGGATATCGAACCCGGGACACCTTGATTACAAGGCGACTACATTACGTCTGAAGTATTGAAACAAGACACTTCTCTCTCTCAGCGAGAGAAACCAGGCACTGCCTTACCTTTAGAAACATGTTCCTCTCTTGAACCAACAGGAGCTCTTTCACTAAATGCACGGCGACCGGGGACGCCGCTCTGCCTTTATAGGTGCCGCAATAACATACGCGGAAGGGGAGGCAGGGAGAAAGGTGCTCGTTGCGAAGGAAAGAGTTAAGTTTGAGAGAGGCGTGGCTTGCTTATCCTTCGCCTCTCCTCAGCATTAACTTAAGTTGCATCTTGGAACAAAAGAAACTCGCGCCACGCATGACATACATCGGGAAACCGAAGCAGCGTTGCCAGGCGCGATGACATTTTTCGAATAAATCTCTCAGATTTTGTTCCGAATTCTTTACGTGTTTCTCTCTGATAACTCCTCTGTTTAAATCTGATAAATTCTGAAGAGCAATCAGGAAGCAAGAAGAGAACAATGGTGCTGATTTGCGAAATACGTTGCTTCTTATTATCCTGCATTATGTTAAGATTGAGTAAGTATCATCGTACCCGAACTAAACAGGGAGAAAATTCATGTGCTTTTTCTTCGCGTCAGTAATTGGCCTATGTTCTGCTTTCCACTTCTTCATCTTGGAATTTCTCCAGACATTTTTCTTTCTTTCTTTCTATTTTGGTTATTTTACTTCGCTTGTATGTTTCTTTGGTTAATCGCGACGATGATAATGAAAGATGAACACATAAAATGGTTGAGGGACAAACACAGTGACACATCCATGCCTTAAACAGGATTTGAGCGTGGGACGAAGGATATATATATACAAGGTGCGAAATCCGGAGAGGGGGGTTCCCCCACCAACAATCTTGGCCTCAATAATGCCCACCACCACACTTGGTTCGGACCCCTCCCGAAATACAGTTCTGCGTGGGAACTCGCTTTACGTAGGCGTTACGCTAACCACTCCGCCACGAAGGCCGCTTTCACGAAATTTATAACATACTTAGAGTATACGAAACTTAAATCATCCCAGCAAGTTTGGACAACTTTTGGATAATCTGGCTTTAATCCCCGTCACGTCCTCGAATACAAAAAGTTGACAGGTACCCGTCAAACCGTGAGTAATTTCTCACGTGTTGTTTGATGAGACATCAGCACGAGATTCCTATTATTTTGCTAATTCATTGCCACACATTCAGAATCTTAATGTAGATATTACAGAGAAAATATAAGCTCGAACAGAATTCAAACGTAGGTCTTTGGCACATCGTTCCAGTGCTCCACCAAGTAAGCTACAGAACCAGTTCTTGTTTTGCCTAAAGTAATCTACATATGATGTTATTCTGCCCTTTTAAATCATCCACATTGCATACGTGCATAATAACTCAGGTTAGGTACAAGAGCAATGTAATCCACGTATACATTGTTAACAATGGCTTTCCTTAGAGATACTAAGAATTAGGTACGTCAAAAGTTCCTAAATTCAATTCTTGCCTTGTAATAACTCTGTCACATTCTTTACACAGATGCCCTGCAAGCTTCGTCCTATGGAGGCACATATACTCTGTCCCGGAAATCTCTGGAGCGAGCGAACGAAAGAAAGTATCTGCTCAAGTGACTCTAGAGGGCTCGACCAATGAACAGGTGCGAGGGGAAAAGCCACTTTAGTTACCAGGCATTGTAGCAGCGTGTAGGCCTACTGCTTCGCTCCGCCCACTTAAGCATAACTCTCACTGAGACGGGGAGGAAGGGGACAACAGAGAGCAACAGAACTTATGTTGTCTACTTCTGTTGAAATCAACTGGTGTAATGCCCACTACAGGGAAACATGCGGAACCGAAGCGGTAATTTCCGTGCCAGAAGGCTGCAGGTTATCTTAAAGGTTATCGCCCTCTGAGACGACTGACACGCGTCTGTTGCTGCGTTTCCCTGCATCACAGTGGGCGTTCAGCTTCACTGTCTCCACTTCCCTTCCGTTATGCGTGACCTTGCTCCAGAGATTACCAGGATAGAGTAGTTCAGATCCTACTTTAAACTGTAGGTCCAGTACCGATTAGACTATCTGTGTAAAAATGGACTTAAAGCAAACGTTCAAACAAACTGAAGCAGAATGGTAGCCGTCAGCAGAGATGACAACTATTGAAAAATGCCACTGCCCAGTCTCAAAGGCTGCGTGATCTTTACTTTACGTTTATCATTCCCGTGGCGAAGTGGTTAGCACATCGCGCTAGGACGCCAGGGGTCCCAGGTTAGAATCTCGGCCGGGTCATGGATGTTTGTGAGTGTCCATTCATCAATTTCATCACATCATGACTCATCCCCATCTTTGCACATTTGTCAAAAGTGGCACAAAAAGCAAAGTAAAATAAAACAAATCAATCAATCAATGAATCAAAATCCTGTTGACTACATCGTCTCATTTTGAAGAACTTAGCACGGACTGTGCGGATTGGAGACACGACATAATTGACGCCGAAAAAGTAACTAAAATGAAATCCTATGCACCAGTGGAGTTTTTTTGTGCTATAAGTTAAGATGAACTAACAGTGTAAATTTAATAAAACAAGAAAACATTGTATTCTCTGCGTGCTCAGGTTCGATATGAAAATTGGCACGAATCTGTGAAATTACAGTACATCTTTTTTAATGTGCTGATCAATTAAAATGGTTAAAATTACAGTATGGTGAAAGCAAATTGCTAATTTGCCTCAACTTGTTCTGCGATTCTATAAACAGTTTCAATTCTGACAAATGGAAGTTTGACCTCGTATTTTTGTTGCAGTTCGCGGACGGAGAAGACAACATTTGAACACATTTTTGACGATTTTTTCTGGAGATCTAGAGACTTATTTCCCTCTTTCGTCCTTTTCTCAGTTTTCAATATAAGCCATTAGCTTTCATACTACTTTTACATGAGAATTAAATTAAATTACAAATACGCAGAATTATATACTTAATGGCCGTTTATTTGTACAGTGCGTAAAAAGTAAACCGAATTAATTTTCTTTCTGCGAGAAGTTGTTACATATGAATGTTGAGAGAAATGATAGTGCATAACACTTTAATACATATTATATTTTAGATAACACTTTCTTTAACTAGTGAGAGAGATGTGTCTCCTTCCTTGCCGCATACGTGTTCGTCGGGTGCTCACACACAACACTTTTAGCCGGCCCCTGTTGCGGAGTGGTTAGCACATCGCGCTACGACGCTAGGGGTCCCGGGTTCGAGGCCTGGGCATGGATGTTCCTGAGTGTCCATTCATCAATTCCATCATACCATCCCTCATTCCCATCTTCCCAAGTTAGACAAAAGTGGCACAAAAAGCGAAGTAAAATAAAGCAAATCAAATCATATGAAATCAACAACACTTTGAACCCACAGGGAAACTGTTGTTGTTGTTGATTTGGTGTTTTAAATCCACTTTATGCACAGTAAGACTAATCGGAACTCGACCTACAGTTTAAAGTGGGATCCGAACCACTAACTATGACCACAGGGAAATATTTCAACACTCACACACACACAACGCACATGTGTGTATGTGCCTTTTATGGTCGAGGTGTCAGTGGAGCGGCGGCTGGCGCGTCGGCACGTGGGATCGCGTCTGCACTGTATACACGTCAGTGCTTCAGTATCCAGATAACTGGTGTCCAGTTTGTGAAGTGTTCAAGTGTTAACAAGTGTTTTAGATTGTTTTGTTTTGGTTCTCGTATTACTGGTGCATTTCTGCAGACTAATAATGCCGCGCTATCCGTACAATTTGAAACAATGCATTTTTATGTACGACTCTTACGTCATTATAAATTCTTGTAAGGAAGTTAGAATACGTTTTGCATCAGAATTGCCAGATATTCCTGTTTCACACGGAGACAGTGTTCAGATACTTGTGAAGAAATTTAGGTAATCAGGGTCTGTTGTTGATAAGAAGCCAAGGGTAAAACGGCGTGTGCTTAATTAGGAGAAACTATACGACGTTGAAGTACAATCAAAAATCCCACAAGAAACAGCCATTTTCATGACGTCTTCGTGGCGAGCTACCAAGCATTTAAAAAATCTCATTAGAACAATTGAAAGAAAATATCGGGAGAGAAATTGAAGCAGTTTCGGAAGAGGGACCGATACGTGTTAGTGAAAATTTCTTAAAATATGCCGTAAATGTGTGGAAGCAGGAGGACTCATTTCCAACACCTCTTGTAACAAGGTACGTGCTCATTTTATTTGTAGCTGTCAATTTAATTGTAGGAGATTATTTCATTACACAGCTGCTGGTTCCAGTTACGCGGAAGTTGCATCCAGTTCGCTGGCAGACGCGATCATACTTCCCGCCGCGCTAGCCGCCACTCCACGGTACGGTAGCCTCGACCATAAAAGGCACTACGCAAAAGCTACGCATTATGAAATATGATCTTAAAGCATTTAATTTATTAATTAATACATGATTGGATTTAAAGTAACTAATTCTTGCTCTGGATTGGTCTTCCCTACCACATCACCGCAGATTATAAAATTCAGCTATGAACATTGAAGAAAATTTTAATAGTATGTTTATTATTCCGATTTTATTGTACACGTGACACAGAAAACACCCAGACTGAAAAACAAACAATGTACTTGTTATTTTAAAAAAGTAATGGAAATTTTTATAATTGAACTCGAAATATTAAATTGACAAAATGGCAAAAAATGATACCCGATTTCATGAATATGCATGAGGGTGATACGCAGTGGCGGCGATTAGGTTGACGAGGGAGTCAATTGCCCCTCCACTTTTCGCTACTTTTGCCCTCGCACTATGCTAAACCTTACCTACAAAGGGAAATATACTGTTCTTCCCCCCCCAGTTTTGGCAACTTGCGCCCCCCGGTTTTGGGACCCAGTTGCCGCCACTGGTGATACGTATGGTGAACCGAAGTGAACCATGTATAGTTCGATGTACAAGTATTGTTCCGCAAATTGTCCATGACTATTTTCGTTAATTTCTCTCTTGCATCCGACATGCATTCTTACGTATGTTGGTGCAACGTTGCCAGCAACTTGTTGGTTGTTTTGTTTCAATTCCGTAAAGCACAGAGAATGAAAATGGTGATGGTAATACACATGTATCCCCCCTCAAACTAAAAATGCTGTACGTACGTACATACTAACATGGGACAAGGGTTTGAGCAGCTATCCCTCGACGGAAGTCTTATTTATAAACGAACCAAGATATGGAAGTGCAGTCAAAAAACTGAAAGATGAAACAAAACTGAGAACAATTCGATTGATAAATCGGTGTGGTTTATTTTACTTTGCGTTTCTTTTAATTTTGGCTACTTGTGAAGATAAGAGAACATATTCGAGACAGGGTCTATTCTCAACACGATACTGCATGAGTGTCTTCATACACGTGAGTTTCAAAGTGAGAGGGTCTAAATGGTTGCTCCCCACCCCAGCACGTTGTTTCAGATTTTCTAAAAATATATATTGGATATGGCTTAACATGGAAAAATACCTGTATGCCTCACACAAGCTAGAAACTATCAGATTAACCCTTGAGTTCAAATCCCCAGCAGTTGCGGCGATTGCGTTCGAAAACTTGGGAGAGGAGCAAGGACAGTTCACTATCCCTCGGTAGATAAGGTTTAGCATTGTGTGGGGGCAAAAGTGACATAAAACTGACCCCCTTAGTTTACTGATGAGATGAGATGCATTTTGCAGGTGATTAGTCTAGAGCTTCAACCATGCGGTCGGTCTTCTGTTAAAATAGCTTTATCCTACAGAAATGAATAAACAACTTTTCACCACTGAAGTAGGAAATCAGTTAAGAACCTGCTCCACATTCTTTCTTGCAATACAATTACGCCTCCGCTTGCGCCGATAGATAATGTATTCAATATGTTATCCACTTGTCACAATACCGCTCGCTTCTCACCTTTCCTTCTCATTCTTCCTGATGCAAAAAGTTTCCGTAAACAGGCGGGACAACCAGCACGGCAGCTGCTGGAACGAGGCCAGGGAAGCTGTTTCGTAAAGACAGGCCGAGCCGCTCCACTGGAGTCAATGATAAAGAAACAACTCATTGACAAAGCAATTCAAAGACAGTGCATATCAACATACATTTTTTTAAGGAGAATTCTGCTAAAATAGGTTTCCTTTAATTTTAGTGATATACTTAATTTACGTGTATCTTAACAAGCTGTAAATCTTGGGTAAGGCTTAGCATTTATTCTCTATCAATTCATCCTTCAACATAGACGTTACCATTAATCTGTAATCAGTGGCGACGATTTGCTTCTAAAACTACGGGTGGGGAGGGGGGGGGCAATGTGTCAAAATTGGAGGGGAAGGACAGTTTACTTTCCCTTGGTATAAGGTTAGCTTAATCCGGGGGCAAAAGTGGCAAAAAGTGGGAGGCAACTGCCCCTCCTCTATCTGAGCTGCATAAGCAAAGTGAAATAACAAAAACCCTAATATATGCTCATACATTTAAACGAAACCATGATAAATTCCAAAAATGTCCTTTATTTGGTTTGCCACAATTGTTTATCGTTTCATTAGTAATCATAGAATAGCACGAGCTGATACTATTTTATTTGAAGAGTAGCCTACAGGGAGAAAACCTAGTAAGTGCATCTTTATCGATTTGCTGTTGTCGATGGCATTGAATAGCTCAGTCAGTGTCGTTTACTATGGTGTAACTGTAAGGACCAAGAACTCGGTAAATCCTGAGAAATGTGAAAATTTAAAAATGGTATGCAATTTGAAAGTAATGAGTCTTGAAGTTTGAATTTGTTCTCTTGCAAACAACAAAAAATGTGACTTATCATTTTACTATTATCACAATGTTCTTGCCAGATAGAGGACATATTTAAAGGTAGTAAAGAAGTTGATTGAAATGTTATGGTCAAATTCAGATTAGTGTAGTTCCTTTAATTATATGTAATGTATATTAATTCCTTATTTTCATTCAATGACATTTCTTGCCTGTCGTAACGAATCTGCTTGAGGCCTCTCGACGACACTGCCGTCCAAATTGTTTAGGTGCCCTGGACTTGCACTTATTGAAAGCGAGGTGGAATATCCCCAGCGCAGGTACACTCGCAGCTACAGTGCCACCTTCATGCTCGCAAGGGAAGTGGGGAGTGGGGAAGCGACCACTCCATCGGGATGAGAAGCGCAGCAGGTTATAGAAAGAGGTGCGTGCGTAGTGACGAGTCTTTAGAGTGATTTTGGATAATGAGTATGGAATATCAAGTTTTCCATCAAATAATTTGCAAATAAAATTGTAATAGTTAGCATTTCTTCTATCCAAGAGGCACGAAATATTGAGTTTGCCTAAGAAATTATAATAGTCATAATAAAATCTAAGAAGTCTGAATTATAGTGCAAAAAGTGAAATAAATCTTTTCTGTACATTTTCAAGTGTGATATTCATATTATTATCACATGCAAAATTTCATGTTGTTGTGCTGTTTTCCAATATAGGCCATTCATACACAGCAAATAACTGAAGTAATAAGAACAGATTGTTTCAATTTCACCATTTGATGAGGACAGAAGGAGATGGAAAGATGTGTGTGTTACCTTCATCAAAGTCTATTTCACATCTTCCTACAATACAAAGAGACTGTGCCACCTGTACCGGATCTATAAACCGCGAAACCCCGCAGTGCGGTGGCGCCCGGTAATGAGTAAGCCTTTACCATGGTCTTTACGCACTCAAATGTGTGTGTGTGTGTAAAACAATAAACGTGGTAATTTGTCCAGCACCGCAAAGCAAAATATTTTAAGGTTTCACCTCGTTGTTCCTCCTAGCTTCTGTTTGATGCGCCATACTACTAACTGAACATTAATTTCTTTCTAACGGCAAGTGTTTCTTCTCTAGATCTATGACATGGAACTAGGAGTAGAGTTTCTACTGTACGCACTTAGGAGGTGATACGGTTACATAGAAGTTCAACACGGCGGAGAAAGAGACGAAAATCCCGTGGATGCAACGAAGTTACTACTTACTTTTGGGGCTCTCAAACTTGATTTGCTTACCTAAACACTACTGCATACCCAACCCAACGCTTGACGAACTGAGCAAAAGCAGATCAATTACACAAATGTTTTGAAACAGGTATTGGTTCATCATTCCCAGCTGAATTGTTGTCTCTATAAACAGCTCTCAAAAGTCATTTATCAAAAAGTTTCATGTGCACGTGTTTTTACAAAACTGTGCAAAGTATAATACAATTCTACCCAGCTCTCCAGAAGTATGCCGACCTACCTGGCGGAGTGGTTAGCACAGCGTGCTACGACTGGAAACTACGATACGGATTCGAATCCGGGCCCGGGCATGGGTGTTCTAAGTGAGTGTATCTTCTCCAATTTTATCCTATCCTCATCGTCGCGACTAGTGAAATGTGGCAGAAAAGCGAGGCTAACAAAAATCAAATCTATGTTTTTCCAAATACGTATATTATTTATATATTTCAAGTTTCAGATACAGCATTTGTAATACCATTTTACACTGAAAACTCTAATAAATTAACAAGAACAAGTCAAGATGGTTTTAGGTAAAAACAAAAAGGGTTAAATATAAACATGATAAGACATAAACAAGGAAAGAAACAGAAGATTTACATATTCATTCTTAGAGAAAATACTTTCAGGGGCAAAAATGTAGATGTCTGTGGGTAGTTTATTATAGAACTGGGGCAGCCTGTTGAACAGAGAGCGCTGTATAAGGGAAAGCCTAGCGGTAGAGTTGTGGAACAATTGAGTGTTTCGGGTCGATCGAGAGGGAACTCTGAAGTTGAATTCTGTAAGTAGAAATCCAGATGTTAGTTTTCCATTGATGATTTTATGGAAGAATTTTATATCGGCCATATCGCGTCGGGTTGCAGTAATTGAATGTTCAAAGTAGTAAGGATGTCAGGTTTCTGAAGATGCCGCAGAGAAGGAATTCTATGACTAACAATGGCGGTAAGGAAGCTGAGGACGGAATCCATGATAGAAAGATTTGTATTGGAAGCCATGTCCCAGACTGGAGAGCAGAATTCAAGAATCGGATAAATGAATGACATGAAAAATAAGCTAAGAGAAGTTGGAGTATCAATTTCAGAGAGTCTGTAGAGGAGGGCTAAGAGGCGCATTGCAATTTTAGTTGTAGATGCGATGTGTTCCTTAAAGTTCAGTATTTCATCTATGACAACACCTACATCTTTTTGGGTCGCAACTGTAGTAATATAATTGTTTTCAAGAACATTTTGAGAATGTATCTTGTTAGTTTTTAAAGAGACTGTAAGGGAGGAACATTTCTGCGGGTTAAGTTGTAGATTCCACTGCTTACACCATGTGACAAGTTCGTAAAGAGCATTCTGGAGAATCACAGCATCTTGCGTGGTTGAGATTTCTTTGAAAAGTTTACAGTCATCAGCAAACATGAGTATATTGACAGGAAGTGAGGAAAGTCTTTGTGGGAGATCGTCCATGTATAGGATGAACAAGAGAGGGTCCAAGACGCTTCCTTGTGGCACCCCAGACAAGACAGGAAGAAATTCAGAAGAGGCACGCTGTGTCCGTGAGTGTAGATAATCCTGGATTAAGGGGAGAAATTTGCCATGTATGTTAAATCTAGTTTGTAATTTGTGAATAAGAAGAACATGGTATATTATATCAAAGGCTTATGAAATATCCAAGTATATCACATCTAGTTGGAATTTTTGGAAATAGCCCTAGTGGCATGTGAAAGGAGAACTGAAAGATTAGTCAAGCAAGAGGTAGCTACTTGGAAGAAAACCGCGTTGGGCAGTACTGATATGCGGAGTTGTAAATCTGAATAATCTGTCCTAAATTATTTTTTCACAGATTAGAGACAGAGGTGACAGGAGTGATATTGGTAATGTAGCACTATTTTTATCTCCAGATTTGTGAATGCGTACAACGGTGGCTTTCTTGAACATCTGAGGAAACATGCCTTCAGAGAAGCACCTATTTAGCAAGAGAGGGAGAGGATGAGCCAAGAAGTCAGCAGTGTTACAGAGGAAAATCTTGGGAATTTCATCAGGTCCTGTCCTAAAGAGCGGTGTATGGGTAATGAGTCAAGGAGAGATTTAACTTCTTGAGAAGAGGTTTTGATAGTGGAGAGAGAGTGTGAACAGACAAACTGCACGTCGGGTATTGGGTTGCTTGTAGCATGCGAGGTGAAGTTTTCGTGAAAGAAATTGTTGAATAAGTGCACTCTTTTATTTCCGCAGGCGGCTGTTTCCGACTTGTATTTGATTTACATGGGGACTCGTGATTTTTGCTTTAACAATATAAAGAATTTCTTTGGAATGGTAAGGCACTGTGCTGTTACATTGTCTACGTAGTCCTTATATTTTGTCTTAAGTAAATACTTGGAGTGACGTCTAATACTACAGAAGGTTTGGTGTGTATGCACATTGGGACATTGTTTCCACAGGTTCCAGGCTTCTTTTTTGTTTTTAACACCAGGAGAACTTCATTCGGTGTCCTGTAAAACGCGCCCAGTACGGTCCCTATCTGTCAATTAATCATATTTTTTCAAATAAAACTGACTCCCATCACACTTTATCCACACTTTCCTTCCTTTTTCCTTCCATACTTAACTCTGTCCTTATTAACGCACACACTCAATTTTCTGATTCTGTCTTCATACATTCGATCACGTCTTTAATTTTATAGGATTCGGCTTTCCCAGCATATCATTGATATTGTTGTGGCAGCCTTCTACAGCGTTGGTAGTTCGATGGTGCCGTGTGTAGGAACTCCAAAGACTGACCGGGACTTCACAATTTTCTAACCACCTCTCCACAAAATAGTCGAAAAACTCAGAAAGCTTGGCGACCGTAGGTGCTTGGGAATGTATCTCGAGCCAGACATCGAAGACATCTTCAGGCCGAAGGAACGCCAGCGCAGCACACATGCGGATATGCAATCTTACTCTTCATTACTCTTCATTTTCCCTGTAAGTCCCAATTCTTGCACTTTTCTCCACAGACATTTTTCCATGCACTTCAACTGACGGGAACACAACTTTTAGTGCAGAAATCGCTGCTGGTTCAAAATTAACGGTCACATTTTTAGTATTCCATTCTTTAATATGTTCAAGTACATTACGAAAAAGACGTTCGTATGCCTCTTTCTTTTGTTTGGTAAGAATGCAAAGGCCACTGGATAGATGTTTATTTCACTCTTTGAACTTCCAAAGTCTGCATGGATCGTGTATATTTGAGAAAATTGCTTACTACAGATTTTAAAGGTCCCATCCATAAAAAAAGTCTTGTTTACCGCGGTGGAATGTGACTCATGGGGAGCAGGTGGACCGTGACTCATGGTGACCAGGTAGTCGCTAGGAATGAATACTTAAACTGGTCGCGATTTACACAGATTTTTGTATGGGCGCGATTTTCATATATTCCTTCATTCATGTGTTCACACACACACGCGCGCGCGCGCGTGTACACTGAAAAAACTTAATAACAGAAAAAGCAATGACATGTTCTTTCATACGTGTACTTTACATAGTAATATTTTGCGGAAGGGCCCAAAATTTGCAGATCCGGCACTGTGTGTCTCCACCGACACTGAGGTATACACAAAGTAATCGTGGGATTAATTTTTTACCTGATTAAAAACTAAACTAAACCCACAGCGCTACAGCCCTTGAAGGGCCTTAGCTTACCTACCGACTGCTGGTCTCCCTCCCACACTGTTCTTCCGTCACCTGTTATAGCGTGGAGGTCTTAGACCAGTATTGGGGTGACGGGTGATCAGCCCGACGAACCCCCAGCCGTTGTTGTAGGTCTTCTTGACCGGTTCGCTCACTCACTCGGAGCTTCCCAATTTCCTCACGATGGTGGGTTGCCACCGGACCTATACGTAGGCCGAATAAATTCCGACCAGAGCCGGATTCGAACCTACGCCGTCCCGCAGCGAACGATCTCAAGACGAGTGAAGGCCTTAACCCGCTCGACTACGGAGGAGGACTTTTTACCTGATTACTGAATGTAAAAATGTGTCACAGCTTTTTTTAAATCCAATTTATGCTCACATTTTTTAATCGGGACTGGACGTAAAATTTAAAGTAATATCCGATCCACTATGCAATACCCCTTGGTTTGAGCCAGGATCTTTTGATTACAAAGCCATCGAGGAAGCAATATAAATGCGTTTATAAATATCTATTGGTATATATAACATTAAATCGTTCTATCTTCTTGCAGTGAGAGAGTGTACGAAGTTGCAAATTCACTCGCACTGAAAGCATTTGCGTCCTTCTGAATTAGCAATTCCCGTACAATACGGTATAATCACACTGTTTGTTGTGCACTAAATAACAATAATGAGCGAGGAAGGAATTCTGTGGTGAAAGTAGCTGTCATTCAGAGAATTTATAAGCGTGTTGAGTGCAACGAAGAGCACAGCTCAAGAATTCACACACATTGCCATCATTTTTTTCTAATGTTTGCCTACTTGTAAAGCGAATTAAAACCACTTTCCCAGAAGGAGTAAGAGGGATCGCCAAGGTATTTCTTGTCTTGAAAAAGAGACAATGGAGTTGGTTCGACAGCGTTGAAGAAGTCTGCAAATCTGTATGTTCTCTTTGCACTGTACTGTACTCAAATAACAACAGTAATACGGAAGCATATTTATTTCTAATTATTTTTTTCTGTATCTCTGAGACAAAGGGTGTTGAATGATCTCTCCTGCGGTCCCAGCCAAAGTATGACTGTTGCCTACGTTCTTACTTTCATCCAGTTATTCTCATCAAACCCGTCCTCGCAATTAAATGGTAAACGTACAAATGAACACAATCAGTGGCGTCGATTAGGGGGACAGTTCCCCCCTGTTGTCCCTTTTACCCCAGCACTATGCCTATACTAAACCTTATCTAGCAAGCAAGGGAAAGTAAACTGTACTGCCCCCCTCCCTAGTTTTGGAACCCATTCGCCGCCACTGAACACAATATATATTTTTATGTATATATATATATATATATATATATATATATATCCCCCGATTTCAAGCCTTGCAACTTTTATATTTGGAGCCACATGACAAGACACTTTACTGCTGGTCAACACATCAAGGACACCATCACATCACGAGTTAAGAGAACAAATGTCCGTAAAAACATGCGTGCCTGCATTCGTAACAGAGGTGCCCACTTTCAGCAACACATATAATGTACTTTAATTGTATTGTTCATTGATTCCAGTCACATGAAGATGAATGAAGTATTATTTCTTGTACACAAATGTGAATGTTAGCAACATCTGTACCTTGTTGGATAGCAGATGACACAAGGAAGTAATTTATGTAATTTGTACGCTTCGTGTCATACCATTTTTGTTATTAATACGTTGCCAAGTAAAATAAGAGTGCATTTTTTTTATCATCACTTGTAAGTTTAGACCCACCCGTTACTTACATGTGATTGTTATTTGGGAAAAACTTTTTTTTCCAACGAACCACTTATTTGTTAGCTATCAGAAAACGCTGAAATAAGTTCCATACAATGAGCAGTTCTTTCTCAATTCATCTTTTTATGTGGAAAATTGTATTTTTTTTAAAAAAAAACAATAGAAATTCAATTCAATTCAATTCAATTCAATGGTCTTTATTCTTGGGCGAGGTTCAGCAAATGCTGATCTACCACCTAATTCGATTATCTCGAAAACTAATAATTTTCGGACGGGGTATCATATGGTCAAATTTATTGCAAATTGTCTCTACTTTAACCCCTTTCAGGGAATTCATCTAATTCATCTAATTATAGGTCACCCTGTATGTATGTGGAACAATTGAGTGTTTCGGGTCGATCGAGAGGGAACTCTGAAGTTGAATTCTGTAAGTAGAAATCCAGATGTTAGTTTTCCATTGATGATTTTATGGAAGAATTTTATATCGGCCATATCGCGTCGGGTTGCAGTAATTGAATGTTCAAAGTAGTAAGGATGTCAGGTTTCTGAAGATGCCGCAGAGAAGGAATTCTATGACTAACAATGGCGGTAAGGAAGCTGAGGACGGAATCCATGATAGAAAGATTTGTATTGGAAGCCATGTCCCAGACTGGAGAGCAGAATTCAAGAATCGGATAAATGAATGACATGAAAAATAAGCTAAGAGAAGTTGGAGTATCAATTTCAGAGAGTCTGTAGAGGAGGGCTAAGAGGCGCATTGCAATTTTAGTTGTAGATGCGATGTGTTCCTTAAAGTTCAGTATTTCATCTATGACAACACCTACATCTTTTTGGGTCGCAACTGTAGTAATATAATTGTTTTCAAGAACATTTTGAGAATGTATCTTGTTAGTTTTTAAAGAGACTGTAAGGGAGGAACATTTCTGCGGGTTAAGTTGTAGATTCCACTGCTTACACCATGTGACAAGTTCGTAAAGAGCATTCTGGAGAATCACAGCATCTTGCGTGGTTGAGATTTCTTTGAAAAGTTTACAGTCATCAGCAAACATGAGTATATTGACAGGAAGTGAGGAAAGTCTTTGTGGGAGATCGTCCATGTATAGGATGAACAAGAGAGGGTCCAAGACGCTTCCTTGTGGCACCCCAGACAAGACAGGAAGAAATTCAGAAGAGGCACGCTGTGTCCGTGAGTGTAGATAATCCTGGATTAAGGGGAGAAATTTGCCATGTATGTTAAATCTAGTTTGTAATTTGTGAATAAGAAGAACATGGTATATTATATCAAAGGCTTATGAAATATCCAAGTATATCACATCTAGTTGGAATTTTTGGAAATAGCCCTAGTGGCATGTGAAAGGAGAACTGAAAGATTAGTCAAGCAAGAGGTAGCTACTTGGAAGAAAACCGCGTTGGGCAGTACTGATATGCGGAGTTGTAAATCTGAATAATCTGTCCTAAATTATTTTTTCACAGATTAGAGACAGAGGTGACAGGAGTGATATTGGTAATGTAGCACTATTTTTATCTCCAGATTTGTGAATGCGTACAACGGTGGCTTTCTTGAACATCTGAGGAAACATGCCTTCAGAGAAGCACCTATTTAGCAAGAGAGGGAGAGGATGAGCCAAGAAGTCAGCAGTGTTACAGAGGAAAATCTTGGGAATTTCATCAGGTCCTGTCCTAAAGAGCGGTGTATGGGTAATGAGTCAAGGAGAGATTTAACTTCTTGAGAAGAGGTTTTGATAGTGGAGAGAGAGTGTGAACAGACAAACTGCACGTCGGGTATTGGGTTGCTTGTAGCATGCGAGGTGAAGTTTTCGTGAAAGAAATTGTTGAATAAGTGCACTCTTTTATTTCCGCAGGCGGCTGTTTCCGACTTGTATTTGATTTACATGGGGACTCGTGATTTTTGCTTTAACAATATAAAGAATTTCTTTGGAATGGTAAGGCACTGTGCTGTTACATTGTCTACGTAGTCCTTATATTTTGTCTTAAGTAAATACTTGGAGTGACGTCTAATACTACAGAAGGTTTGGTGTGTATGCACATTGGGACATTGTTTCCACAGGTTCCAGGCTTCTTTTTTGTTTTTAACACCAGGAGAACTTCATTCGGTGTCCTGTAAAACGCGCCCAGTACGGTCCCTATCTGTCAATTAATCATATTTTTTCAAATAAAACTGACTCCCATCACACTTTATCCACACTTTCCTTCCTTTTTCCTTCCATACTTAACTCTGTCCTTATTAACGCACACACTCAATTTTCTGATTCTGTCTTCATACATTCGATCACGTCTTTAATTTTATAGGATTCGGCTTTCCCAGCATATCATTGATATTGTTGTGGCAGCCTTCTACAGCGTTGGTAGTTCGATGGTGCCGTGTGTAGGAACTCCAAAGACTGACCGGGACTTCACAATTTTCTAACCACCTCTCCACAAAATAGTCGAAAAACTCAGAAAGCTTGGCGACCGTAGGTGCTTGGGAATGTATCTCGAGCCAGACATCGAAGACATCTTCAGGCCGAAGGAACGCCAGCGCAGCACACATGCGGATATGCAATCTTACTCTTCATTACTCTTCATTTTCCCTGTAAGTCCCAATTCTTGCACTTTTCTCCACAGACATTTTTCCATGCACTTCAACTGACGGGAACACAACTTTTAGTGCAGAAATCGCTGCTGGTTCAAAATTAACGGTCACATTTTTAGTATTCCATTCTTTAATATGTTCAAGTACATTACGAAAAAGACGTTCGTATGCCTCTTTCTTTTGTTTGGTAAGAATGCAAAGGCCACTGGATAGATGTTTATTTCACTCTTTGAACTTCCAAAGTCTGCATGGATCGTGTATATTTGAGAAAATTGCTTACTACAGATTTTAAAGGTCCCATCCATAAAAAAAGTCTTGTTTACCGCGGTGGAATGTGACTCATGGGGAGCAGGTGGACCGTGACTCATGGTGACCAGGTAGTCGCTAGGAATGAATACTTAAACTGGTCGCGATTTACACAGATTTTTGTATGGGCGCGATTTTCATATATTCCTTCATTCATGTGTTCACACACACACGCGCGCGCGCGCGCGTACACTGAAAAAACTTAATAACAGAAAAAGCAATGACATGTTCTTTCATACGTGTACTTTACATAGTAATATTTTGCGGAAGGGCCCAAAATTTGCAGATCCGGCACTGTGTGTCTCCACCGACACTGAGGTATACACAAAGTAATCGTGGGATTAATTTTTTACCTGATTAAAAACTAAACTAAACCCACAGCGCTACAGCCCTTGAAGGGCCTTAGCTTACCTACCGACTGCTGGTCTCCCTCCCACACTGTTCTTCCGTCACCTGTTATAGCGTGGAGGTCTTAGACCAGTATTGGGGTGACGGGTGATCAGCCCGACGAACCCCCAGCCGTTGTTGTAGGTCTTCTTGACCGGGTTCGCTCACTCACTCGGAGCTTCCCAATTTCCTCACGATGGTGGGTTGCCACCGGACCTATACGTAGGCCGAATAAATTCCGACCAGAGCCGGATTCGAACCTACGCCGTCCCGCAGCGAACGATCTCAAGACGAGTGAAGGCCTTAACCCGCTCGACTACGGAGGAGGACTTTTTACCTGATTACTGAATGTAAAAATGTGTCACAGCTTTTTTTAAATCCAATTTATGCTCACATTTTTTAATCGGGACTGGACGTAAAATTTAAAGTAATATCCGATCCACTATGCAATACCCCTTGGTTTGAGCCAGGATCTTTTGATTACAAAGCCATCGAGGAAGCAATATAAATGCGTTTATAAATATCTATTGGTATATATAACATTAAATCGTTCTATCTTCTTGCAGTGAGAGAGTGTACGAAGTTGCAAATTCACTCGCACTGAAAGCATTTGCGTCCTTCTGAATTAGCAATTCCCGTACAATACGGTATAATCACACTGTTTGTTGTGCACTAAATAACAATAATGAGCGAGGAAGGAATTCTGTGGTGAAAGTAGCTGTCATTCAGAGAATTTATAAGCGTGTTGAGTGCAACGAAGAACACAGCTCAAGAATTCACACACATTGCCATCATTTTTTTCTAATGTTTGCCTACTTGTAAAGCGAATTAAAACCACTTTCCCAGAAGGAGTAAGAGGGATCGCCAAGGTATTCCTTGTCTTGAAAAAGAGACAATGGAGTTGGTTCGACAGCGTTGAAGAAGTCTGCAAATCTGTATGTTCTCTTTGCACTGTACTGTACTCAAATAACAACAGTAATACGGAAGCATATTTATTTCTAATTATTTTTTTCTGTATCTCTGAGACAAAGGGTGTTGAATGATCTCTCCTGCGGTCCCAGCCAAAGTATGACTGTTGCCTACGTTCTTACTTTCATCCAGTTATTCTCATCAAACCCGTCCTCGCAATTAAATGGTAAACGTACAAATGAACACAATCAGTGGCGTCGATTAGGGGGACAGTTCCCCCCTGTTGTCCCTTTTACCCCAGCACTATGCCTATACTAAACCTTATCTAGCAAGCAAGGGAAAGTAAACTGTACTGCCCCCCTCCCTAGTTTTGGAACCCATTCGCCGCCACTGAACACAATATATATTTTTATGTATATATATATATATATATATATATATATATATATATATATCCCCCGATTTCAAGCCTTGCAACTTTTATATTTGGAGCCACATGACAAGACACTTTACTGCTGGTCAACACATCAAGGACACCATCACATCACGAGTTAAGAGAACAAATGTCCGTAAAAACCTGCGTGCCTGCATTCGTAACAGAGGTGCCCACTTTCAGCAACACATATAATGTACTTTAATTGTATTGTTCATTGATTCCAGTCACATGAAGATGAATGAAGTATTATTTCTTGTACACAAATGTGAATGTTAGCAACATCTGTACCTTGTTGGATAGCAGATGACACAAGGAAGTAATTTATGTAATTTGTACGCTTCGTGTCATACCATTTTTGTTATTAATACGTTGCCAAGTAAAATAAGAGTGCATTTTTTTTATCATCACTTGTAAGTTTAGACCCACCCGTTACTTACATGTGATTGTTATTTGGGAAAAACTTTTTTTTCCAACGAACCACTTATTTGTTAGCTATCAGAAAACGCTGAAATAAGTTCCATACAATGAGCAGTTCTTTCTCAATTCATCTTTTTATGTGGAAAATTGTATTTTTTTTTAAAAAAAACAATAGAAATTCAATTCAATTCAATTCAATTCAATGGTCTTTATTCTTGGGCGAGGTTCAGCAAATGCTGATCTACCACCTAATTCGATTATCTCGAAAACTAATAATTTTCGGACGGGGTATCATATGGTCAAATTTATTGCAAATTGTCTCTACTTTAACCCCTTTCAGGGAATTCATCTAATTATAGGTCACCCTGTATGTATGTGTGTATATATATATATATATATATATATATATATATATATATATATATATATATATATATATATATATATATATATATAGGGTGGACCATTTAAGTTGATAACTCGAAATGTCTTAAAAACGAAGCGTTTTCGAAAGAAATGTTTCAAATAAAAGTTAATTGACTTTATAATTGGAAAGAGAATGCCATTATCTATGTTTTAGTAGGCCACCATTTTGAAGATTTCTCAAATTTTTTAAATGGAAATCTAATTTTTTGTTTAATATTTTTATTCCTCTTACAAAATAAACAACACTTGTAGAAATCATTTTTCCATTCATTGCGTAGCTTCACAGACATTTGACAAGTAAAAACTGAAAACAAAACTTCATACTATTACATAAATATTGAAATTTTCATTCCAAAAACGAAATAAACTAAATATGCTACTTTACATTACAATGAGAACCTCCTCAATAGTGTAGTGGCTTACGTTGTTGCCTTGTAAGCAAATGTTTGGGTCGCCGGTGGAGGCAGTCAGTGGTTCGGATCCCACTCGGATCCAGTCTCGGTAAGCCTACATGAGCAAGAAGTTTACGTAACATACAGTTTAATCCAAAGTGTTTTACACATTTAAACAAACACGGAGGGTGCACGTACAGGTAATCAGGGGTGCCCATCTCCCCAAGGCCAATTGAGAATCCCCCCCCCCCAAATCATGTTATGCGTCCTCCCCTAATCATATCATTCGCGTCCTCAAACCATATCGTAATCCCAAAAAAGTATATAATTACTACAGCGTGTCTACTAAAAGTAACTTTTTCTTAGCTTTACTGAACACTATACTTCATCAGCCCCTCCTCCCTAAACTGGGGTGCCCATCACTCAAGACTGCCCCTAAAATCGTTCATCATGATCTCCCTAAAAGAGTTTGGATGGATACGTAATAATTGAGGTCTACTTGAAGGAAATCCATGTTAAACTGTCCATAAATATTTATTGTTCGATTTTCGAAAAAAAATTAAAGCTAGCACATTCATTGGTTACATGTAGTAAATTAGATTATGTAAATATGCATGTAAATAGTGTTTCTGAGTGGGTTTATGAAGCTCACAATTGGAGTATTGAACACAAATTGTTACACAACTTAAAATGAAGATAGAAAATTCAACCTTGACAAACCAAATAACATGCTCCAGCGTATGACCAATTCAAGTATTGTTTCACGAGACATTACAGAACCCTAGCTAGAAATTCTTAAGCTCAGGGCTATAATATAATGCTGTACCTCTCTCAAAGAACTCACCCCCTCCCCCTTTTTCTCGGGGTAAATATAATTATTTTAGTAATCCATAACAATAATTACGTGGATTTTATCTTCAGTGCAAATTTAAATTCTTAAAGTAATATTTTCCTGTGACAAGAAGTTAGAAATTCGGATTCGATATTTTTGTTCCAAGTGATGCACCTACTTTAAATTAAGCAGCATACCAACAATAGTTAAGTATAAATTAGATGTAGTAGCTGTCCAGGAAGTTAGGTGGCCAGGAGAAGGGAATTGTAAAACTAAAAATTATACTTTTTTCTATGGTGATACTGAAAATCATAATTTTGGAACAGGCTTTTGCATAAATAATAGAATTATCTTGGCTCTTAAAACAGTAGAATTTATTAATGATAGGATATCATATGCAGTTTTACAGGGTAGGTGGTGTAAAATTATTTTAATAAACATACATGCACCAACGGAAGATAAAGATGATAATACTAAAGATGATTTTTATACAGAGTTAGAACAGGTCTTTGATAAATTTTCTCAGTATGATATGAAAATTCTGTTAGGTGATTGAAATGCACAGATTGGCAAAGAAGAGACATTTAAACCCACGATTGGTAAAGAAAGTCTTCATGAATTAAGTAATGATAATGGTATAAGATTGATTGCTTTTGCAACCTCAAAGAATTTAATTGTGAAAAGTACCACTTTTAAACATAAAGATATCCATAAATATACCTGGTCTTCTCCAGATGGTAAAACTCATAATCAGATAGATCATATTCTCATTGATAAGAGAAGGCATACTAGTATAATTGACGTTCGTACACATAGAGGTGCTGACTGTGCCAGTGACCATTATTTAGTAATTGCTAAATTAAGAGAAATACTCTCAGTGATACATCATAAGCAACAAAATCTAAAAGTTCTAAAATTTGATACAGAAAAGTTTACTGATGAAAGAATTAAGAAAGATTACCAAATTAAACTATCAAATAGATTTGATATTTTGCAGGATTTAAATGATGATGAAAATATAAATGAAACAGACGTAAATAAGAATTGGGAGCACATACGGAATGCAATAGAATCAGCAGCTAAAGAAAGTATAGGATACCATAAACCGATAAAAAGTAAGCCATGGTTTGATAATGAATGTCATAATCTAATAGAAATAAGAGATCAGGCTAGACTTAGGTGGTTAAATAACTCTGATGATACAAATCTAAACAATTATAATAGAATAAAGCGAGAAGTTAACCACACGTTTAGAAGTAAAAAAAGAGATTACTTGAAAAGCAAAATTAACGAAATTGAAACAAACAGCAAAAATAAAAATATCAGAGATTTATATAAAGGTGTAAATGAGTTTAGAAAGGGGTGGCAACCTAAAGTAAACTTGATAAAAGATAAAGACGGTGATCTTCTAGCTCAGTGGTTTCCAACTTCAAAAGGTCCGAGGGCCAAAATTATATCCAGCAGTTGATTGGCGGGCCGCATTTATTCTTTGGGGGGAGGGGATTAAAAATTACAAAAATTGTAAGTATTGAACTGAAAATCTAGTACTTTCGCATGACCTAAATTTCTAAAATGAGGCAATAAAACAATGGAATCACAAATGAAAATTGTATAATTACAATTTATTTCACAAAAACCCAATACTTATAGATGAATTGAAAAAAAATGAAAAACACACCATACAAATAAGAATCACTCATAGTAAGTGTTCAATGTGAAAAATGTGGTTGATGTAGTTGTTTTATTAAAATTGGAATGTCCACTTCAATTTCTGTATTTGAAACTCTGAGAAGGTGAAGCAGTGAAGAATCTGCCAGTCGGTTTCTGTAGCGGTCCTTAATGAACTTCATTGAAGAAAAAACACTTTCACACGTGTATCTGCTGCCGAACATCGATGTCATTTTTTGTCCAAAACTACTAAGGTTTGCAAAGCGTTCCTTTGAAAGGTATTTGAAAATCTCTGGCCCCTTTTCTTGCCTAGTTTGAAGGAACACATCGCCTTGCAAATCACACAATTCAAGTTGGAGAGAAGCTATTTTCATTTACAATCTTACGTTTTTTGGAGATATTGCTCATTTCGATATTTGCACAAACTTGTACAATCAGTCGCAGTACAATCCGAGTTGGAACACTGGAAATCTCTTCGTACTTCGTGCGTAGTAAGATCTCTATAGCGCCGCTCTGCAGTTTGTTTCTAAACACATAGAGTGAATGAAGCATTCGCTGAAACTGTGGAGTTCATTCCGCATAATGAAGGGCTGGAATGCATGATGTGAAGAGAAAGTTAAGTCACTTTAAATTCTTCTGATGATCATTATTGACTGTCAAATCAATTCTACCTGTGATATTGCCTATCTTCACAGAGCTTTCGTTCCTTCAGTAAAAATTGAACGTATTTTAATAAAAATAAATAAAATTAATGTTTTTTTGCAAACTGGCTTCGCGGGCCGCAAAAAAGGCAACGGGGGCCGTATGCGGCCCGCGGGCCGCCAGTTGGAAACCCCTGTTCTAGCTGACCCAAGCGATATTCTAAATAGATGGAAGAACTACTTTAATGACCTTTTAAATGTCCATATAGGAGATAAATCAGAAGTAAATGAAGTCCACACAGCAGAACCTTTAGTTCCAGAACCTAACTTGACTGAAGTTAAGGATGCTATTAAAAGGCTAAAGAATAACAAAGCACCTGGCATTGATTTAATACCAGCTGAGTTAATTAAATATGGTGGAAATTCATTAATATGTCAAATTCATAAATTAATTTGTTTAATATGGAATAAAGAAGAAATCCCTCAACAGTGGAAAGAATCCATAATTGTTCCTGTGTTTAAAAAAGGTGATAAAATGAACTGCAATAATTACCGTGGAATTTCTCCACTCTCAACAACATTTAAAATATTATCTAACATTATTTTAACAAGACTAACCCCATATGCTAATGAAATTATAGGTGATTATCAATGTGGATTTAAACGTAACAGATCAACTACAGATCAAATTTTTCACATCAGACAGACACTTGAAAAAAAGTGGGAATATAATCAAAATGTCCATCAGCTATTTATTGATTTCAAAAAAGCATATGATTCGGTCAAAAGAGATAAATTATATAATATATTAGTAGAGTTTGGAATACCTAAGAAGCTTGTTAGTATGATAAAAATATGCACCAGTGAAACAGAAAGTAAAATTCGTGTGGGTATTAATATGTCTGATAAATTTACAATTCATGATGGGTTAAAACAAGGAGATGCATTATCTCCATTGCTCTTTAATTTTGCCTTAGAATATTCTGTTAGGAAGGTAAAAGAAACTAAAGAAGGACTAAAATTAAATGGTGTGACTCAGTTGTTAGCATATGCAGATGATGTAGACTTACTAAATATATGCTTACAGGCCGGAACCAAGTGTTAGGTAATAATCAAAATCTAATTATTGATAACAACTCGTTTGAACCAGTTTCCAAATTCAAATACTTAGGAGTAATATTAACAAATGAAAATTATATCAAAGAGGAAATAAAAAGTAGGCTTAATTCAGGAAATGCATGTTACTTCTCTCTTCATAAACGTTTGTCTTCTCGTTTAATATCTAAGAAACTAAGAGTTAAAATATACAAAACAGTAATTTTGCCTATAGTATTATATGGATGTGAAACTTGGTCCCTTACATTGAAAGAGGAACATAAATTGAGAGTATTTGAAAATAAGATCCTTAGAAAAATCTTTGGACCTAAAAGGGATGAGGAGACAGGTGAGTGGAGAAGGTTACATAATTTAGAACTATATAATTTGTGCTCATGTCCAGATATTATTAGAATGATTAAATCAAGAAGACTTAGGTGGGCAGGCCATGTGGCACGAATGGGAGAGGAAAGAGGAGTTTACAGGATTCTTGTTGGGAAACCTGATGGTAAGAGACCTGTAGGAAGGCCAAGAAGAAGATGGAGGGACAACGTTGAGATGGACCTTAAGGAAATCGGTAGGGATGGAAAAGAGTATATAGAACTTGCTCAAGATAGGGAAAGATGGAAGACCTGTGTTGCTGCAGCCATGAACCTTCGGGTTTAAGAAGGCTAGGGAGTTAGTTTTTGGAGTTAGCATACCAACAATAAGCAATGTATATTTAAGAAATGTTGTTATTAATGAATATTGAGAATATCGCTTATGTCTTGTAATGCAGCTAGAGTATAAAACTTCACATCCTCAGTAAAGCTCCAAACACGCATTCTCGCAACACATCATTGCGAGCGAAGCAAGAACATTTTTACATTCATTCCTTTGCAGGCTTTCAAGAATATTAATTTTATAGGATGTCAATACTTTTTTAGGATCCCGAGATATTTCGTTTCTTTCAGGTTCTCTTTTGGCACGTTTGGGGTCGAAAACGTATGGATACCATATCGCAAAATACAGTCTCCAAAATTTAATCTTCGAACTCTCTCTTCACTACAGAAATCCCTTGACAATCTAAGATTTAACACTTTACCAAGAGCTTCCTATCTCCACCTTTAAATTTAATACTCAATCCTACCAACAAAATTTCCATGCCAATTTTAGACTTACTGTTGATATTGAAGAGTGGATATTGCCTCCTCCAAAAAATTAATTATCAGTCTCCACACCAGAATTTCCGCAACAGTCCAAGACAATAGTAATACACAAGAATTGGACACCCCCAATTTAATGCTCAATCCTCCTCTAACTAAAATACCCACCATAACCCAAGACCTTAAGTTGGTTACTGTCGCCCCACCAACGTTTAATTCAGAACCCCCCCCCCCTCCCCAGAACTCAGGTGTCAATTAAGGCCTAATATGCCCTTTTCGATATACCCTTAAACATTTTCCTTTTTCATCTAATGGATTTCATATGGTGCATTATTTAAGGTGTAAAATTTTTACATATATATTGGAAAAATATATCAATGTTGAATTTTATATCATTTGAAGGATAAAAAATACCTCCAAAAATCTCGATGGCGCAGCCTGCACCATAATCCCCTCCCCTTTGTGGGCACCCCTGCAGGTGATCAATTGAATATCGGAATTACTTGGAGAAGGACTGCACATGCTAAGGTATGCTATTACATATGATTGGTTGATGACGTCATATCACCGGTTTGGAACCACTATGAAGATTAATTTAAATAGTGCACGTGATCCTGAGGCTACAACCATCCATCGTCCTTTCTATTCGCAGTTTGGGCAGCTGAGTCCAGTTTTCGTTTAGCCTACTGTTGAAACTCTCTCGCAGATACTCACAATATGATTATAATGTTTACTACAATTATTAATTTATGTTAGACAACTTACTTTCTATTAAAAGTTGAAAATTTGTAATAATTACTTTGTACAACTTTGATAATGTTCCAAACTTAAGTTTTTTTGTTTTTGAAAAAACAATCTATGCTTATGAAATAGTATGAATTTATGTTTTCATATTTTACATGGCAAATATCTGTGAAACTAGCCGATGAATGGAAAAATGGTTTCTAGAGTCCAGCACAGATATTTCTGCCTTGCGATGCGCGACAGAACTAAAGAATCAGTGTTGCTAATGGAGCAGATAGAAAAATCGCTGCAGTGAGCCGATGCCCAGCTGTTACGTACAACAAGGAAATTAGAGAATTCAGGTCTATCTAACGTTGAGTTTTAAACGTCATGCATTATACCAGGACTAGGATTAATATGTACTAACAAGTGACTTTGTATGTAGCTACATACATATGGACTAAAAATTCGCAAAATATGAACTAACACATACGTAAAATTACCAAAAATGCTGCAAAGAAGACTTCTTCATACGATTCCTTATTTGAGTGATTTCAAACAAAATAAAAAAATATTATTTTTCATTGCATTAATGCACTGGTGGCGTTCTAACTGTTCACTCCCAAAACCCGTCTACACTGGTACGGAACTGAAACTGCAGATAACAACATGCCAACGTGTTAAACCACGACAATTGGACCACAACACTCCTCCTCAAGCAGTATTATTATTTCCTCTCTGTGATCGGCGAAAGCCTTTGTTCTACATTTACAAAAGATGCCGGCTTCCACAACAATAACAAGTTCATATACTGCCACTAGACGATAAGCTGCGCGACTTTTTCTTTTGCTATGAACCAGGGCTGGCGTAGTCATTTTGCCTCCTTGGGCGGTAGCGGTAGATGCGCTCCATTTCGACCCCCCCCCCCCCCGCCATTACGCAGTAACGGGAAATTGAAGATGAATATATTCCTAAGTAAAACATCAAAATATAAAATTAATAATGAGACTTCTTATGCTATTTCAATACTATTAAGCGCAAAAGAATATCTCGCTCGACCACAGTTTTCAATAAGCTTATTTTTTTCTTCTTTTCAAATTTTGCCGCCCTGGCAGGTGGCACGGTTCGCCCTCCCCTTCCGCCGGACCTGCTATGAACTTGGACACCCATCAAAGCATGGCAATTTTAACACAGAAAACAATATGCATCGAATTAAGCAGCAAAAATGACAGCCTCCTCTTCCTCCACCTAAATACCATCTTTCGCAGCAAACGTCGCAAACTCTCTTGACTTCCCGCAAAATGTATGTCCGCCTGTAATTTGACATGTGATTTTTTCAATGTCGGCACTTCATTTTCACGCAGAGCGTAGTCGTATATGCGCCTACGGATAACGTTTTCATCGAAAGCGTCCACTGACGATTTGGTCGCTGGTCTTTGTCGTTCTTTCCCGCGAGTGTGGAATGATGTGGAGGGGCCTTCTGACATCTCAAGAGATTGTCTTTCGTTCATGATAGCCCTGATTGTTCGTTCAGGAACTCAGTCGCAGCCGCTGCTCTCTTGCCAAAATGCTGTATTGGGATGCTAACACCTTCACTGCCTTCCTCCTTCATGAACTCGTGCACGTTGCTTAGAATTTCCCGAGCTTGGCTATGCAAGGTTTTTTATTTCAACTTTGACAGAACTGGAGGCATTATGGAATTTAACGTTCATTAACAAACACACACTTTCACATACACACACGCAATACACGCACACAACGTCAAACCGGTCAAATACTTAGTATAAAATAAAAATATGGTGCTTCCAATCCATCAAAACTCACCGTCATTTTACCTGCCTTTCCCCTTCCGTGACAGAAATAGTGCTTCATGTTACAGTTGGCAACACTAGTTACTAGCTAGCCAATGAATATGCACTGCATAAAAGAAGCAACCACTACGCCGTGCTATATTGCCACATTAGCGTCCCTGCCGAACGGTGTGAACCGCGAGCTGGAGCGCTATTCAATTGTTTTCAATGATGTTTGCGCGAGTGTGTCCAGGAATGGAATGACAATATGGCAACAATAGCGAAGGTTTTCGAGCAGGGTAGAACACGTGATACTAAGAGAGAGGGAGACGAATCGAAAATTGGTATCTACGCAACGGCAAATTTATGTGTGTTGTACTCTACAAAAGATGTTTATTTTTGTAAGAGAAATAAAAATGTTAATTAAAAAATTAGTTTTCCATTTTGAAAAATTGAGTGATCTTCAAAATGGCCGCATACTAAAACATAAGGTAACTGAACCCAATAAGGCATAATACCCAATATGGCCCATTTGTTGTTTGCAAATAGTTACAAGGTGAATCCGGCAGATGGCGTGATCTCTGTTATCCTCATTTATACTGTCCGAATAAGGTGAAAGAACCTGTTGGTTCCCTATAGTGCTGTAACTTGAGGACAAAGAAGCGAAATAGCTGGACCACGTGATTGTGTCCTACGTGATAAAATATTGCATATAGGAGTTATTACTTACTACATCTTCCAAGTGATAGGTGTTTATATCTCTAGTACATATTACGATAGCTCATAATTTGTACTTTACAACAAATGTATTAAGTTTAGACTTTAATCTACAGTCCTGTTTATAACAGGAAAAAATGAACCCTATGTAAGTTACACTCAATATGGCCTATATAGGAATAAATCGTAAACGACATGTGCAAATGTGACATTCGTTACTCTTTGTTCTCGCAGAGTTTCTGGGAGTCACTAAGAATGATGAAGGACCTTTCATTCACCCAGACTGTGATGTGTAATCTATGGTCTTCTGGTGACAAGTTACGACACGTCACTTTTTTATTATTGGTTTGTTATTTCTTTGTGTAATCTCATTAATTCAAAAGGTAAAGGTGAAGTGCTCCCCTGTGCTTAACACCACGCCATGAAGGCGTATAGGGGGTATGGGGGTTACGCCCCACACTTTCTTGATCCGGTCCTAAGTGGGGGTGATGTGATCAGCATTACGCCCCTGACCGCCTTTACGCCCCAGGGTTTCCCCCAGGTACCCATGTCATTCGACGCTGGGTGCACGCCGGGGCCGCTTCCAACGTTAGAAAAGTTCCCGAATTTGAACCTGCCTGGGATCGAACCCGGGACTTTTAGCACTCAGCCACCACGGCCACTAAGTTACTCATTAAGTCATTATGTAAATTAAATATAAGTGTATCATTACTTATCTACCTATAAAAATAACATTGTGATACATTCTTTATCATTTCTGTTGCAGTTTTTTTACAAAATGTATTACTAGGCCATATTGGGTACATATGTACCTAATATGGCTTAAACGCTACTTTTTAGCAAAATCTTCACTGCACCCATGTTATTATTTGGAACTGGCCCCAATTTTCAGTAAACGTACAGAAATGTTCTCTCTTTTGAATCTTGCGATTGGTTTTGTATTTTTGACTTTGTACACCATTAGAAAGAATTGAAAACCTTAGGAACGCCATACTGGGGTCAGGTACCTTACATGATATTCTCTTTCTCCCCTTAAAGTAAATTAATTTTTATTTGAAACATTTATTTCGAAAACGCTTCTACATGGCTTTGAGGATGGCGGTGCCGGCGCCAGTGATGATCTTGGTTCATTTTCCTCCTCACCTGGTACAAAAGCAGAGGAACGGAAGAAGAGTAGCAGCAGTGACCAGTACCCTCCTTCTTTTTTAAAAAAAATGAAGGAGACGGACCGTGTAGGAGACAAACCTGAGCCTGAATCGTCAAAACGCAAAATCTCGACCGACTTAGCCAGTGTTTTCAAATCTTTCTCTGCAATGAATATATATTTTGTTACTCTTTACTAACCTACTGCATACCTTTGAACTCAAGGTTAAAAAACAAATTAAAGTGATCAGATTCCTTGAGTGTCGCAGAGCACGTTCGGCAGGGTTGCGAATATTGTAGGCGTGTCATCCTTATGGGTAAAATAAGAACGTGAAAAATATAGTTCGGGTCTCTAACGTCGTGGGGGATGTTTCTAGATCCATTCGTACGTAAGTAGGGGTGACTTGTTATACCCTAAAAACAATAAAGGAATTTCACAAATTTTGGACAAGGATATGTATTCCCCCACCTATTCATTTGACGTTCGTACACATAGAGGAGCGGACTGTGCCAGTGACCATTATTTAGTAATTGCTAAATTAAGAGAAAGACTCTCAGTGTTAAATCATAAGCAACAAAATCTAAAAGTTATAAAATTTGATACAAGAAAGTTTACTGATGAAAGAATTAAGAAAGATTACCAAATTAAACTATCAAATAGATTTGATATTTTGCAGGATTTAAATGATGATGAAAATATAAATGAAACAGACGTAAATAAGAATTGGGAGCACATACGTAATGCAATAGAATCAGCAGCTAAAGAAAGTATAGGATACCATAAACCGAGAAAAAGTAAGCCATGGCTTGATAATGAATGTCATAATCTAATAGAAATAAGAAATCAGGCTAGACTTAGGTGGTTAAATAACTCAGATGATACAAATCTAAACAATTATAATAGAATAAAGCGAAAAGTTAACCACACGTTTAGAAGTAAAAAAAGAGATTACTTGAAAAGCAAAATTAACGAAATTGAAACAAACAGCAAAAATAAAAATATCAGAGATTTATATAAGGGTGTAAATGAGTTTAGAAAGGGGTGGCAACCTAAAGTAAACTTGATAAAAGATAAAGACGGTGATTTTCTAGCTGACCCAAGCGATATTCTAAATAGATGGAAGAACTACTTTAATGACCTTTTAAATATCCCTGTAGGAGATAAATCAGAAGTGAATGAAGTACACACAGCAGAACCTTTAGTTCCAGAACCTAACTTGACTGAAGTTAAAGATGCTATTAAAAGGCTAAAGAATAACAAAGCACCTGGCATTGATTTAATACCAGCTGAGTTAATTAAATATGGTGGAAATTCATTAATATGTCAAATTCATAAATTAATTTGTTTAATATGGAATAAAGAAGAAATCCCTCAACAGTGGAAAGAATCCATAATTGTTCCTGTGTTTAAAAAAGGTGATAAAATTAACTGCAATAATTACCGTGGAATTTCTCTACTCTCAACAACATATAAAATATTATCTAACATTATTTTAACAAGACTAACCCCATATGCTAATGAAATTATAGGTGATTATCAATGTGGATTTAAACGTAACAGATCAACTACAGATCAAATTTTTCACATCAGACAGACACTTGAAAAAAAGTGGGAATATAATCAAAATGTCCATCAGCTATTTATTGATTTCAAAAAAGCATATGATTCAGTCAAAAGAGATAAATTATATAATATATTAGTAGAGTTTGGAATACCTAAGAAGCTTGTTAGTATGATAAAAATATGCACCAGTGAAACAGAAAGTAAAATTCGTGTGGGTATTAATATGTCTGATAAATTTACAATTCATGATGGGTTAAAACAAGGAGATGCATTATCTCCATTGCTCTTTAATTTTGCCTTAGAATATTCTGTTAGGAAGGTAAAAGAAACTAAAGAAGGACTAAAATTAAATGGTGTGACTCAGTTGTTAGCATATGCAGATGATGTAGACTTACTGGGGGATGATGTGAATACAATTAAGAATAATGCTAAAATATTTTTCAAAACTGCTAAAGAGATAGGTTTGGAAGTTAACAAAGAGAAAACTAAATATATGCTTACAGGCCGGAACCAAGTGTTAGGTAATAATCAAAATCTAATTATTGATAACAACTCGTTTGAACCAGTTTCCAAATTCAAATACTTAGGAGTAATATTAACAAATGAAAATTATATCAAAGAGGAAATAAAAAGTAGGCTTAATTCAGGAAATGCATGTTACTTCTCTCTTCATAAGCTTTTGTCTTCTCGTTTAATATCTAAGAAACTAAAAGTTAAAATATACAAAACAGTAATTTTGCCTGTAGTATTATATGGATGTGAAACTTGGTCCCTTACACTGAAAGAGGAACATAAATTGAGAGTATTTGAAAATAAGATCCTTAGGAAAATCTTTGGACCTAAAAGGGATGAGGAGACAGGTGAATGGAGAAGGTTACATAATTTAGAACTACATAATTTGTATTCATGTCCAGATATTATTAGAATGATTAAATCAAGAAGACTTAGGTGGGCAGGCCATGTGGCACGAATGGGAGAGGAAAGAGGAGTTTACAGGATTCTTGTTGGGAAACCTGATGGTAAGAGACCTGTAGGGAGGCCAAGACGAAGATGGAGGGACAACGTTGAGATGGACCTAAGGGAAATGGGTAGGGATGGAAAAGAGTATATAGATCTTGCTCAAGATAGGGAAAGATGGAAGACCTGTGTTGCTGCAGCCATGAACCTTCGGGTTTAAGAAGGCTAGAGAGTTAGTTAGTTAGTTAATTCATTTTCACCCCAAAGCATTCCTCCACTTCGAGCACCGGTCATTAGAGTATTTTAGTTGCAAATTCTCACACAGAAAGAGTTCCTGAACCCCGTTCTGTGTCACATCTGTACACTCAAATCGTCTAATATGAAGTCTTTGATGAAATCACTTCCGCTTTATCTATTTCAATTTTTCAGACTTGAATGAATACAAAAAACTCTATAATCGTTTGAAAGCTTTAGAAATAACAACTACAAAAGCTGCTGCTAAATACTCATCTTCTTCGTCATACGTTTTCAATTTTTAACTCGCCTTTATGACAGTGGCCCGCTGTTGCCGCGTTTACTTACGAAGAAACTTGCAGTCAAATAGCTGATTAGGCCTATCGCTGACAACAAGCGGCAACATCAGGATACCTCAGCCCCGAAGTGGCTAACAAGAAAACAGGATTGTGTTCTGAGCTTCGAATGAGGACCGAGAGTTAGCTTGACACTGATGTAGTCCTGGATTGAGTTCAAGTCCACTTTATGCACAGGAAGGCTAGTCGGGACTAGACCTACAGTTTAAAGTAAGATACGAACCACCATGTGCATGCCTCCGCCGATTATCGAACCCAGGACAGTGGCGCAGGAACATTTTTATTTTGGGGGATACCAAATTCAACCTCGGCACTCCAAACACCCAAAAACACACACTACATTTATTTATATATATTCTAAAATGCAATTCCCCCACACACACATATACATAGAGAGCATATAAAATCCAACTTTAAGTTAATAATAATTTTAAAAAATACAGGTTTGAAAAACACATAACAATTCAGAAACATATAAATCTCTACATCTCGTTCTTGGTTCATTTGTAATTTAATGGAACGGAAAATCACAAGTTTGTAATTTGAAAGTCGCGAACAAACATATATCTACGGAGGCGTCAACTTAAGATAAATTTTGGGGGCCAAGGTTGGCATAAACAATAATATATATTGTGTAAATATACTTCAAACCTGTTTCTCTACGTGATTTGAGGGGGCGGGGGGCAGAAATAACCTTGCCCTCCAAAGTTTGCCCATCTATTCATTTTAATGCAAAGTGCGATTTGAGAAGGGACGGAGGAAATTTCCCCACTCTCTGTCTTAAACCATCCCAACCTCTGTTTACGAAGGACACATCCCAACAAGGGACTCACTGGATTTGAGAACTGTATTTTTATAGACTATGAATTCGTGATATATTACCGAGGAAGATACATAGAATGAACTGACGAGGCAAGGAAAAGCAAGCACTGATGATAGGTGTAGTTCAAGTGACTCAGGTAGTGAAACAGATAAACACTATGAAGAGGGATTCGCTGGCGATTTGGAGCTACCAACTTTTGATGACTCAGATGTCAATAATGAAAATGATATGGAAGTAGAAAATGATATAAATTTCACTTTGGGTAGAGATTTGGAAACTGTCTGGCCAGATAGATCAACGAGTAGAAGAAAATCTAGAACTCCAAGGAAGCAGTAATCTAGTGGCCACCTGCCTGGGCCGAAAGGAAGAATCAGGGAGCTTAGGAAAGAATATGATATTTTTTTTTAATGTTATTCATTCCTGACGATATTATTGACGTATTTTCTTTGAACTTTTTGGCATGAGATATTCAAGCTAAAGGTATTCAAACTATATTTCAAACTAAAATTGGAAGTAGTTATGGGTCTAAATGTCAGAAATAGGGTAGGTGTCGTCCATGACACCTACTTGTTAAATTTGTTCACACACAGCCTTGTTAATCAAAGGTTAATACCCACACGAATTTTACTTTCTATTTCATTATTGCATACTATTATCTTCTTAGGTATTCCAAATTCGACTAATATATTACATAATTTATCTTTCAACCGAAAAATATGCCTTTTTAAAATCAGTGAATACCTGATGGACATTTTGATTACATTCCCACTTTTCTCTCAAGTGTCTTTCTGATGTGAAAAATTTGATCCATAGTTTATCTGATACTATGTTGATTATGTTATAAATTAAGCATTGCTGCTATATAGATAGAAATAGACTGCCAAGAGAAGTGCATTGATTTTGCCCAGGATAGGGACAGATGGAAGGTTTGTGTTGCTGCAACCATAAACCTTCGGGTTTACCAAGGCTAGAGAGTTAGTTAGATAGTTTATTTGTATTATCAGGGGAACAATATCCAACTCATACATATTAGACCTTAAATTGACACGTGAATTCTGTTGGGGATTGAGAATTAAACTTTGGGGGAAAATATCCAACTCTTAAATATCAATATTAAGTCTCAGATTATAACGGGAATTTTAGTTGGAAAGGGGGGGGGGGTTGTGCATGAAACTTGGGGGATATCCAACTCTTGTGCATTACTATTATGTCTTGGACTGTTGTGGAAATTCTGGTGTGGGGACTGAGAATTAACTTTTTTGGAGGGTTGATTGATTGACGGTTTATTTTACTTTGCTTCTTGTGCCACTTTTAGCTGATTTGCGAAGATGGGGATGAGTGATGAACGGACATTCACAAACATCCATGCCCAGGAGGGATTCAAACCCGGGAGTTCTGGCGTCGTAGCGCGATGTGCTAACCCTTCCGCCACGAGGGTTGGCTTTTTTTAGGGGACATTATCAACAATAAATCTAAAATTACATGGACATTTTTGGTGGGGGAATTGAGTATTAAATTTGAATGGGCGAAATATGAAGTTCTTGATAAAGTGCTAAATCTTAGATTGTCAAAGGATTTTCTGATGTGGGTAGGGTTCGAACATTATGTTTTGGAGACTATACCTATTTAGAGCTATGATATGCACACATTTTCGTCGCTGAACGTACAAAACCAGAAGCTGGAAAAGAGTAAATATCGCGGAATACTATGAAATTAATATTCATAGAAATGGATGAAATATTTTTTTTTGCTCGCTTCGCTGTTAATAATAGGTTACAGAAATGCGTGTTTCGCGTTTTGAGAGGTAATTGTGAAGAATTCAACCATAGCTGAATTGCAAAGACATGAACAATATTCTCGCTATTGATTAATAATATTATTTCTTAAAGTACTTATAATGCTTAGTGTTGGTATATTGCTTAATTTCAAGCAGGTTCATAATTTTGATGATGTAGTTCTATTAGATGATGTAGTTCTATTAGCAATATTATTGTATTATTAATTCCCTGTATTTGTAATAGGTAGTTTTGGTTTGGTTTGATTTGGTGTTTTAATTCTACTTTATGCACAGTAAGGCTAATCGGGACTAGACCTACAGTTTAAAGCGGGATCCGAACCACTATGTGCCTCTACCGGGTATCAAACCCGGGACCCCTTGATTACAAGGCAACGACGCTACAACTGCGCCATCGGGGAGGCCCTAGGTGTACTAAGTGTACTTCAGAGTAACACCTTGCACATTACTCAATAAACATACAATTAAATTATGTCAAATTCGCAATTCGAACTTTGTAGCAGGACAATTATACATTTGAAGGGCAATTTACACTTAAGATAAAACCCATGTATCATTTCTATGGATTACTAAAATAATGATATCTGCCGCAAGGAGAGGGGTAAATTTCTTGTTAGGGTTTTGTATATATTTCGTGCAACAATAATTGAATCGGTCACACAAACAAGCCAGTTTTGGTTAACAGACAAATGCAGCACGTTATTTTGTTTGCCCAGGTTGAATTTTCTATCTTAAGTTGTGTTAAGTACTCCAATTGTGGGTTTTCTAAATCTTATTCTCCACTTACAAACACTGTTTAAATGCATATTTATATAAATTACTTTATGATATTTGAGATCAACTTAAGCATTTCATCAACCAATACGGTAGCTTTATATTATTTCGAAAATTAGAACAATTAAAAATATATGGACAGTTTAACAGGCAATTGTTCATTATTTTGTTTTTTGTTTATAAAAATTAATTATTATCAATTCATCCAATCTATTCGGGGGATTGTGATAAACAAATTTGGGAGGTAATGCGTCTTGGGTGATATGGGCAGCCCTGTTTAGGTGGAGGGGCAGATTAAGTAAAGTTAAAAGAATAGTAGACACGCTGTCCTAATTAAATACTATGACATGATTTGATGGAGTGGCATATGACATGATTAGGGAGGATGCGGCATTGGCCTTGCTGTTTACTCTGGAAAAGTTCCTTCACAACGCATCAGACCCCTTTCTGCTTCTATCTTATGTTTTCTCCAATCCAGTTTTAAACCGATGGAAACTTTTATTTATCCTCTCCCACCTGTAGAGGTTAAGAACCACGCGATCTGAAAATACCTTCTAGGATATGGGAGCAGCGTTTATGGGCAGTGCAGGCTGAGTGGCAGACAACGTCTCAAAATTTGACCCACTCTTTAGCAGGCATTGTGTGGTCAGAGGTTCATAGAAAGGCTTTGGTGCGCCAATTGGGAGGGACGGGAGATTCGATAGCTGGGGTCGGCTGGCATCGTCTCTTGTTCATCTCTTGCGTTGTCTGTGACCTTGTATTTCAATTGCTTGTCGACAGTCAGTGGCGTATGCAAGGGGGGTTTCGTGGTTTAACCCCCCCCCCTTGAGCTTGTGAAATATTATGGAAAATGCTGTGGAAAAAATTCAAAATGGCCAATTTATCACAGTCAAAGATCTGCGACAATACTATTACTATTACTACTACTACTACTACTAATAATAATAATAATAATAATAATTTGAATTATTATTTCTATGCAGCACTGAGAAAAGCACTGCATTCCAAACACACGCGTCTTTCAGAGTGAATACCTTGAAAATTAACACGAATTCTTGAAAATAAAATATGAGAGCAACTATGATTTAAAAGAGAAAAAAGTTGTTTTGTATCTCAGTTACACTGGCGCACGCAGGATTTTATTTTCGGGAGGGGCTGGAATAGTAAATGTGGATGGTACATGACTTCGTTTTGGAGGGCAGGATGCATAATAAAATATTTCGTATTTTTGGAGCTTTTCAGTCTATGAGAATTGTATTGAAAGACAAAAATGGTAATCGGGACTCACTTTAAAAGAGGTTTCACATTTAAACATTTTGATTTTTTAAAGTTCTTAATGGATTTTTATCTGAAAATTCTGATTTTCTCAAAATTTAGGTAGGGGCTGTAACCCCATCAACCACCTCTCTACGTAAGTCAGTGTTCAATGAACATGTTTTTTTGTGTGTGAACAATGAGAATTAACTAAAGAAAGTTCTTGGTTCGTTGTAAGCGGCTAATGTATAGACAAAGGCTAGGTGGACAAAAATACAGCCACCAGTCCGCCTTCCATTGTTTACCGCGGCACATTTGAATGTGTCTTTAAAATGTCTCACCTTGTTGACTAGACAATTATTCAAACGACAATAAGCTTAACTATTGAAGAATGTTTTGTTGGTAAGAACAGCGAGACAATCCAGATGTGAATTATCGGGGGCATTTATGCGAGGAAGAAGCTGTCAAAATTCTAACCAATTCCGGGAATCGAACCCAGATCTTCCATGTGGTTGTCAGACGCTCTACCGACCAGACCACCGCAGCTTGTTGGATGAGTTTCATACTTTGATTATTTCAATTTATTTTAATATATTTTCTTGTTTTTCATGGATTTTCTTCACACTTAAAACGTCTTACCTCGTTGACCAGACAATTATTTCGTAACAAAGAACAAAAAAAAATGCTCCCAGAATTTGGTAAAAATAGAATGACTAGAAAGTAATTTCGTTCTATTGCTTTCATAAATACTATTCAAGTATATATATATGTAGATCTCTACTACTTAATAGTCGTAATAGTATTATTAGGGGTAATTCAGATAATTACTTATAAGTATTATTAATTAATTTTGAGCATTATTATTTAATTAAAGTATAATAAGACAATGGTAGTGTGAATTTGGAGAAAGTCTTAGAAATACCGCCCCCCCCCCTCTTTGATAAAATCCTGCGTTCGCTACTGTCGACAGTGGCGGTGATTGGGTTCCAAAATTGGACGGGGGAAGGATAGTTTATTTACCTTGGTATACAAGGTGCGAGGACAAAAGTGGCAAAACGTCGGGAGGGAACTAGCTACCCCCCCCCCCTAATCGCTGCCACTGCTTGTCGATATAACAACACTGTCATCAAAAGTTTAGTCCACAAAATGTCATTTTTATATTCAGTAGACTGAATTATGGTTTTACATTACATTGCATGTGCTTCTAAAGATAATTTCTTCAAAGAACTTTCTAAATCATCACTAATATATGTGAACTTTCTTTTTGGTGATAACTGGTGAATGTTGACTGTTCTATCGTAACCTTACTGAAATGTATCTACTTATGAAAACTTATCCTCCTCCCTCTTTCCTGATTTTATTTCGATTTTCGTTTATCATACAATACACACCTGATTTCTTGATACATATAAGAGACAGGCAGGAATAAAGAGAACTTATTACTGGTAAAAAGCAAATCTTACGACACTCAAACATGCGAGAACTTACAACCGTGCACAGATGTCTGTTCAAAATGTGGGAGAATAGTACTCAGCGACTTTGTTTTGTCTTCTTTTGTTTTCAGTAGACTACTTGCATTATGCAATAATTTTGCATGGGAAATACACTGTTTCCATTATGCTACTACGCCTTTCTCTGTTGTCACAGCAGCTTGTGCTGTATTATTCATTGTGATATCGTGCATTCACGTTCAAGAGGAACGCAACTTCAAACAACAGAGCGGCAATGAAATATGGAGCTGCCGACACGCAAGGACCGCTTTCTATATGCTAATTCCTTTCATTTCTTTCACTAGTAAGGTAGTTTCTTGCAGTAAAATTTCAACGAAGCCACTGGATTTATATTTAGTAAAGAATACCAGTTCAAAGACCTGCATAAATTGCGTTGCCTTGAACAGGGACCTATTAATTTCAGAAACGGGCTAGACGTTTGGTGTACAATATTTACATTTATCTACAAGTGGAAAATAATTCACTAATTTAAGTCTGAAAGATCTTACATTGTCCTTCATTTTCTTGAAGATCGTGCATTATATTTTGGCAAATTACTCAGCTATTTAAAATATTGATTTCTGAAGGGCCCTAATATATTATCTGCACATAAATTACTCTTACATGCAATCTGAACAATTCACCAAAATTTTGTTCTGCTTTGTGTACCCAACACTCTGTCGAATACTTTTTAAAATGTTCTTTGAGCAAAAGATACACTTAATATTGTATTGTATTGTATCCTATGCATAAATTTGGAAGATCAGACAAGATCATTTCAAAGATAATAAACTTACACATTTAGCTGTGTCAATTGATGCATTAAAAGTAAAATGTTGTTATCTTTGAAATTATCTTGTCTGATCTTCTCAATTTATGAATTTTAATGCATCACACGGAACATCATCTGATAAAGATACCCTTTTATACATTTCTATGTGTATTTTGACACACTAGAAGGTGCATCGTTTGCAGTTTATGCACGTTAATGTGTTATTGGAGTCAACATGTAAACATGTATGTGTCAATTGACACGTTTTGGGTTCTGTGTGCAGAGGGCGTCGTGGTAACGTTGTCGCCTTGTAATCAAGGGGTCCCGGATTCGATACTCTGTGGAGGCACATAGTGGTGCGGATTCCACTTTGAACTGTAGATCTAGTCCCGATTAACCTTCTGTGGATAAAGAGTACGTAAAACTCAAATCAAACCAAACTATATTTAATACCTTGTGAGTTACGCGTGAAATATTTCTGTTATTATTTTCTATTCCAATAGTAGGATCTAGATTTTTTCTGGGAAGGGTACGAAATATGCTGTGTACATTTGGTAAGATGTAACAATGGAAATATAATGTGATTTGTCGACATACTGAAAACAACCCACATGAGAGGGTGTGTGTGGGGCTGTTTGTGTGTATGTCTGTGTATACATATAAAGTAAACACATGAAGACAACTACGAGGGATCGTTTTAGGTTCAAATTCTTGTGAGATATACTAATCATGAGTATACCATAGCTTGAACGTGGAATTCAAACCACTATACCATGTACTTCCACCAGGAAACGATCCAAAGGATCCTTTGATTATATGATGATAGCGTTGGTAGATATTTGAGAAATGTAAGTAGTCCTATATTATTTATATTAGGCGAAACTATCACAAATATGGAAAATGTCTGACTTATAATGCTCTCTTTGTGTCGATTGGTTAACGCTATTGCCTCCTACCCAACAATCACCGGATTCGATTTCGGGTGTTGACTTACTTAAGTATTTGCTAAATCTATTCACAATTAATGTATTGTGGTGAACGTTGTTTTTTTATTCCTTTACAATCTAGGAAAGGATTGCTGGAACATTGAAATTGATTTATTGAATTGATTTGTTTCACTTCGCTTGTCTGCCACTTTTGGCTAATCCCGAAGAAGATGATGAATGGATGAAAAGAAAATGGACAACACACAATATGAGCCCCATTGAGTATTATGCTCTGTCTCGGCTATCTCTGGAGCAAGCGAACGAAAACATGTCTCTACGAAAGTAGTGACGCCTGACGGCTCTACAAATGAACACGTGAGAGGAAACGGGATTGCGTCTACAGTCACCAGCCTTCCCAGCAGCGTTTACTGCTTCGCTCTGCCCCCTCGATATCCCCATTCTCCGCCGCTATGCGCGGCGTTGCTCCGCAGATTGCGTGGATAGAGTAGTATATACTGGTCGTGAGTCCAGATGCCACAGTAGGGTGACCCACTTTCGACCACGATTTTTAGGAAGATTTCGAACGTTGGGCATTGAATTTAGTCGCAACAAATTTTATGCTTTTTTAGAGGTGTGGCGTCACTCCGGCAGATCTTCGTGGGAAGGATAACAGAATTATACAAATTTGCATGTCCCTTAGTCCTGACTACAGCGCCTTGAATAACGTAGTGTGGAAAACGACCCAAGAAACTGGTTCCCCGAGACGATGACAAGTAGATGGCAGTGCGATCGACCCAGGTGCTAATTTTGTTATGAAAGTAATGCGGCTTAGTTAGTTTTTGGAATATATTGTGTAGATTTGTTTCTCTAGAAAGGCGGTAAGTGAATTGATGGAAACAGTTATCTTTGTGGAGTGATTTGCAGTCACGAAATGGCATTAATTTGGAAAGAAAAGTAAAATAAAATTAATAAATAAATAGCATGCGTAACACAAGAAGAAACATCGCAATGTGATTCCGGACGTCAGGTCTTGGACTGTGTATTAGAGTTTATTTTTCTATGTTATTAGAATATAAATAGTATCCTGAGAGATATTTCATACCGAGGCGACAAACCACAAATGTCGCTTGAAAGCGAGCAGTCGGAAATCAATGCAACCTTTCGAACCGTAGGGACAAAAGCTCTGACTGCACCGTTTCCTCAAGGAGATTTTACACCAAAGCGACACGCGACAAATGATACGAGGATTTCACACCAAAGCGACACGGGTCATTCGGTCCAAGGCAACTTTCATACCGAAGTGACACATGTTGCTTGAAAAGGAGCCAATCAAGTTCAACATTTCACATCGTAGCGGCATGACGGGAAGCACAGGCCAGCGTTTGGTTGGTGAAATCCTCAAGCGATAAGTGTCGCGTGCCGCTTGTCGCTTTGGTGCGCAATCTCACTAAAGCAAGGCACTCATTGCATTGCGTATGCGCGAACAAAAAACCACGGCAACATGTTGCAAGCTATTGAGGAAATGGTCCAGTTTGAGCGACGCACAAGCGACAAAGCGACACGTGTAAATTATCGTGTCGCCTAGATCTGTTGTTGTAATGTGCGGTTTATCGTGTCGCCTATCTGTTGTTCGCAAGCAACGCTTGCTAATAGACTGAAGGCACCATGTCGCTTGTCACTTAGTTGGGAACTCCCATTGTAGCGCGTCGCTTCGGTCTGAGCACCCTTCCTTTAAGGAGCTTTCCGACCGAACTAACAAGTAGCACGCGAATACGCCATATGAACGTGTCATTTGATGTTTGGACCCTCATGTGCAATGAATGCTATTTTACAGTCTGGAAGTGTGTGTCACTAGTGTGACAGTGTGAACATCCCGTGTCGTTTGTCCCATTGGTTTGAAAGTTGCCTTACACTCATGTCGATGGCACTAAGAAAGTTTTGTGGGGTTCCCCTTGTCGTTTCATGGAATCATCATTATCATCATCGCCGCGATTAGTTTAAAGCGGAAGAAAAGAGACAGTAAATATCCAAAATACAAATGCTTCAGTGTGTATATCATTAAAAGAAATGATGATGATGATGATAATAATGAACCTAATTCATACACAAAAATTTAGTTGCCAAGAACATTCCACGCGTATTTTTTCTCCCGTATTATTAACGAAAGTATGACGATAACAGGACGTGGTCGACTGTCTAGAATGTTCGTTAATATCTTCGCGACCACTGTACCAAATATCATAGTAATTATCACATTCATAGAAATGCTTCATGTAAAAGAATCAGACGTTGCAGCGAAAACTCCATTTACTTCCATTATAAGCAGTCGAATACCAAGCACCGGGTTCAACACCAGCGCCTCAAGCGGATCATTTTCGAGTGGAACCAGCCAGAGAGCGCAGAACCATGCCGTTTTCCACACTACGTTATTCTAGGCGCTGTAGTCCTGACCTATATGTATGTGTCCATTGATGCTGCAGAACAAATATTTTTTAAAAAACATTGTGCAAATTTCAAAAACTCATTGTAACTATATTCACAATTAATTGCTTTGTACCGTTCACCGAGCTCATTATTATATCGGAATGAATTTAAATTTCGCGATCTTCGATGTTAATGAAAATATAAGGGACAAATAGAATGTCAAAACGGGAGCCGAGAGGATCGAAAAAAATGGTGCCCTACATGAGAGTTGGTCACGCTACGCCTCAGCCTTGCAAGTCTGCAAATTCCAGTCCTTGGTATACTATTTGGAAGAGAGGTTGACGTTTGGGTGTTCCTAGGAATGTTGCCCCTTACATTGGGTGTACCCTCAAACTACATTTGAACATTGTGAATTTCAATGCAATGCAAAGAAATTGTGCGGAGTAGCAGTAGATTACAACGCTTTACAAAAATTCCCTAAAAAAAATAATTATCTTCAAAACTTGTAAGAAAATAACAACCACGTGGAAGGTATAGGGGTGAGTTTGATTACAGAATATTATTATTATTATTGCCTATGGATGGGTTTGTGTGCTATTGTCGTGAAACTTATGAATCTGTGAAGCGTGCATTTGATTGTCATGGTCATGTGGGGCACATTTGAACAGCACCTTTTCAGCAATTTGAACAGTGATCAAAACTCCCCATAAGTTCATCATAAAAATATTAAGTGAATCATTCCATGCGATTTAAAATGATGAAACTAATCATTATGCAATTACAATAGGCTACATCTTTTAAGGCTAATGATGGTTCAAACGTACGCAAAGAAAAGGAACAGAGATTTGCATACTATTAAGCTCGGAAATTAGACTGTAAATATCCCGAAGCATGAAATAGAAACAAATCTGCTGGCTATGGTTTGGCGAGCAGATTTAGGACCTCCCATTGCGAAAAGTGAAGCTCCGTGGTGGAGTATTTAGCGCAGCGTGCGACAACGTCAGGGTGATGGGATCGAATCCCGGCATGGGTGTTCTTTGTGAGTGTTGGTTAAAATTTGAAGTATGTCTTTAAAAGCATAGAAAGAAAAGGGAAAGTAATTTTTAGAGTACTACAGCCCTTTTGGTGCAGGGGCACTGAATTGCTTCGATTTCGATTCTAGCATTTTGAAAGCTAAGATCATGTAAACGTATAACATGTTAAACATTTTGTTTCCAGTACAATTAATAAAAACAAGACATTCTTCAAAAGTGCCCTATATCTGTTCAAATGTGCCCAATGCAAGCTGCTGATTTGGACATATTACCGATGTTTTGTTTAACGCATTTAACTTTCAAATAACTTAGATTTTGTGTGAAAAATATGTATACATGTACTAGAAGACTGTCTTTGTTTGTTTTTTCTATTCAAAAGTAATAAAACAATTTTGACTATGAAATAAAACAATAAAATCGGTGGAGTGTTCAAATGTGGTCCAGTCTCCCTTAATGCTACCAATACTTTTTCCTTCAATGTCTACGCGTGTCATTGATTTCTAATTCTCTTTGTCATTTGGATGGTAGTCAAGCAAATAGAATGCCAAACTTACAAGAACATTAAACTTCTCTTCAATCAACATTCTTTACATTTCGTTATTGTTTTGCCCGACCCTGTGGCCGAGTGGTTAGCACATCGCGCTGCGACGCCAAGGGTCCCGGGTTCGAATCCCGGTCGGGCTTGGTTGTTTGTGAATGTCCTTTCATCAATTTCATCATTTCCTCACTCATCCCCATCTTCGCAAATTAGCCAAGAGGCACAAAACGCGAAGTAAAATAAACTAAATCAAATCAAAACAAATCAAATCGTTATTGTTTAATTAAGTAAATTAGAACACACACAAATATGTGCAGTTACTTCACAATGATGGTAATTTTAGAAAGTACACCAAATTTCTCGCAATAAACTTTAGCTATGCTGTACAATATTGATCCCTTATTTTTTAAAAGATTCTTTTCATTTTTATTTTTTTCAAGTAGTGCCAATGTCGTCGCTTTGTAATCAAAGGGTTCCGGATTCGATAACCGGTTGAGGTACACATTGTACAGTGGTTCGGATCTCACTTTAAACTGTAGGTCCAGTTCCGAATAGCCTCCCTGCACATAAAATGAACTTAAAGCAACGATTCAAACAACAAATATTTTCGAATGATCGCTGTATTTACCAGCACCATTTCGATGAGTTTCCCTTCTGAAATCATTTATTTTATGTAACCCTAAAGCTGGGAAAGTAGCTACAATTACTACTTATCGTGACCATCATTTGTTTCTGTGCCGAGGATATTCGTCATGAAACGTAACGTAATATTTCAAATACAAGAGAACCAATATAGACACAAACTATAGAAGACATTTAACAGTTCCTTTTATTGTTCTCATTTGAATTGGTGGAACGTAAGTTGCAAATAATTATTACAAAAACTTTATTAAAGTGATGAATCGGTATCTTCAATATTTTGAAATGTCTAACATGTGTACTTTATATGTAGCTAATTTGTTATCTCTACTTATAGTTCAATCAATGAAGGAGAAAATAATGTCCATTGTCGGGAATAATTCCATAAAGCTGAATTTTGGTCAATTTTTAGAACACTACTAGGAGCGCAACATCCCAGAACTCACCGCCCTTCCCCAGTTGTTCCCCCCAGCGCAGCCCCCTCCCCCAAACCTCAGATTCGCAGACTCACGATTCCTGACCTACATTTCCGAAAGTCCAGGTCATAAGCAGATATTATTTTTTAGTCTTGAAGTGATAAGATGGGCTACAAAAAAAAAAAGAAATATTATGATTGAATTTTCGCTAATGTCAGTGGTTTTACTGTTGCAACTTTTTATAAATTAAGGTATAGGAAATTGTTTACATAAAAGTTGTAGCCTTTTTCATAATATTTAAAATATATAACTTTTAATGTACTTTTAGAGAAGGATATGCCATAAAATGTCTCGCCAAATGGAGTATAGTCCCAAAGAAAATGTCTTTATCCCAGACTTTTTGATAGAGGCAAGAGATTTAGTAGCATTATTTGTTATAATAACATTTAAGATATTTTCAGTCGAGTAGTTAATCTCTATCTGTTAGTTGCCCGTCGGCATCTTGAATAGAGTCTGCCATATTGGATATTTTTTATTTGATATACTCCCTCTGTCCCATAATTATAGTCCGGTATTCCAAAATGGTAGTACAGGAATGACAAGAAGAGGCAGATGGAAAGCACAATTTGTACTGATCCTTGAGTAATAAAGTTGTATGACTCATTCCCGTGTTTCATGTTCTTCTTCTGTATACACCAATGTCACAGTTTGAATATCGAACAATTATTATGACACAACAAACAAAAATGTACCGTACAATAATTATGGGACAGAGGGAGTATCTCGGAAACGGTGGCACCTATCAACGTCTCAGAAATGCTCCAAATAGGAAAAACGTTCATAATAAATCAATAAAACGTTTTCTGAAAAATAAAATTTTGTAACATTTTATGAGAATAACCGAGAGTCTTAACAATTGAAGCATTCCACAGAATAACGCTGTATGGCACTTTTGAGAATGTGCTGAGTTACCAGTGGAATCATGCTGCGGTCCTGTGGCTACGGGCTACAAGCTGGCCAGGCATAAGGGAGGATGTTGCTCAAAGATTGATACAGTGTTTGTATAAGGTTTTATGTTCTTCTCTATTGTAGTACAGTAACATACTACAGGTTATATCCGTTGTTCTCGCAATCACTGAAATGTGCCATACAGCGTTATTCGGTGGAATGTTTCAATTCTCGAAAAAACAGTAGTATTTTGTAAGGTATTGAGATGTTTCTTAGAAGACTTTAGACGAACTGAATCCATAAAATCATGGCTGTAGGCAGGAAAAAATTTCGGGGGGGTGTTTCATTCATAATTGTTCCCATGGGCGTCGCCAGAAATTTGAATAATATAAATAATAACAATAATTGTACAATAATAATTAAAATTTTATAATAATAAAACAATTTTATTCCATAATAATAATACTAATAACTATTATTATTATATTATTGTTATATCCTTGAGGGGGCTTACTCAATCCAGCAGATGAGTGAATATCCAGCACAAGTTTCTTTTTTTTTTTTTTACCTTTCAAACAGTGTGTACTGAAATGCACAATTATTATACTTCGTCATTAAACTTTAGATACCTTCAAGAGAAAAGCTTTAAAAGTTAGATGGAAATTTTAGTCATAAAGCTTTTGTTGCTTGACTTTAAAATTAAATTTTTGGAATTTTGAAAAGTGTGGAATCAGTTATTATTTTTAAAAACTTAGCCTGGTGCATGGATTGTAACCTCAATCGTGAACGTAATGCGCTACAAAACTGGAGATCCTAGGTTTGACATCCTATCAAGGGGGATTTTCGACTTATCGAACAGGGAATTTAAAAGCTGGATAGGGAATTTTGAAACAATCATAAGGGAATCTTCAGTCTATATTCCTTGTGACGCAGGAGCAACGCTGGAAAGATGACAACAGAAGTGATAATGGAGGGGTAGCGGGTGGGCTACGATTCTGAGAAAAAATCCTGTTTCACTCAAGTTTCAGAATTCCAAATGTATGAAAATTCTAGCTCGATCGTTTCAACATTGTCTCCATGTATTTTTGTGATGCTTCGAAAAAAAAATTGAAAATTTGTTACAGATTTTGGTTTCTGAACTTCCATTAATCCAACATGTCAGAAGTTTCGGGGGGGTTGAACCCTAGAAACCCCCCTCTAAATACGACCATGCTTAAAATACTATTATACCTATGTATTTATACTTATAAATGTATCTTAACCTTTAGCGAACGTTTGGGACATTTGTATCCCACGACCTGTAAATCTGTTGCGGAAGGATGTGAGATATAGATACAAGCACCACGTGGCTGCAATTAATGCACAATTTTTAAAAACTACACACGATAGTTCAGTTTTGTCTTCTTTCGTACATATAAAGGTATGACAAACTCGAATTACAAAACAATGTACACATTTTTGCTATTATTATCAAGCTGAGTTTGAAACAGTTATTTGTATCTCTTAAAGTATTATGGGATATATCTTATAAAAATGAGCTATTTTAGTTCTCAACCACCGCTTTTTGCTGATATATTGGAAAGAGTGGTATTTGGTCGTGCTTCCCTCCCAATTTGGTCCACCCAGCGTACGTAGGGCCGACACTTAGAACAAATTGTTATTTTTCGCAAAGAAGTATGAGCCTACTTTAACGAAACATTGCATGATTACAGGAATGTAACACAGCTACATACTCCTTCTTTTCATCCACTTTGGTCTATTGTGGTGGCCAACGAATTTCGATTTTCTTCTTCTTCCTTTAGAACTCATTATTGGGAGGCACGATGCATAAATTTCACCTCCAGTAAAAGCCCTGTCATTCCATAAAGAAAATCATCTCTCTACGAGAATTAGTTCTCGAAGTACGGTTTCTTTTGTACATCGTGGCAAGTTTGAAAAGCGCCACTTGAAAGTTCCGGCCGGTAGGCGACAGGCTATATACGCACGCGAGGCTTAATCTGCTAAATTAAACAACATTCTAAGAGAAATATAATTTACAAACAACTCAATTTGATTTCTGAAAAAGATGATAATGAGACTGAGGCAAGCTTTAACAAATTAAATTTCTTGGATTCTTTTAAGTTAATTTCAAAATACAACCATATTGCTTTGAAACATATTGAACTTCGACCTCAAAAAGCAAAGTATACTCACGATTCGATTCAAAAGAATTAATAATGAGTTATGTTCACACTTATTCCCAGTAAAATAAGCCAGGAAGTGTAGAAGGCACAATTATTCGCATTCATGGCAAATGAAACAAAGAGAGATCGCGAAGAAGGAACAGGTGTCAGTTGTCCGATATTTGTATGGCGAGCAGGTAAAATAACGCTTTTTTAGGATTCGCCGCTCTTCAGTCATTAGATGAAGGTTCCCTCTTTGCATATATCAAAGAGCTTCCCTCTAAGAACATCATAGATGTCTCTAATTGTATGGTACAGTCACGGACACTGCCGGCTTGTAACGATCCCATTGTATGTCAATGTATTCATTACAAGCCGGCAGTGTCCGTGACTGTACAAATATACAATGGAACAGTGACGGCGCCAGGGGAAAGTGGGTGGGGTGAAAGGGGACGAAAATACTATTGATGGGGAAGTTACATTAAAACGCTTGAAAACGCTGTGTGTGTGTGTGTGTGTGTGTGTGGGGGTGTGTGTGTGTGTGTGTGTGTGTGTGTGTGTGTGTGTGTCTATACACAGGATACACATTATTTATTTATGTATGATGTTTTGCGTTTGTCCTCCCTAAATTTAATTATTGTTGACGAGTTTATCTCCATACGATTCGTTTTAATAAAAGTATTGGTTATTTTTATTCGTGGGCAAATATTGTAATGATCTCAAATTTACATAACATTAAGCAGGGTGGTATTCACTAATTATATCTGTATTCACTAATAATATCTGCTTCACGACGAATATTTTGTTACAGACAACGAGATGGCAGCAATCTGACTTCCTCGTTTTATAGAATGCGCAACAAAACGTCACAGTTTTCTTCGATTCACTTCGAAATTGTTTATTACGAATTGGAAGAGTCATCATAAATCACAAATATACCATAGCGAGCTATAATGAACAAACAAGCAAATGTATATAATCGAAATATAACGGCTAGTTTGGCGGGTTCCTTACCCTGCTTCCCTTTTCGCGTTTGGAATAGACGTTTCCAGCTAGTTTTGTCTTCCATGGCTGGACTAGAATAAGATACCGCTATCCATCCACAACAACTGACATATAATGTCGGTTTTCTTGAACCACCTTTGAAAGTCTTCCACTAATTAGCGTTGCCACTGCCGTGATGATCCACTATTAGAATAATTTGCTCACACTACAGACGAGTTTTCTGGTCCTCAGATGTTTATTGATGTTTTAAGACCAGCTTTTTCCAGCTCTGGTTAAAACTTCGGCTAACGACTACAGGACATAAATGAATGATAAATCACCTTTGCCTTGATGGACGCTGAAATCTTTGAACGAAGGTCGCACACATTTTTTTTTTATTATTATTATTTTTATTGTTAGTCAAGTTGGTATTATAATCAGGAAAAGTAATAAAATTCCTAAAACACAACTTAGAAAGTCGCCATAGTCTTAGAAATGAAGACCCTTATTATTCGATATTTCATTAACGTCAGTGGGGTGGTGCAGTGTCTGACTGGCGGACACCCGTCCCCCTGGCCCTCTGTCCTCCCTCTGGCGGCGTCGCTGCGATGGAGCTAGTGCTATGAATGGTAGAGTGAGAGGTGTACCAGAATCAGAATATTTCTTAAATTATGAAATAGTTGTAACTTTCGCTAATTTTAATTCCTGTGATATCAATGCCGTGAAATTTGAAATGCAGGTTTTTCCTACAACTCTTCAGCTTTATGAAGAAGGTGGAACAAAATTATTGAACTTAATGGATTTCGTCGATTTCCTAGCAAAGCACAAATTGACATTTCAGGAGGTTCACACTCTAGCTGTAATCTCTGTGACAGTCCAGTTTCTAGTACCGCGTGTGAAAGAACCTTTCTTGCTTGAGACGTGTAAAAAGTCTTGTTAGCTGAATTTCAGACTTTCTCATTCGGCTGTCCTTGCTATTGAGAAGGTGAAATGTCAACTCTTGGATGTGTGGTCGATGCGTTCTCTAAAGCACATGCGAACACTTCATCGATTTTGTTGTTTCTAATACCTACGTACTTAAGAAAATTATTTTCTTCCAGTGTCATATTTATTTTACAATAAAATTATACTCTTCGAAACAATTCATTTTTGTAATTTATATTATTAATTTATAACTATTTTTGACCATTTTCATCTGTCTATCAGTACAGAGAAAAACTATTAGAGACAACGAAACGTAGGTCAGTTGTCACGAATAATAAGAGCTAATGTAATGCCCTTATTAAAACGAATAGTATGTATTAATCAAGAATTACATTTTGACAGTAAACACCCACCCACCACAAAGAAGAACAAACACATAAAACACCATAGATATATAAATATTATATGTGATGTGTTCTCAAGCGTTACATCATTGTACGAGTAAGAATGCATTAATACACTTTGCAGGCTGCATTAGCTCGACAAGGGATTGTACACGCGGGTACGTACAAGGAATGTAACTGCCTCCAAAATTCTCAAAGGTAAGAATTTAGCATGTCACTCTCCAGTTGTTTGCCAATGGACCTTAAAACACCCCATACGAAGTTTGGGATCCGTGTCCCATGACCCCCCCCCCCCTCCTACCTGCCTAGAATGTAGGCATCTGCTCCGAACGTGCTCTATGACTGTCAAAGGATCTGATCACTTTAATTCTAGGCGTGCAATCCTTATTTGAAAAATAAAGACGCATGGGACACCGCCGGAAAATGTCGCACGGGTCTCAGATTTTGTGTGGGGGTATTTTTAGGTCCATTGGCATCCAATTGGGGGGGGGGTTACTTGCTGTGCACTCAGCAAAACGAGAATGTTTGCAAATTTTGGAAGAGGATTGTCCCTCAGTCCCTTTTCCCTGGCGCTGTCACTGCCTATATTATACACATTATTTTTGTATTACTCGGGAGCATTGCTGAATGTACGTAAAAAAAAAGAGTTCTTATATTATTCTATTATTCACTACGTTGCATTAACATTTCATAGGTATGGGTACATCTAAGTGCATGAAAGAAATAGACATTTTCTGTTATAAATTCTCGTTACATAATGTTGTTATATTTTATTGACATATTTAATATTGTAGTTTTACTCTTCCAACCTAGTGTAAAAAAATAGTAATAATGCCTAGGAACTTAATAAGGTTGAATGTGATCGTAGGAAAGATTGTGTGACCTATTTTTAGAAGTCAGTGCTATAAAGTTGGGCCAAAAGGAGCAAACGCCCAACCATTGGCACGCCACAGTATACTGTGCAAATTTTTAGGATTAAATTGGTTTTATTCATAAGAATTAACTGAAAGTTAATTCTTAACAAGAACTGTTCTTCGGCACAAGTGAAAGTCTTCGTGTAAAGCGTGTGTGTAGCACTTTCATTCACATGCAATCTGCCTTAGAAATGGCTGTGATGATAGCGTCACAAGAGAACGGCATTAAACGCTCAGCGGAAACAGTTTCCATTAGACCAGCATTTCGATGAAAGGAAGAGCATGCTGGGAAAATTATCAGGGATTGCCCCGTTAAACCTGTGCAAAATACATATGCGGGTGGTGAAAAGAGAAACATTTGAAGTGAGACCGCTATAAAAACAAATTGGTATCTTTTCGTGGGATTTTTGACTCGCATTGTCTCAAGTGTTCGCATCGCGTGTGCTGTGGACAACTGGAGTAATCCAAATTTTTAGTTTCTGGTCCTTTTGTAACACTCGGAGAAAGGTAAATTAATTTTTGCATATTGTAATTCCACAATGGCGTCCCCATAAATTTTGTTAGAGTTTTGATTTCTCTTTTGTTGGTCAGGGCTATATTTTACCATGCATTCAATTATCTGTCCTCTTCTTTTTTTTAGAACAAACAAATAATCCCGCTGGACACGTCAATGTTATCTGTATCTTCACTAGCGATGTTGTTTAAGAGTTATCTTTGATACCGCTATCATGTCGCCTCCCCACTGTCCACACATGGAATTGTTATAATACTTAGCTATCATTTAGACCTATATTTACATGCCATCTAGGCGATGAACAAAATGTTAAAAGAATCAATAAAATTAAAAGTGAAATGAATCAGTTGTTATATTTATATATTAGGGCAACTTTAACCCTCCGCCATATTGGAAACAGGTGCCTTGAATTCAACTCTAAAATTTTATAGTGATTTTGTGATATCACAAAATCATCCTTTCAATTTGTTTCTTTGTGATTTTGAAGATTCATGATCTGGTAACATCAGAGCTTAGACGTACGTACAATTTGTGAAAATGAATGTTTAGTAAGGTAATGTTTACATTCAGTGTGGGATTTCACTTTCCGTATTACTCAAAGCATGAATATTTAAAGGTGGAAAACAATTACATACATGTATTTTTTTGTTGTTTGTTGACTGACATGTGATGCCATCACAGCTTCATATAGTTGAGTATCCTTAACCTCGTTCTAAGGTTTTTATCTTTCTGTAACAACAAACATTAAGGAAATCAAATTGAAAATGAAAAAAAAAATAGGTTACTTACTCGTATGACCTCAACTTTGGCATTTACATAAAGAGATTCTTTATCCGTGTGAAAATATTATGTTAAGATTACATTGTAAATTACGTTTATTGACTCATTGACGTCACAAAGTAACCTATAAACTTTACTTCAAGGAAGAATAAACGAAAAATGTAATTATACAGAACAGAAGAGATACCAGGATATAATTTAGTAATCAAATAGTGGTCCAGTGGGATGAGTTTTTGTCCTGATTTTCATGTATGTATTATTTGATTTCGAAAACAGACTTGGAAAAATTATTAACGCAAAATTGTAACATTTTCTCTTCCGTGATAAAGAGGATTATACATCTTATTCTTGTTAAAGCAATTCAGTAATGTTAGAAAACACAAAGAAAGTGAAGATGAAAGGTTGTGTAAGTTCGCTGTGCATGTAGTACTTTCAAACAATTGCCATGGAACTTCTCTTCCCTTCCATTTATTACTCAGTCACTGTGTTGAACTAAAAACCTGATTGTTAAATATATTTAATGGTAGTTACAGCTTTACAACGTGAATTCACAAAAATTCCTGCGATTAGTCGATAGGTGTATTTGAAACATCATTCTAGAATGATACCCGGAAGAGCTTCCTTCATTAACCTGTATAATCGTAAATAATGATATTTTCTAATTCCTATTTTTTAGTATCCTGTGCCTAATTTTGCGAGAGGTCATTGTTATTGGTATCATTGGTGACACGTTGGTGTCATTGTTCTTTATGTTTTGTGCAAGGGCTGGATAAAAAGTAGTGGCAACACTGCTGTTACGTGTGAGTCGTGAGTCTCTGAACCCAAGGGTTGCCGTTGCAGATAACGGAAGGTTAGACAAGTAAGTGTGGCTAGTGGGAAGGGCTGTTTGATATCACTGTTGTGATATTTCTTATTTCTGGAGGAAAAAGTTCTGATTGCTATTGCAAATTTTGCGGTGATCTCGAATCTGTATTTAGATTTTCCCTGTCAGGGATAGTAGTTTACGAGTAATCGTGATTTTAATTTTTTCTAAAATTCTTGAAATTTTAAGGTGAATACTAAGTGAACTCATGGAATAATTTAATCATCCTTTCTCGAAACCTAGTATAATATGTTTAAAAGTTTTAAATGTGATATGTGACACAATATTCGTACACACAATTGTTATATAATACTTATTTTTCAAAAATATAATAACATGTTTGCATTTTATATTGAATATAACATTATATCCATGCTCTTTTTCCTTTGCCTGAAATTCTCTAATTTGAGGTTCCACAAAGTACCTTCCTTTCCAATTGCTGGTGAAAGACGAGGCAATTTGTTTGATATACACTTAAATCTTCTTCCAGTTGTGTCCGTAGCCTTTTCAAATTGTTTCGTAATGCCAGGGTGGTATTTGTAGGGGGGATGGGGGATTTCTCCCTTCTGGGTAATTGTGTCCCCCCTCTGCTCGATAAATTTTATCCATATAAAATGTTCTATGGCTGCAACAACACTACACCAGGGAACGTTGCATTAGTTTACCTTTGCTGCTAACTCATTTTTAGTCGGAAAACATAAAACTCTTATACACTCAGGGCTTGCTTGGTGTAGGGCACCAAATACAAAAGGTAAGGCTCAGAAATTATAAACAGAACTATATAAGTTGAATAGAATGATTTAACGATTAAGGTACGGCACGAGATTAAAAAGACAGAAACTATTACAAGGCATTGTGTGACTAAACAATAAATTACCTTACAAATTATCCATTTAACAATACTGTTCTTAATTTACTAGCTGCCCAAAAGATGGCGCGAAGTTCACGTTCTGTACACTTTCCTTCAGAACGCAAAAATTGATACTGCAAGCAAATTTTAATACTCTGAAGTTCAATTACAAAGAGGCCAACAGATGGCACTAGTTTACAATTGACTTGATTAACACGTTACACTGAACAGTATTATTAGCATCTACCACACACTAGGAGCTTGAATTTAATTACACCTTAGTTGACTTTTGACTGAACTTCCTTAAAATTTCGCGCGCCGATGAAACAAAAATAAGTACACGCCCCTACTATATGTGTACGGTATATAATAATTCAAAACGGGAGATAAAGGAGCGGTTCGACAAGACAACTTGTCGAATGGGGAATCGAACCCGAAAAGAGAGAGAGACCCAACAAAGCGACAAGGCTGCGAAGCCGGCATCAGACCTCGGAGGACAGGGGACTATTCATTTATTCTCTTTCCTTTTATATTTATTTTAAAAATAAATCTTTCTCTCCGTGTAAGGAAATGTACAAAGGCCGGCATCAGACCCAGGAAGGTTTTGGGGAGAGGAGAGTCTCTCAGGTTCTCCTCTGGTCGCTGTCAACTCACCAACTAACTACCTCGACATGGCGTGGCATGGCATCTCTTATGGGATGAAAGGGTTGAAGTATCGTCCCGTAGGACCTGACTTTTCTTGTGATGAGGAGTTTTGGTAGGGTTCTTGTGTTGGACTTCGGGTTGTTTTTGTTTTCTTCCTGCAACTGCAACAGGAAAAGGATATAGGGAAAGGTGAAGGTTTTGCCCCTTTTCTTGGCTGAAGTGAAGGCTTGGAGGTTTTCCTCCGTATTGATGTTGCTTCCTCCTTGGAGGATGCATGGTATCTTTGCTGTTGAAAGTGTAACATGCTCCTTCGGCCGGTGGTGTGGTAAAGTGGTTGAAACTTGAAGGGTTGTTCGACAATGGGGAAAAGTTGGCAGTGTGTTTGCAAGGAAATACAAGGATATACAGGTAGATTTAAGGCATAATCAAGGAAATACTTGGTAAATACAAGGCAAAAACAAGGTGAAACAATGTAGAAATATGTATTGAGATGAAGGAGATGTAATATACTGACCTTGTGAATTTAATGTTAAGGTATAATGCAGGGAGAAACAAGGTATTGCGATGTGGGTAGTGAAATAATGTGGTTAGGAAGTTATGTTTTCGTCCTGCGTCAATTTGTCGGGTTTATGGGTTGTTGGGTAGTAGGTTTCTTGGGTCGTCGGGCGGTGTGTCCATCATACCATCATAAGATAGGCAGTTGTCCGATGCTGCGTACAGCGGGGTTGTCATGGAAGTGTATGTCAGTCCAGAATGTCAGTCGGTTTGCTTGCTGTTTTACCGTCTGGAGATTCAGGTCTTCATGTAGCTGTGCTATCCTGGTGTCTCTGCTATGTCCTCTGATGATCCTGGCCGCTCGATTCTGCAGGACTTGGAGCTTCTGGAAGGTGGACGGTGCTACTTGGTGCCAGGCTGGGATGGCATATATCAGTATGGGTTTTATGCACGCGTTGTACAGTGTCTCTCAAAAGTTTTAGGACAACGACATTTTAAACTAGGCAACCCAATTTACACAAGGCGTTGGTGGGTTGCGTGTAGAGTTAGGCTCAATTTCAGGGTTGCCACATGCACAATATATATTTATAAAATACGCGAAAGAAATAAAAACAAGTATTATTGTATAAAAATATTAAAAATATCACCATTATATCGCAAGTGACAAAATTCTTTCTCAAAGGAAAAAAAAAGGTTTTCTAGTATTTCATTGCTGATGAGTCTACAGAAAGGAAAAGAGGTGAGAGAAAACGAAAGATGGAAAAGGAGAGGAGAAAGAGAAAGCGAGAGGAGAAGAGGAAAGTAGAGGAGAGAAGAAAGGGAGGATAGACGAGGAGAGGAGATGTAGTGAGGAGAATGGAAAAGGATTCTAGGAGAGATGAGGAAAATGGAGCAAAGAAGAGAAAAGAAAAGAAAAACGAGATGAGAGAAGAGGGGAGTGGAGAGTAGAGTAAAGGAGAGAAAAAGAGAAGAACGAAAAGAAGAGGAGAAGAGTGCAGTGGAGTCGGAAATCTAAGACAGGAAAGGAGATACGAGGAGTGGAGATGAGTGGGATGGAGATAAGATGCGAGAAAAGTAGGGACGAACCACTTATTTCTTAGCTATCAGAAAACGCTGAAATAAGTTCCATACAATGAGCAGTTTTTTCTCAAATCATCCTTTTATGTGGAAAATTGATTTTTTTAAAAAAAACAATAGAAATTCGATTATCTCGAAAACTACTAATTTTCGGACGGGGTATCATATGGTCACATTTATTGCAAATTGTCTCTACTTTAACCCCTTTCAGGGAATACATCTAATTACAAGTCACCCTATATATATATATATATATATATATATATATATATATATATATATACACATATATATATATATATATATATATTAGCAGGTAACAATATGTTATAAACACATTCTTACTTTCCAAAGAATCGCTCATGTGGGATGGCCAAACGGATCCGGATCCGGAAACAACCGGATCCGGATTTTGGATCCGCGAGGATCCGGATCTGGCCATCCCTACTGCACTTCTGTTGTTAGAAAAGTTACTTGTTGATATGAAAAATAAATTACGTATGTATAATTTGCTGCAATTGCACTTGAATTATTGGCACTGGAAATTATGCGTGAATTATTAGCTCTGGAAATTATTCATGAATTTTGGCAAGACATGAAATAAGGTACAAGCGGATCTCTATTCCATTTTTTGCCCGAAGACCTGAAAAATTGCAACTCTTATTAATCCATATCCCATTAAATTTATACATGTTTAAAAATGCCCTGAGGCAAGTTTCTCTCAGTTTAGCTTTTATTTCATTCATTTTTTTGAGGATGAAGAAGAAAGCTACACTGAAAATAAAACAAAATTTTCTCAATCCGTTTACTTTGTTAGTGTCTTTTACAGAACAATCTATCTGACAAACGGAAGATTATTACAAATTAATATATCTTGAAGTTGATTAGGTCAATTTTTACATAGGAATCATACAAACCCTTTATATTGTCAATATTTCTGTGTATGGAAGGGAGGGTGAGAGTCGGTAATACGTAAGGTTGGAATGGCGAAAACATCTGCTTGTATCCTTGAATTTTTGGAAAGTTCACCTTGAAAACCAGGAATTATATTTGAATTTTATCATGGTCCTATTGACCACCATGAATCTTTTTGCGTTATCCTTACTCTAACTCCACCTTTTGTGTGTGAGGATTATGTCATGTGCTGAAAATTATCTTTAAACAGAAACATAGTCAGTAGTGCTAATTTGAATGTTGAAATATTACTTCACAAGGCGTGAATGCCAAAAAGTACCAAACTGACGCGAAAGTCATTGAATTATTTCGCCACCAAACATAGTAAATACCTCTGTGAGATATAAGAATCCTGTAAAACCTAAAAAAAGGTATAATTCAGGCACATAAACCTAAAATAGGTTCTAACAAGTAATAGGTTATTTTAGGTACTATAAAACTTAGTCAGTTGTTTCGTTTTTTTATGAAACTCCGATATAATTGTTATTTCTTATTTAGCTGGAAAGGAAAAAATAGGTTAAAAACCTGAAATCCGAGGTCTAGTTATTACTTGATGCGCCACTTGAAATTGGATTGGGGCGTGATCTGATGAAAGGGCCACGTCTGCGTATGGCGGTATTGTAATGCCATATCCTGAGTGTAGTAGGACATCTAGTATAGGGCTCTCCTCTTGGTGGATAGTGTGTCGGGTCTGTGGGTGCATTTTTCTGTAACCCAGTTCCGGGTAGGATTGTTTCTAGTTCATTTTCTGCTGGGTTGTTTCGTCGTGAGTTCCAGGTTCTGTGTTTTGCGTTGAGGTCGCCGGTGATAATCAGATTACTGCAAGGTTCTCCAGGATGGTGACATCTTGCTCCTCCACAGTGGCGTCTCGTGGCCTCAAATTTGGCCGGGGCTTATTTTTTAAAGAATTTAAAATATAATGACAATTCACATGAATTACAAAAAAATAGGTATTTTTCTTCTTCTAGACTACAAAACTGGACTTATTTTTTAAAAAAGTATTTAAAAGGTAATAACAATTCATATGAATTACAAAAAAACAGGTATTTTTCTTCCTCTAAACTACAAAATTGGACTTATTTTTTAAAGAACTTAAAATATAATGACCATTCACATGAAATACAAAAGAAACAGGTATTGCTGTGAAACGTACCTTTCTACGAACGTTGGTTCTAATTTAAACAAGAACTGTCCTCTCCTGTTCTTCTGTTCAGCAAATTTTGTAATTATTTTTTCATTGAAGCCTTCTATGTTTGCAATGTATTCTTTCTCTATTGTAAGCACTGCCAAGGCATTGAGTCTGTCTTGTTTCATTGCATTTCTTAAGCAGGTTTTAATACGCTTCAATGTGCTGAAACACCGTTCAGATTCAGCTGTTGCCACTGGAGTTGTTAAAACTATGTTTGCCATTTTTACTGTTTCTGAAAAGGTATCCTCTAAATCATTTTCAATGAAAAACGAATGCAATGTACTGATAGAGTTTATGTTTTTAAACTCTTCACTACAATAAAGAACACGAAGTTTACTCTTTAGTTTTCCCTTTTCTATGAAGGGATAATATTTAGCACAATTCTTACACGAATCATCGAGAAAATCAGACTTCCTCTAGTCATTGAATTTTGCAGGGTCAACTAAATCGAAACACTCCAAATATTCAGTTGCCCCAAATCTCTCTTCGGCTTGATGAATAATTATATCGCAGCACTCAATAGCGCATGCTGTTTTGTTAACACTTCTTTTTCTTTTCTTAGAGATGTTACACAGAGCAGAACTATCATCTGAAGAGTTAGCCAGTTCATTCCTAATATCACTGATGTCGGCAACAAATTTGCGAATATGTTCCTTTACGTGTACCATTGTTGTAATTTTCTTCTGCAAAATATTGTAAAATATTTCGACGAAGGGCATTATCCTGTTAAAGACACCCAAGAAAAAAATTAATACATCGTTTTCAAGGAAATATATTAGTACAGTTGCTTCCCTAATTGACACAGAATCCCATGAGCCATCTTGCTGAATAATTTCCAAACACTCTATCAGGGCTTCCTTGCACTGGAAAACAGACGACACTACCCTACTCAGAAATTCCATTTTGTTGGCATGTTCGCGGTAACCGTCGATGACATACCTCCTGCAGTAAATCTGTTCTCTTACTAGATGAAGAGAAGAACGAAGAAAATGCAGATAAATTGGCAAAGAAAATTCTGAGAGCTGTGATGGTAGAGCATACTTGTTGCATTATGAGATTGAGTTGGTGTCCATAACAATGCACAAAATAAGCACACGGATAAACATCTCTTACAGGTTTCTGGACTCCAAACCGTACCCCTCGGAATGCAGATCCACCATTATACGTTTTAGAAACTGATTTATCTTCTAGTTTGTACTGCTCTAATGCATCTAATATACATTGGGATATCCCTGATGCAGATCTGTCAGTCAGTTGCACGAAACCATGAAAATGCTCTACTACTTGCGAGCACTGAACAAAACAAATCACAATAACCAATTGTGTCTTATTGGAAATGTCGCTGGTTTCATCAGCTTGTACAGACACAAACATAGCTTTGTTTACATCCTCCTGGAAGGCCTCACTGTAAACCTGGTACATACAGTCTAACAACTCATTTTGTATCACGGCTGATGTGTATTTATTTACTTTGGATTCCTCTAAATGTTCATGCAAACTGTTATCTAGCTTAGCAATCTCATTTACTAAATCTAGGAAGATGCCTCTGTTTAAAGATTGTTCTCTTTCGTTATGTCCTCGTAGAGCAAGTTCATGTCGACCACAGAATTTTAAGCAATCGATAATTCTATTTAATATATGCCTATTTTTCAGGACTAATTCATTGTGCCTTGTAATTGACAGTCTATATCCTTCATCGATTTGTGTTCGAACATCAACCTTTCCAAACAAACTCAATTTTAACGAGTTTCCAATGTGCGAAGAGCTAGTTTCATGTGACTTAATTCTTTCAGAAAGATGTTTGAGATCACTTATACCATGAACTGTCCATGAAGCATCACCACCAAACAAAAGGCAATTAAAACAAAAGAGAGTTTTCTTGATCTCGCTAGCTGTCAACCACGGTTTTCTGTTGTACCAGTCTGGATTGAAAGAGCGTGATTGTGATTTGTGTTTTTGTATTAATGTAACACTCGGATGGCCAGAACCTAATTGTTTAACAACATGTTTTTCTTGGTCACTCAATGTCTGAAATGGTGTTGCCAACAAGAAATCCACTTTGTTCATAGCAAATAAAAGCCACCACAACGCTACAGTACAACAAGCGGGATCGAACGAACGCGACGCGAGGTAACTAGCCCCGAATCAACACCCAAACCAATTGCACTCCCCCCTTCGCTCTCTCTGCTAGCACGTGACCTTCACTGTAGAGTGTAGCGTAGACCACGCCTTCGTCTGCTACGAGCCCCGAGACCGATAACTGACATCAATGCCGTTAGGAGCGCTGTCGTATCCATTGCAGCAGACGATGAACTTACGTGGGTAAAAATCGCCTTTTAAGAGATTGTGTGATAGTTATGTATTATGGTGATTGAAAATTACTACAATACGTCCGTTTTTCTTTAGGGGCTAAGCCCCGGAAGCCCCAAGGGACGAGACGCCACTGCTCCTCCATCCTGTTGACGGACGGCTTGTAGCAGGATACTATCACCAACGGGGACTTCGGCGTGACGATCCGTATGGCGATAGCCTCCATTTCCTGAGGTGGTGGAATCTGGGCCTCTTCTGTTGGAATGCTTTTGTTCCCCAGGATCGCCACTCCTCCCCGTGGCGCATGGATTCTGTCTTTCCTGCAGGTGGTGTAGTTCCTAACCCGGAACTAGTGTTTTGGCTTTAGAAAGGTCTCTTGTAGGCAGATGATGTCTATCTTGTGTGTCTGGATGTAGTTTTGGAGTCCTAGCTTCTGGGTTTTGATATTGTTTGCTTTGAATGACGCAATGCGCAGTTGTCTGTGGATCTTGCTTCTATTTGAGGCAGCCATCTTCGTGGAGGTCGGCGATCATCACGGTTATGGCTGCTAGTTTGTCTCGAGCTCGCTGCTTATATTCACTCGGTTCAGCATCATTGCTCTACCAGCTCTACTCACAACCATATGATACTAGTCAGATTACCATATCATGTACACAAAGGATCGACCTTACATACAAACTCAATACGAATATCAAGCCATTAAGGTTCATTATATCCAGCAAAACATATTACAAGGGAACTTTAAGATAAAGACAAAAATCTTGAAGCACATTCAATTAACCCACCAATTAAATAGTTTACAAGGAAACACCACAAGGTTCAGTTTGCATTATTACCTAATGAGCATATGACCCGAACAACCAAATAGTGACCTAGCTTCATGCCGGGCACGTTACATGGCATAAAGTCATTATCGTATGCTGTTCCTAGACAGTCAGTAAAATTAAACCCCCTCCCCCTCACTGGAAATTTCTTAAATACCACACTGCGTAAGGCCTAGCTTGGTGTGAAGGTTGTCACACACTGTATAATTTCTCTCCCACTTGTCAATTTCGTTGAGACCTATTCTCTTTTGTGAAGTGGTTCTTCTGTCACGGGTATACCACCCACAGAGGAAGCAGGTATACTTTGTGTATCCATGTTGCATTCCCAATATCATTGAAACTATCTTGAAGTCGCCAGTTATCTTCCACTTATGCTCATTATATTCCATGGATTTCTTCTAATATCTCTGGACCTAAAGAAAATTGGTAAGGATGGAAAATTTTTGATAGAACTTGCCTAGGTTAGGGACAGGTGGAAGGCTTGTGTTGCTGCGCCATAAGCCTTTGGGCTTAAGAAGCTAGAGAGTTAGTTCGTTAGCTTCTAACATCTCACAGGTTTCTTTGTGACATTAGAAGAACGTATGAACGATCATTAAACCACTAACGTCGTTGCGATCAGTCAGTAGGTGGTCAGTTTCAAAATAGGCACGTTTGCCTAAATTTATTAACGTTTGTGCTGGGGTGGAGATTATATTGGTCGATTCCAAGGTAATGTTTGTAGTACGTCTTCGTGATAGATCGAATCCTCTTCTTCTGCCTTGCAAAGGCCAACTCTCGACAGATGTAGCAGAAGCTGCCTGGTTGTTTTCGACAGGCAAAGTATATCAACTTAAACAAAAGCTGCAAACACAATGCTTACTATTTTGACAATAGCTTGCAGGTACATCATGTAGCTTAGTAGAACTGCCAACATCTGAAACAGAAGCTCAGAAGCAGATGTTGCCAACTGCTCATCTGACAATTCCCTGCATTTATCACGAACGGTGAATCTGAGTAAAATGAGACACTCATTTCCTTATAATTTAAAAACTGCCCCTGATAGCAAAATTCTAACTACGGATTTGAATTTTCCATACCAAATTCCTTTAGAAAATCTTAATTTCACATAAGAAAGAAACCTTTGTAGAACAGTGACTGCACTTCCGTGAAGTTGAGGAGAATGAAAGCACATAATAATATGTTCACGAAACAGGAACAACGTGCGAGGATCAAAATCGAAGTGGCACGTGGTCGGAGGACACAGAACTGTTGTCAGACACGGTGTGAAACATGTTGTGATGCAGCGTTGCTGTATCGTACAGTGGTATTCAGGAAAAAGCGACGGCACTTGCTGACAAGGACTCCCAATCCCTGCATGACAGTTCAAAATGTCACACTGCAGTGCTGGATCTACAAATTTTGGGTCCTCAGGCAAAATATAACTAAAGTAGAGTTGCCAGATTTCTAAAATAAAAAAATGGGACATACAGATTATATAGGCATGGATATAGTTAAAGTTTATTTTATATAAATTTAAAGCATTGTTAATCCCTAATATTTTACTATTTTACATTTTGACAAAATATATTAATATTTGAGTGAACTCTTAGCGTCCTTTAAGAGGACATTTTTTCCCCAATGCATTACTATAAAATTCAGAACATGGCTTTTTGTCTTTCACTTATTAATTGTTTAGCTAAATGCGGGACAAATGGGCATCCCGAGAACATTTTCTGGGAGACCGGGACATTTCTTTAAAAAAGGGGACAATCCCGTATGTATGGGACGTCTGGCAACACAAAACTAAAGGCCCCTTCTATGTAAAATACACAGCTTTTTGATGTAATTCAGTTTCTTTAGTGCATGTGTGCGTGTGTATACATACGTACGTACGTACGTGTGTGTGTGTGTGTGTGTACACCCTTGGGAAAATATGTGTGATTTTTGTTAGTGTCGCTTTTCTACCACTTTTGGCTAGTCGCAACGAAAATAATGATTATAGGATGAATTTGAAAGGGAAATACTCACATGCAACACACATTCTCAGGCTGGGACCGGTAGCCCCATCGTAGCACACTGTTCTAACCACTCCTCCACGGAGATCGGCATACCTCTGAAGAGCTGTACTTTCCATGCAGAAGTTTTGTAAAATTATGTACAGATGAAACTTTTGACAAATCACTTTTGAGAGCTGTTTAAAGAGCTGGTAATGATGAACAAATACCTGTTTCACAACATTTCTGTAATTTCTTTGCTTTCGCTATCAGTTCATCATGCATTGGGTTGGGTATGTAGTAGTGTAGGTCAGTGGCGTAGCATGGACATTTCGGGTGGGGACGCCAAGTCCGAAGGAAGGGTCGGCCATGCATGTTTTAGCTAGAAAATTAGGTGTTTTATACCTCTTTCTGTACCCTTCTGCATGACGCAAGTCATTAAAAAACCTACCTGAATCACAAGTGCCTCTGCACAACAGTGGACGTCATTATTGTGGGTGATCCAACTACTGATTGATTTGGTTTATTTTACTTTGCTTTTCTACCACTTTTGGTTAATCGTGAATATGAATATGAGTGATGATATTGAAGAAGGGATACTCACAACGAACACCCCTGCTCACGCCGGGATTCGAATCAGGGGCCTTTGTCGTCTTGGCGCGCTGTGCAAAACACTGACACGGAGGTGGGCTGATGATGCAACTACACTCAACTGACATAATAGTGCCGATTAGTAATTCAGGCCACTGTTTATTACATCTTGAGAATGTTCATTAACATTTTAAAATAATTTTATCCAGAGACCATTCGATGTTAAGAGTTTTCAAATGAATGCTCAACATTTCCATTGACACAATATTAAGCAGTTAGATACTAACGAAAAATAATAATAATAAAAAAATGAATGGTTTTGCGGGTTAAGTGGTAGAGCAGCCACAGGCTGAACTTCTACCTAGTGTTGCCCACGAGACGAGACTTTGGGCTGTCTCGTCTCGTGGAAATGCTGTCTCGTCTCGAAAATATTCGTATGTCTCATGACACATGGTCAATCTCGTCTCGTCTCGAATTTTTAAAAGCCTGTCCCGTCTCGTCCCGTGGACAACACTATCTACCACGAGAACTTCACCAACTTATTTGACAAAACCTGTGTTGATCTTTTAGTTTTTAATGCACATCGCTGTTCGTGCGATAAATTATACAATGCAGTGGCCATTAAGAAGTGGTATATTTGAGTTTGGTAAAATTACGTTAGTCAATATTGCGTATTGTAGCATCACATAGCACGAGTGCCAAGAGCGCGAAGAACCGGGTAGGAATTCTACCGCTGTCGTCTGCTTCAGAAGGCAGGAAGGGTCACATGAACCAATCACCGTAGCCCTCTGCTCCATACGCTGGCGTACGAGAGAGCGTTTACGAGCGTGCTGTAGAGATCCAAGCTTTCCATCCAGATAGACAGCAAGGAATATAGAGTCCTTTACGCCGAATCTGCCCGGCGTACGGCCAGGAAAGGCATTGAAAAGAAAATGCTAGAACGAGTGTTGTTAGTGGAGCGTTGCAAGCGGATCGCGAAAAATAGCTATTGTAATGCCATGAATGTCAAACCTATATGAAATTAGTCACGTTTTACTTTATATTTACAGCATTTAAGTATTTTTAAAATTTTAAATCTGGGAACGCCGGGCGTACGGGCTTACTAAAACTAAAAAAGGAGCAAGAAATCCTCTATTTCATTTGCTCTTCGTAAAAATGAAAGAACCACTTCGCAGGATTGATTATTGAGTTACATGGCGACGACGCTACCACTGCACCACTTCGCAGGAAGCATCGCAGCACAAGAGAAGACACCATCCGTGCCATTAGGCGGTCACTCCGGAACATCAACAGAGATGGACGCGCTGACGGCGTATGATGCCTTCTACAAGTGTGGCAGAGGACGGGAAAGAAAAACGACGCATTTCGTGGAGTTTTCATGAAACACGCGTCATCCGACGTTAAGTATCATACTTCGCCCGCTCTCCATTCGATTTTGCTGAAAACAACCCTGCAATGCAGAGCGCTGTTTAGCTGAAAGTTTAGCTAAAGTTTGAGGCGGTGCCCTTACCTGTCATTCCTAGAATTGTATTTCCCCCCCATGAAGTTTGAGGTGTCAGTGATTCAAATTTTTTTTTGAATTGTAATGACAAAAAAGTGTACACCTGCGAGCTCCCCCCTTCAGGTAAGTAAGTTTCTCATACGACACTGGTAAGCTAGGGAATGTGTAGACCCCTGGTCTATAGTACAAATTAAATCATTACTATCATCAACATTTTTACAACCTTCAAAGTTTTCCTGCAAGTATCAAACTTCATTGAAGTTGAATTGAATTATGTGAAAGTCGAATACTGAAACACGAGGACCCTTTCGGTCGGGTAGAGTATGTTGTTAAAGGTGACCACATTCTTAAACCCCCTCCCCCCCTCTCTCTCTTCTTTCTTGACCTCAACCTTGCTTTCCTTTCACCACAGCTCTCCATGCGTGTATCAAGTAGCAGACAATCCTGTCCACCTGGTCTAATCTCTGCCCTCAAAGAAGGTCACTTTGCATGATACGTGAACTGATTTCACTAACCAAGTTCAATGTCATTGGGCGTAAGCAGATACAATTTTCTGTGTTGGAAGGCAGAATACCGATCAGTGGAAAATTACGTGATGGTAAAGTATTACATCGTGAAAAAATCTCATAACCTCTGGCGTTCTTCTGTAGGTTTCTCCTCATGAGTAAACTTTCGTTACTGGAATTCACATGCGCTGCCACGACCTAGAGTTATTCCATCTTTAAGTTGCATAGTTAGGATAAATCATGGTTATGTGCTGTGCCTATGCTTATCAGAAAAGTGCTCTACATGTCCAAATTCATTTCACTCGTCTATTGTTTAAGCGACTCCGGACGTCCGGTGTTCCGATACTAGCATGGGCGTCCAGAAGCGGGCAGGTCGGTCGACTCCCCCTGGAAATTTCTATTGTTCATCTCAAGTTACAAAGAATCAAACAGTTTGTTCTTTAATTTTTTAAAACATGGAGCAAGTCTTGGTGTATTTTGGCCGTTTAGTGCAGTGGTTCTCAACGTTTGTGAGAGCACATCTTAAAACTCGATGACCTGATCACAATAATTTTATTCGTAAATACCTTTCTCATTTTTCAAACATTATACAATAATTAATATACAGCCCTGAAATTTACCCTAGCTTACCCGAGAGAGGGGGGCTGTCAGGCCACCACCTATATTTTTTTTTTGAACTGAGAAATTTTTATAAAAAATTGAAAATAATTGCCATTGTTCCATAGTGTGTTCTCAGTATTTCTGTATTACTTTTGTCCATAAAAACATAAATGTAATGTAAATAGAAGGCAAAATGCATTAGGTGAGCCTATCAGGCGCCAAATTTGAATGCGTGTTATTCGAAACACTCGTGCCAGTAATAGTGTACAATTGGTTGGTAATGATGGTAATTTTGGTAATTATTACAATTAATGAACAACTACTCCTCCATAAACATATAAGCTTCAAAGAAAAATTATTATGTTTTTTGTGATCTTAGTGAATGGTAAAATATGAGCGTGACACTCATTCAATACCGGTAATTGCTTATTATTTCTTATTAATGATGATATTTTTTATAATTATTATATTTAATAAGTTACTGCATATATAATCAACAAATAAAGCATTGATTCAGTAACAAAATGGTTTCTTGAACTCTATTGATAAAAAAAGCTGTGGGCCTGTGAGCGCCCCTCTCCCCCCGCCCCTCCTTTCAGGTAAGAAAGGGTAAGCTAGGGTTAAATATTAATACATAAATTATGACATATTCATAAACCGTAAGGTTCAATTATATCTATATGCCTACCTGCTACCAAATAAAAAATTAGATTTAAATTAGTTATCAACCACTGATTCTAACGAACCTCTCACAGACTGGCGTTTGAGTAACACCTGTCTAGTTCACGATGTCCAAAAAATGAGTCAGAAGCAAATAAGATTGGCCGAAAATGTCAATAAAGTCAATTTTCTAAAAAAATCTGTCATTTTTATGAATGTTTTGTTTAAGTCCAGAGAACCTTCTGTTTGAAATGAGATCCGAATTTTTGTGCCTCTATTAGGGCCAACCTGAGATCCACTGATTAATACAAGGCAACAGCCATTCCGGAGGCCCATCATATTTGTAAAAGAATCATTCAATAAAATATCCCACCTTTTTCCATGTAAAAAACGTGAACGTGTGACACGCATACCCTCCCTTTACACACAATTCCACACCAATAGAAAAGGCTAACAGTTCCAAATGAGAGAGAATCAGGCTAAAATTCGTACTTGACACTGTGCCATTGCGCGTGTTACACATTCACGTTTTTTACATGTTTACTTTGCCTGTAATTATCTTCATGAATTCTTAATTTACAAGTACTCTGCGATATAGCGATAGCATATAATATTCCGGGACAAGCATGTGAGTAGTAGTTGACTGAGATAGTGGATGTTGCTATTTAATATTCGCAATTCATTTGCACGTACTTATAACTAATTTGCACGGGTTTTAATTAATTCGCATGTACTTAGAATTCATTAGCAAGTACTTAGAGTACTTTACATTTATGTATTAGCATGTTTATAACTTTTATAAATATATAATTATTTATTTTATGAAAAATATGTATATAGAAGGTAATTAGAGGTATTAAACGCTATGCATATGTTTTTATATTCATTACTGCAAAGTATGTAATGTATAAATCGATAATATTAATGTTTATAATATTGAAAATAAGTTTTCTATGGTTTATGAACCGCTATGATCGGTGGTAATGGCTGTAGGTACAGGTCCAATTACGATTGGGGACGGTCCCGGTACTCGAACCCGAGATATGCAATGTTATTAATTAGTACTATGTAATAATGTATGTTATTATGGTATGAAACACGATGGTCTCAGACGCCAGACAGAATACTGTCTCCGAATCTCGACTCGGCGGTGAAGGTAGACGAGAAAGGAATTTGGGGAAGTGCGGTGATGCCAGACAGAGAGAATGAATTAATATTCCGCGCAGGTAGACGAGAAAGGAATTTGGGGAGTGTGCGTTCAAGGTCAAATGACGTCAGAACGTCAGAACAAAGGAAGAACCCAATTGACCAATCAGAGAACGCGTCGGTAGGTTTTCAGAACCGGTTTTTTCCAAGGTTAACTAGTACGCAAGAACAGGGGAAAGCTATGCAATACTGTAGGGCAGGGGAGGGATTCAACCAGACAACAAAGGATGTCTGGAAATGCGCAGCAAGGGTCAAATCTCTGAAGCTATGCGTCGCTTGTAGAACCGGTTTTTGCCGCCAATTAATATTCCGCTCAGGTTTGCCTTCAAGGCACAGGACGCTTTAGCGCAGGGTTTTTTATCTGTACTATGAAGAAGGGAGAGCTATTAGGGACGGGGCCTACAGTTTTCACCATTTGCTTTTATCACGGGGTAACGAACCTAGGACCTTTTGATTATTGATTTAGGTAGTAAATGTATGTTACTGTGTGCTATTTAATTTAATTTTGAGTTTATTTTTTACCAAACTTTGACTTTATGTCAAACATTTTCACAGCTTATTCTTATTTTTACAAAAATAACACTATTTGTACTATTCAGGCAACATTTTTTATTAAATTTTGGACTCGCAAAGATATTTTTACAACTTTTTAACTTATTATTTTACAATTTTATGTTAATTTTTTACAAAAATAACACTATTTGTACTATTCAGGCAACATTTTTTATTAAATTTTGGACTCGCAAAGATATTTTTACAACTTTTTAACTTATTATTTTACAATTTTATGTTAATTTTTTATCAAAATAACACTATTTATACTATTCAAGCAACATTTTTTCATTAAATTTTGGACTCACAAAGACATTTTTTTCCACTTTTAACTTATTATTTTACAATTTTATGTTAATTTTTTATCAAAATAACACTATTTATACTATTCAGGCAATATTTATTTTTTATTAAATTTTGGACTCGCAAAGACATTTTTTCCACTTTTAACTTATTATTTTACAATTTTATACCTATTTTCAACCTAAATAACACTATTTGTACTATTCAGGCAACATTTTTTATTAAATTTTGGACTCACAAAGACATTTTTTCAACTTTTAACTTATTATTTTACAACTTTATGTTAACTTTTTACCAAAATAACACTATTTATACTATTCAGGCAACATTTTTTATTAAATTTTGGACTCACAAAGATATTTTTTCAACTTTTAACTAATTATTTTACAACTTTATGTTAATTTTTTACCAAAATAACACTATTTATACTATTCAGGCAACATTTTTTATTAAATTTTGGACTCACAAAGATATTTTTACAACTTTTTAACTTATTATTTTAAAATTTTATACCTATTTTTACCTAAATAACACTATTTATACTATTCAGGAAAGAGTTTTAGGTATATTTTCGACACACAAAGTGTGTGTTCTCAACTTTTATCTGTTTATTTCACAAGTTTATTCTAACATTTACTCAAATAACACGATTTGAACGTGTTTTTTATTACATTTTGGACACACACACACACACTTACACACACACACACACACACACACACACACACACACACACACACACATACATACACATACACACACACCATCACACACACATAGGGCTCTGTATATTTTTGTTTTTGCTATTTTGGAGATGATGCGATGAGATCAGCACCACTCTTCATCTGCTTTTTTATTTTATGTACCCTAATATTATTTTGAGGCTTAGTGAATTCTAGAGCCTATTTATGCAGGAGAGAGGGCTTGAAAATTTTGATCTCAGATAACCCACAACTATTTGTCAGAGTATTTTAAAGGATATTTTATGCTTATTATGGGGCACTAGAATATCTAAGCTTGCTTAATTTTAATGCCTGTAACGCTGTTATTGTATTTCTAGCTAAGGCTTACTGGATAAAGTACACGAAATGTTTAACATTTCGACTATTTGCCAATTTTTTTGTGTAACGAAAATTATTGTGTGTCTATAAAGACTGAAATCCTTTTACTGAGGGGTCCACAACTGGACGCTTACCAACATTGTTTTTTTTCTTTTTTAAATATAACCATTTATCAATATATTGACAATTCACAGGACAAGACGAAGTTCACACACGACTGACTATATGAACCATAGGTCCACTTGCTAAACTTTTTTCTATGCTAGAAGAATAATTTAGCCTTATAGCCTTTTTCAAGGTATTTTTGAAGTATTACTGGTGTTTGGGTGCATCAACATTTGGGTTATTTCCATTTGGTTTATTATACGAGGCTACAATCACTATCTGAACACTGAAATCCTCAGATTGAAACTTAAAGCTTAGGCTGTAACTAGGGACTTAGTATGTATATCGACAATTTATAGGACAACACGAACCTTACAAAGGATTGTAGGTGACGTAGGACAAGACGCCAGAGCTTTGTTAATCTGCAAGAAGCACTTACAGCTAATATTACGAGGAAATGAGGTTGATTTTTACTGTTTCACAAGAATGCTATTTTTTATACACCCAATATTTGCTTTTTCAAGTAACTACATGTGCCAGAAGCACTTACAGGCCAACTCTAACTAGACTTCGACTTATTTTATATCAGGTGCTAAATTTATAAAGAACTATGATTGTGTATATTTCTGAGGAAGTACGCAAAAGCAGATTACCCGATTAAAGTATCTGAAAAACAGATTTTTCTATGTAAGTATATTTTAATGACTGGATTATTTAACAGATCAAACAGGAAGACTGAAAAATTCATTAAATGTAGTTCTATTGTATAGATGGTTTCAGAGATATGAAAAGAACAAATATAAGATTTCGCTTTTTTTGCTTCTGAGGCTAATCGCGACGCTAAGGGTAAATGGCGAGGAAATGTAACGGAGGAGAAACAGTCCCAAAAGTTATGGGCTGCATGTAAGTTAATACCACAGAGATATTACAGTAGGTGTAGGTTCTACCACCAGAACATTTCTATCATAATAATACTGGTTATGCTGTACTGTTAGCTAAAGATGCTGATATTTGAGAAACTTAAAAGCTTATTTGCAAAATTTTAGATAAATAATAATCTGTTAGACTGTAAACATATTTTATATCCATTCTGCAAAAGATCCGATGACAAAATTTAAAAATTGTTATCGCCCAGACAGAGACTCGAACCCTGGACAAATAGGTTAAAAGCCTAACGCTATACCAACTAAGCTATCTGGTCACAAGAAAAGTTAGTTATGTTAAGAAATATATTGAAACATTTGAGAACACTTTTGGTCTGGTTCGACAGAGAAGGAGGCAACATTTCCAAATTTTTACAGACTGGGTGTATTTTTCCACTATAGAGGCCTTCACTATATGTAATTCGAAACGCTAAAGTTCAGCTAGCTTCCAAAATTGAGGTAAAGATTGTGTTTGGCGAGATTAACAAGTTACAACTATATCCAGCTAAAACTCTCAGATTTACTGTACTAGCCAAGGTTTAGTAACATTTTCTTCACTTGGTAAAAGACCAATAGAAAGACCAAAACAAAGATGGAGGGATAATGTAGAGATGAACCTAAAGGAAATTGGTAGGGAAGGAAAGGAGTATATAGATCTTGCTCAAGACAGAAACAGATGAAAGGCATATGTTGCTGCAGCCATGAACCTTCGGGTTTAAGAAGGCTAGAGAGTTAGTTAGTTATACATTAAATAAGCATAATATTTGGATTGTAAGTAGAGAATATAACAAATGTACAATGCATTGTGCGAAAACTGTCAACTTTGCATTATAAGCAGAAAATTAAACCAGTTTGCCCTAGAAATACATTTTAAAAATAGCCCAAAATAGCATGCGTAATAGAAAATTAAAAAAACTTTCTGATGCATAAAAGTACTGACTAGTGCTGAATGAATCAATTACTGTAAAATATTATTCTCTGATTCAAGTAATAACTGTAAACATTATATTTTGTGTGTAAAATATAATTGTTAGTTGAACTGATAAGTACAAATATTAACTTTATACGCCTTCATACACTCTAAATAACATAACTTTGATATATAAATTAGTAACAATTTGTTAAAATTAAGTTAAACTGTAGAATTGTTTCTTAAATAAATATAAAGTAGTAAAAATACTAAACAAATAATTCCTTCTTTTCTTATTTAAAGGATACCGAATAGTGTAAACCAGTTGTTAGTGGCTAAATAACAAAGTTTGAAGGCAGTAACAATATTTTTAAAAAATACTGCTTTTTACCTAACTTTGTGAATTAAATACTAGTACATTTTGTCAAATTATAAATAAAATATACCTATTTCTTTGGTATTTGTACTAAAGTGAAGAAAATGTTACTAAACCTTGGCTAGTACAGTAAATCTGAGAGTTTTAGCTGGATATAGTTGTAACTTGTTAATCTCGCCAAACACAATCTTTACCTCAATTTTGGAAGCTAGCTGAACTTTAGCGTTTCGAATTACATATAGTGAAGGCCTCTATAGTGGAAAAATACACCCAGTCTGTAAAAATTTGGAAATGTTGCCTCCTTCTCTGTCGAACCAGACCAAAAGTGTTCTCAAATGTTTCAATATATTTCTTAACATAACTAACTTTTCTTGTGACCAGATAGCTTAGTTGGTATAGCGTTAGGCTTTTAACCTATTTGTCCAGGGTTCGAGTCTCTGTCTGGGCGATAACAATTTTTAAATTTTGTCATCGGATCTTTTGCAGAATGGATATAAAATATGTTTACAGTCTAACAGATTATTATTTATCTAAAATTTTGCAAATAAGCTTTTAAGTTTCTCAAATATCAGCATCTTTAGCTAACAGTACAGCATAACCAGTATTATTATGATAGAAATGTTCTGGTGGTAGAACCTACACCTACTGTAATATCTCTGTGGTATTAACTTACATGCAGCCCATAACTTTTGGGACTGTTTCTCCTCCGTTACATTTCCTCGCCATTTACCCTTAGCGTCGCGATTAGCCTCAGAAGCAAAAAAAGCGAAATCTTATATTTGTTCTTTTCATATCTCTGAAACCATCTATACAATAGAACTACATTTAATGAATTTTTCAGTCTTCCTGTTTGATCTGTTAAATAATCCAGTCATTAAAATATACTTACATAGAAAAATCTGTTTTTCAGATACTTTAATCGGGTAATCTGCTTTTGCGTACTTCCTCAGAAATATACACAATCATAGTTCTTTATAAATTTAGCACCTGATATAAAATAAGTCGAAGTCTAGTTAGAGTTGGCCTGTAAGTGCTTCTGGCACATGTAGTTACTTGAAAAAGCAAATATTGGGTGTATAAAAAATAGCATTCTTGTGAAACAGTAAAAATCAACCTCATTTCCTCGTAATATTAGCTGTAAGTGCTTCTTGCAGATTAACAAAGCTCTGGCGTCTTGTCCTACGTCACCTACAATCCTTTGTAAGGTTCGTGTTGTCCTATAAATTGTCGATATACATACTAAGTCCCTAGTTACAGCCTAAGCTTTAAGTTTCAATCTGAGGATTTCAGTGTTCAGATAGTGATTGTAGCCTCGTATAATAAACCAAATGGAAATAACCCAAATGTTGATGCACCCAAACACCAGTAATACTTCAAAAATACCTTGAAAAAGGCTATAAGGCTAAATTATTCTTCTAGCATAGAAAAAAGTTTAGCAAGTGGACCTATGGTTCATATAGTCAGTCGTGTGTGAACTTCGTCTTGTCCTGTGAATTGTCAATATATTGATAAATGGTTATATTTAAAAAAGAAAAAAACAATGTTGGTAAGCGTCCAGTTGTGGACCCCTCAGTAAAAGGATTTCAGTCTTTATAGACACACAATAATTTTCGTTACACAAAAAAATTGGCAAATAGTCGAAATGTTAAACATTTCGTGTACTTTATCCAGTAAGCCTTAGCTAGAAATACAATAACAGCGTTACAGGCATTAAAATTAAGCAAGCTTAGATATTCTAGTGCCCCATAATAAGTATAAAATATCCTTTAAAATACTCTGACAAATAGTTGTGGGTTATCTGAGATCAAAATTTTCAAGCCCTCTCTCCTGCATAAATAGGCTCTAGAATTCACTAAGCCTCAAAATAATATTAGGGTACATAAAATAAAAAAGCAGATGAAGAGTGGTGCTGATCTCATCGCATCATCTCCAAAATAGCAAAAACAAAAATATACAGAGCCCTATCTGATATATTTAGAAAACTTTTACCTAGTACAACAGTAACAAAATACTCAGCAAACTCTAAAATAAACAAACTTTCGTTGTTATTTGAGTAATAGTAAGCCTAAACTTGTAAAATAAAAGGGTAGAACTTGCCAAAACATACTTTTGCATCCAAAATATAATTGAAACCTCTTTCTTGAATAGACTAAGAGGTCTTACTTTGGTAAAATAAGCATAAAATTGAAAAATAAAGGGTAAAACTTGACGAAACACACTTCGTGTGTACAAAATTTAATTCAAAACACATTTGAATTGTGTTATTTGAGTAAACGTGGAGAATAATCCTGTAAACTTGGAAAAAATCTCTCTCTCTCTCTCTCTCTCTCTCTCTCTCTCTCTCTCTGTGTGTGTGTGTGTATGTGTGTGTGATGGTGTGTGTGTATGTGTAATCATGTGTGTGTGTGTGTGTGTGTAAGTGTGTGTGTGTGTGTCCAAAATGTAATAAAAAACACGTTCAAATCGTGTTATTTGAGTAAATGTTAGAATAAACTTGTGAAATAAACAGATAAAAGTTGAGAACACACACTTTGTGTGTCGAAAATATACCTAAAACTCTTTCCTGAATAGTATAAATAGTGTTATTTAGGTAAAAATAGGTATAAAATTTTAAAATAATAAGTTAAAAAGTTGTAAAAATATCTTTGTGAGTCCAAAATTTAATAAAAAATGTTGCCTGAATAGTATAAATAGTGTTATTTTGGTAAAAAATTAACATAAAGTTGTAAAATAATTAGTTAAAAGTTGAAAAAATATCTTTGTGAGTCCAAAATTTAATAAAAAATGTTGCCTGAATAGTATAAATAGTGTTATTTTGGTAAAAAGTTAACATAAAGTTGTAAAATAATAAGTTAAAAGTTGAAAAAATGTCTTTGTGAGTCCAAAATTTAATAAAAAATGTTGCCTGAATAGTACAAATAGTGTTATTTAGGTTGAAAATAGGTATAAAATTGTAAAATAATAAGTTAAAAGTGGAAAAAATGTCTTTGCGAGTCCAAAATTTAATAAAAAATAAATATTGCCTGAATAGTATAAATAGTGTTATTTTGATAAAAAATTAACATAAAATTGTAAAATAATAAGTTAAAAGTGGAAAAAAATGTCTTTGTGAGTCCAAAATTTAATGAAAAAATGTTGCTTGAATAGTATAAATAGTGTTATTTTGATAAAAAATTAACATAAAATTGTAAAACAATAAGTTAAAAGTGGAAAAAAATGTCTTTGTGAGTCCAAAATTTAATGAAAAAATGTTGCTTGAATAGTATAAATAGTGTTATTTTGATAAAAAATTAACATAAAATTGTAAAATAATAAGTTAAAAGTGGAAAAAAATGTCTTTGTGAGTCCAAAATTTAATGAAAAAATGTTGCTTGAATAGTATAAATAGTGTTATTTTGATAAAAAATTAACATAAAATTGTAAAATAATAAGTTAAAAAGTTGTAAAAATATCTTTGCGAGTCCAAAATTTAATAAAAAATGTTGCCTGAATAGTACAAATAGTGTTATTTTTGTAAAAAATTAACATAAAATTGTAAAATAATAAGTTAAAAAGTTGTAAAAATATCTTTGCGAGTCCAAAATTTAATAAAAAATGTTGCCTGAATAGTACAAATAGTGTTATTTTTGTAAAAATAAGAATAAGCTGTGAAAATGTTTGACATAAAGTCAAAGTTTGGTAAAAAATAAACTCAAAATTAAATTAAATAGCACACAGTAACATACATTTACTACCTAAATCAATAATCAAAAGGTCCTAGGTTCGTTACCCCGTGATAAAAGCAAATGGTGAAAACTGTAGGCCCCGTCCCTAATAGCTCTCCCTTCTTCATAGTACAGATAAAAAACCCTGCGCTAAAGCGTCCTGTGCCTTGAAGGCAAACCTGAGCGGAATATTAATTGGCGGCAAAAACCGGTTCTACAAGCGACGCATAGCTTCAGAGATTTGACCCTTGCTGCGCATTTCCAGACATCCTTTGTTGTCTGGTTGAATCCCTCCCCTGCCCTACAGTATTGCATAGCTTTCCCCTGTTCTTGCGTACTAGTTAACCTTGGAAAAAACCGGTTCTGAAAACCTACCGACGCGTTCTCTGATTGGTCAATTGGGTTCTTCCTTTGTTCTGACGTTCTGACGTCATTTGACCTTGAACGCACACTCCCCAAATTCCTTTCTCGTCTACCTGCGCGGAATATTAATTCATTCTCTCTGTCTGGCATCACCGCACTTCCCCAAATTCCTTTCTCGTCTACCTTCACCGCCGAGTCGAGATTCGGAGACAGTATTCTGTCTGGCGTCTGAGACCATCGTGTTTCATACCATAATAACATACATTATTACATAGTACTAATTAATAACATTGCATATCTCGGGTTCGAGTACCGGGACCGTCCCCAATCGTAATTGGACCTGTACCTACAGCCATTACCACCGATCATAGCGGTTCATAAACCATAGAAAACTTATTTTCAATATTATAAACATTAATATTATCGATTTATACATTACATACTTTGCAGTAATGAATATAAAAACATATGCATAGCGTTTAATACCTCTAATTACCTTCTATATACATATTTTTCATAAAATAAATAATTATATATTTATAAAAGTTATAAACATGCTAATACATAAATGTAAAGTACTCTAAGTACTTGCTAATGAATTCTAAGTACATGCGAATTAATTAAAACCCGTGCAAATTAGTTATAAGTACGTGCAAATGAATTGCGAATATTAAATAGCAACATCCACTATCTCAGTCAACTACTACTCATGTGGCATTTTTGTTTACCAAAATTGAAAATTCAAGCACTGTACATTGAAACTCACCAATATTTCCAACAACTTCCCCCCTTTTCCATTTCTGGTTATGTGCACTAATAACGGAGTTGTCTACGGGACCGGACTTTGAATCAGCCTGTATTTTTAATAACTGGGAATGTAAACATAAGCTCCATGTACATTAATTCTAACAATATTGTTTTTCATTTCTGTTATACTTTTACTTTTGTAAATTGTAAATTTGTAATTTGTAATTGTAGGAATTTGAGTATGAAAATATGTTATCATCCATTAACTAACCTAACCTAACCTGATCTAACCCAACCTAAATCTACCACAACTCCGTATCCCATTGGTGTTTCATTGATTGATTGATTGATTTGCTTTATTTCACTCCGCTTGTTGTGACACGTTTTGCTAATTTACGAAGGTGAGGATGAGTAATGATATGATGAAATTAATGAATGGACATTCACAAACGCGATGTGCTAACCACGGGGGCCGGTCCATTGGCGTTTCGTTTTTAGATTTTGTACAGTCATTTAGTAATAGTGTATGTATGACATATACTTTTCTGAAGGCAATTAAAAGACCCGTATTTGAGAAAATTACTACCAAACTTTTCTTTATTCCACCTTCAATTGTTTTTTACACTGACATAGGCCTGCAATACCTCGTGTGAAAGAACCCTTCAATACTTTTCAAACGCTGTTTGAATCACTTCTATAAGTGCTCTGATTGCCGAAATATTGCAACTTAAAATTAACAATATGTTGAAAAAAAATTGTCAAAATCGCACAGTTTTCACCACTGTAATTTCTGAAATACAAAAGATATGGGTCTGCAACTTTGCATATTTCCCTACCTCGGATTGGCTATTTTAGTATGCCAAATATCAAATTAATCAAAATATGTGACGTTGAAAAGTTCCTTCTCATTGTTTGATTTCACGTGGAATGGCCCTATTGTTAATTACAATGAATAAGTAAAGCAAACCATTCAGTTTGTGTAATTTTGTGATGAATTTGCTCTTCAATTTTTCCGACAGATGATACCATTGGCTGCTTCAGTCATCACGATCATACTCGCCCCACTTCCATGGTACGCGAAGGCCGTACCTCAATTGGACGAAGTGAAGGATCCAAAAACGTCCACTTTCTCCCAAGGGCTAAACCGTTTCCAAAGAATAAACAGCATCCAAGATGCCATCAACAGGCTCCAAGGCATCAACTCTGTTCAAGACGTCACCCAGCGACCGCAGCTGAACGGAAGAGTCAACAGCATCCAGGATATCATCCAGAGACAGCAGAGCGTGCCCAATTTGCCGACAAGCACGGGACCACATTTGTTCCCAAGAACCTACAACTTCCAAGACAACGGTCGGGCGCTCGTGGAGCTGCTTCTCGGCATCGGTGGTCCTCATCAAGCTCTTGCAGCCCTTCGACAGATTCAGGCTCTGCAAGTCATCCAGATGTTGACCAATCTGCAGAGTCTTCAAGACATCCAGCGAGCACAGAGCGTTCAGTCTCTTCAGGCTGCTTATTTACCTCAGGCAGCAACGGGGAGAGCTCTAGGATTTGATTTTGCTTCTCTCCTGCCATATTTGCTGGGGTCTGCAGTCAATCTTCAAGCATTGGTGAGTTTCATGTTCTGTCATGAGAAGAAGTGGCTTAGATGAATCAATTATAAACACTTCGAGTAACATTTCCAATAGGTAAAGCAAATGAATGTTAAGTACGAGCAAGATATAGCAAGATATACACAGGTGGTAGCAGGAACTTTAAATTGTATAAGTGCTTTTTAGAGGGCAGCACTGTTTTGGAGAGAAAATACCTCACTCCCCCCGACCTCCAAAAAAAAATTGCAGACGTCCTTGTTCGTACTCTGGTGTTCATGAACTCAGATTAATGTTTCAAATACATCGAAATCGTTTTTGCAATTTAAAAGTAATTTAATACAATTAAGAGGGAATATGGAAATGAATCTGTATCACAACAAACCTTCATTTGATCAATCAAACAACGTTCCTATTTTTATTTTATATTTTATCTCGAATTTTACTTTTTGTTGTTGTTAATTTCCATTCTAGCAGACAAGTTTAAAGTTGCGTAGTCTCTGCAATTCTGTCTTCAGACGTAATTTTATGATACGGATTGACTCATAAATCTGGAATCATCCAAATAAATAAATAAAATAGAATCATTACATCACTTACTTCAAACAACTGATGTCAACAATTACTAGAATAAATATATTGTTATGTAAATCGTAAAGTTTTCTGTACGTAGTTAGTGTACTCAGTGGGGAATTAATAACATACAACTTATAGTTCTAAATTACAATTATGGATCCTTGATCTTTAAATTGCATGATGTTGGTAAAATTTTATTAACATTGAGAAGTAAACAACAGTTACACACCAAAAATATATAAAATGCTGACATATTGATGGTTTTGATGGTTTGTGAGGGATTTTGCGCATATGAATGTATTACATTATTATATTAAAAATTCCATTTCTTTATTTCAGGGACCTCCACACTACAGATATCCATTAGCTGTCACATCTGGTTCTGTGCATTCCACTGCACCAAGTGAAACAAAAGAACGACGAATCTCGAAGATACGTAAACGCAGTGTTATTTCTAGAAATTTATCAAAAATTGGAATTCTTGAAAACACGGTTCGGAAAAGGAACAATCGTCCAAAAGAAGCAGATGTACAAAATCTTATAGAAATGTGAAAAAGAAATGTGAACTGTTCATTGACTGTTACCATGTGTGCTTCAGTGATTGTAGGGAGTTCGATGTATGAAGAGTTCGTTATCCACGATCAGCGGAGTTTCAATAGTTCTTAATCTGATAATACCATCTACGTGACTTAAGATAAAAAGTAAAGTGAATTATTTTTTATTTAGGTGGATAACATTAGAATGAATGCAAAATTTTAAAGCAAATAAATACTCGCTCACTTTACTCACCTTTTAATTAAATAACAATAATGAACCCTCCCTAGTTAAGAGGACGTGCCTTAGACACAATAGAATTTTTGGCAGCCATTTGGAAAATTAAAGGTTCTCTCATACTTATGTATTGGTTTGTGGAAAATTGTAAGTTAGACTGCCTGGTATACAGAAGTCCTCGGGATGTAATCCGAGTCTCTTATTAGTCCAGTCCCTGTCTGCAGAGCTGTAGGAATTGGGAATTGTGAGGTGCACTGGCATCTCAACGGATCCTATCAGGGTATTACTTACAAGTGGTGAAAAGCTTGAGTAGTAGGGAATTACATGTATAAAATAACTTTTCTTAATTCTACTATTTTCATGCAGCGTTATTGGACTGATGAAGGTGAGCACGGTTCGAATCCACGTTTTCTACGATCCTTTCGGAGGAGAGGCAAATAAGGATAATGCTTTCTGTCTCTCTTCTGATATTATCCATTTATGTAGCAGTAATGTACAATGAAAAGATCCCTGCGAGTGGTATTATGCACAGGGCAACTATACACTCACCAAAAATATCACAGGGAGTGGTCAAATACAATCTCCCTTTATAACGTGTTCGCTAACACCAATCTTAACCTTCAAATTTATACAATATGATCCATAGAAGCTGCAAATCAAAATTCCAATAGCCACTACTATAGGTCTTTCCACTCTTACGGCGGGCGCTCCTAGTTCTTAAAAGGGAAGTGTGGAGCAGGGATTACGCCGCAGACCAACCAGACAACAGAGGTGGCGCCGAAAGATACGACGCAGCGAGAAGTACTACGTGAACCTCGTTCTACTGGCTGCTACGTTTCTTATCAGGCTGGGTTGGTCGCTTCCCCGCTCCCCACTTCCCTTGCCAGCATTAGGATCGGCCGCCGTAACAGTAGAATATACCATTAATAAAACGTAACCCAGAATAATCTGTCCCGTGTACAAAAACGGTGTCGTGTAATTTCCGCCGTGTCATTCACCTCCTAAGCAGCAACGGGAATCTCCTACCCCGGGAATCTCTTGAGCAAGGCGGCGCATAAAGGGGAGAATGCGAGCGGGCGAAGTGAAGCAATACCCGCTGCTGCAAAGGCTAGGACCTGCAGTCCCATTTCCCTCTCCATGCAATCCCGTTCCCACTCACGTATTCATTGGTCAAGACCTGTCAGTAGTATGGAGGCTCCCGGGAACAAGATCTGATTGGTCGAGAGCTGTCACGTGACTCTATGGGGGCGTGGCTATATGTTCATAGTCTTGGAGGGTCTAAGTTAACCTAACTTTTGTGACGTCACGAGTACGGTCACGTGACTCTACGTGGGGTTTACGGGGGCGTGTCTCTGTATTTGTAGCGTTGGAGGGCATAAGCTAACCTAAGTGATGAGTTATTTGAGCCCCAAGTTGTGATTGGTTGAGACTGGTCACGTGACTTTGGTGTTCACCCGGAGCAAGGAGTCTCCTGAGCACAAAGCTTTGATTGCTGGAGATTGGTCATGTGACTGGGCGATCTACATGGGTGTCATCGGGGACTTTCGGTTTATGTGTGACCAAGTTACATGTAAACGAAAGTATTGTTGAGGAGCGTGCTGAAGCACGGAATGAGTCGGGCATGTCCTGGCATGTCTGTGTTGGTATCAGAGAGGTTGATAGCGTTGATGACTATAAGTAAACCTAAGCTTGGTCATTCTGTAGATAAGAAATGTACGGAGCATGATTAATCTTGGAATGAGCCAAGCCTGTTGGTCACGTTGTTGATAAGAATTTTGTGGAGCATGAGCAACCTAGGGATGAGGCAAGTGCGTCTGTTGGGGTCGATGTCCGACAGTTCGAAAGGGATGGTGACTACAAGTTAATTTTATCCTTTGTTTGTTGGTCAACTTTTGATACGAACTGTGTGTAGCATGAATAAGGTCGGAATTGAGTAAATGTGTCTGTCTGAGTGACGTCAGAGAGGTCATCGGTGTTTGTGGCTATGACTAAATTACGTCTGCAACTTTTTTGTATCATATTTCGAGTTCTCTAGTTTTAAGTCCACTTTATGTGCAGAAAGACTAATCGGGACTGGATCTACAACCGTTATGTATCTCTAACGGGTATCGAACCAAGGGTTCCTTGGTTATATTGTTAAAAATAATTATGGTTGAAGTTACTTATGATGGTGATAATTGTAAAAAAAAAAAAGAAAAGAAAAAAGTGAAGTTCTTCCCTGTGCCATGCAGCACGGTATGGAGGTATGGAGGGGTGTGGAGATAAAGCCCCATGCTCTGTTATACACGGTCGAAGGTAGGGGTGATGTGATCAGCATCATGCCTCTGGCCGTTTTTACCCCCCCCCCGCCCGTTTCCTCTAGGTACCCACTTAATACGACATTGGGTGGTAGAAAAAAAATAACAAAATAAACAAAAAATAAATAAATTGCGGTTTCCCCTTCTCGTCGGGGATAGAATTTTTTTTTAAGATTTCATATGCTTGGAGGGAATGGTGTTTTTGAGTAACATTATATATTAAGAACTTTTTTATTATGCGAGAGCTACGCTAGAGACTGCAAAGCAGGGGGGCCACTTCGTATTTGCCTTAGCAAACTAATTTCATGAGTAAATGTTTAAGATTTATGAAAAAAAAATGCGTGGAGCTGGATTTGTTTTACTCAAAGTTGTGTTTTAAGGATAGACAATTCTCTAGTTCTTTAGGTTGCTCTGTGAAAAATTTGCTTCTACGTCTCCAAAGGTCAGTTGCAGGGAGGGGAGAGTTTATGTGCATTGCCAGGTCGAAATTCGGCAGTAGGAATTACGCTTACCTGATAAGGGGATTGCAAACTGTATTTATTTATTTATTTAGTCCTGAATCAGAGAGGCAAAGTCAGTCAACTTTGTCAGTATTTATAGTCTCGCGTAGAAGTTGTTGGCAGTACAATTCGTGGTTGTGAGTTCTGTGCGCCACGACGTATTTTGGATCTGTGCGAGGAAAAAAAGTCCACACCGTCGAGTGTATACTTTTCGGTCGATTTTTTATTGTGGATGGATGAAGCAGAGGTGAACAGAAATGGGTAAGTGATACATATATATTATCGTTATTATTATTATTATTATTAAGTGTGCGTGTGAGATATGATATTCTATGTTTTTCATTCGGCATACAGGAGATAGTTAAATATTATGTACTTGCGTATATTTCGGATCAACAGTTATAAAAATACTCCTTGTAATTCATTCATTCATTATTTAATTTGAAAGTTATCCTTATTTGGTGAGATGGCGCTGCTCCTAAAGCTACTAATTTTTCCAACTAGGAATCGAATCAGGGAATTTGTAATTCAGAATGACATTGCATTATTCTATCGAAAATGTTAAATAAAATAAACCATATTGGTGGGGATTTCTTTATAAATTAGTGCTTAAATGTATAACCACATAGGCTAAACGAAAATGGCTTCACAGGATGAGTGTGTGGAAAAAGAGCCTCGGTAATCAATAGACAATGCAAGAGTGTTAGTAATTTTAATGGTTAAAATCGAGGATGAACAACTCGAGGTGGCTAATTTCAGTATGAAATCAAAACGTTTAATTTCGTGTAATAAAAATATAAAATTATAAGGGAGGTAGTTTTAGTATTGTCCGAAAGAGGAGCACAATTTTATAGTGATTGTCAATGGGAATGTAAACTCAATAAGGGATAACTTTCTTCCAGATGAACTATCTTCTTTACCATCAACGGAAAATATTCTTCGAGAAATTGAGAGTTGTGTTGGTGTTGGTAGCGAGTTGAGAGAAATTTCTACACAAAGAATTGTGCAGGATATAGAGTCTGTAATCCATTCTTCACAAAATGTATGTGCTGTGCCGGAAAATCAGGACTGCAGATTTGACAATACTATATGTCCCCAGAACATTCTAGGAATGAATAATTGTGTTAATGTTGGTAGTACGTCCGAGGAAATTTCTACACAGAGAATTGTGCAGGAAATAGAGTCTGTAATTAATTCTCCACAAAATACAACTGATGTGTCGGGAAATCAGGACTGCAGATTTGACAATAATATATGTACCCAGAACATTCTAGGAATGAAGAATTGTGTTAGTGTTGGTGGTGATTCGGGAGAAATTTCTACACAGAAAATTGTGCAGGAAATAGAGTATGCAATTAATTCTCCACGAAATACAACTGATGTGTCGGAAAATCAGGACTGCAGATTTGAGAATAATATATGTACCCAGAACATTCGAGGAATTAAGAATTGTGTTAGTGTTTTTGGTGAGTCGGAAGAAATCTCTACACAGAAAATTGTGCAGGAAATAGAATGCGTAATCAGTTCGCCTCAAAGTGTATGTGATCTGTCGGAAAAACAGGACTGTAGATTAGACAATAATATTTGTACCCAGAAGATATTAGACGATATAAATAGTTTTGTTGGATTTCCATTACCCGGGAAAGAAACGGTATCCGATTCCAACCCCTTACAAACCCAACCCAACCCACATGTGATTCAAACGGGAGGTGGATCAACACACAGAAGTGGGAAGGAAGATACTGTGGAGAAAAGTGATCGTTTTACTGTGCTGGATGAGTTTGATCGTCATTATAAAAAGTTTAATCTTCAAGGTAGGCAGATGAATGTACGTCTTCATCATGTTCCAGAAAACGAAAATCCTTTACAGTGGATTCATGACGGTTTGAACCAGATAGTAAAATTATTAACAAGGAATATTGAAGAACAAGACCATGTTGGCTTAACTATAAGAAATGTCAATTCACCGTGAGATCCTTTTTGAATAAGTTTTCGACTAGCAACAGAACTTAATTCAGATGTGGTTTGGGAGAGCTTCGAGAAATTAGTTCAGAGCAATAGCAGTTTTTTGTCGTCTGATGATTTGATTTTCCATCTGCACCGTGTACGAGTGCCGTGTGGGGCAGGACGTTTTAAGAAAGGTTTAGAGAATATGGACGAAGTTTGCAGAAAACGGTCTGGAATTATATGCATTACAAATAAGGATTACATGTGCCTTCCACGAGCAATTGTCGTAGCAAAAGCATATACACAACTTAAAGGCCATAATGAGAGAAGTAAATACCGAATGGGTCGCCCGATTGTCAAAATTGAAGCTCTGGAGTTATGCAGAGAAGCAAATGTGATTGTTACAAAAAGAGGATGCGGTGTGGAAGAACTGAAAAGATTTCAAAATGTCTTGCCACAATATAGGATTGTTGTTTTTGCTGATCTCAGTGGTAATAATATAATGTTTGTTGGTAGTACCGATATAACAAGAACACCTCTTTACCTTCTGCATCATGAATACCACTACAATGTTATCACTTCGTTGACATCTGCATTTGCATGTGCTTATTACTGTGAACATTGCAGAAATAAATTTGCGTCCATCACAAAGCACACAGATTGTTCACGTACATGTAATAAGTGTTTCCAGTCTCATGAAAACTCACCAGAAATTAGAGAGTGTTTAGATTGCAACAGACAGTTTCACGGGGATGTATGCTTCAATGAACATAAACGCAAACCAAAGAACGGGAAAAGTATTTGTGAGAAACTACACCAATGCCCTGATTGTCTAACAATTATTGCTATTAATCAGAGAAAAACAAAACATATTTGTGGTGAAGTATATTGCAGAATATGTAAGAAACATTGTCCTAGCGGTCATCTCTGTTACATTCAAAAATCATCACCGCCAGAAAACAAAAAAACCCTTTATATTGATATTTTACGATCTTGAATGTACACAGGACAGCAAATATGACAATCATACAGATAGAACAGAACACAAACCAAACCTCTGTGTTGTCCAACAGGTTTGCAACACTTGTAAAGACATACCTGATGTGTCGGTCACCTGTAATTGTTGTGGGAAAAGGCAGTATATTTTCAAGGAGTCACCAGTGGAAGAGTTTCTGTCTTATATTAAAAATCTACCTCACAAATATGATATTTACTGTATATGTCATAATATGAAGGGGTATGATGGACATTTTATTTTGCGAACGATGATTACCCAATTCCAGGTTTTTCCAGAGATTATTATGAATGGATCGAAAATCCTATTGATGCAAGCGGGACATGTTAGATTTCTTGATTCATTGAATTTTTTGCCTATGCCGCTGTCAAGCTTACCAAAAGCATTCGACCTGCCCGATAGTAGGAAGAAAGGATACTACCCTCATCTTTTCAACAATTCCAAAAACAAATTCTACAGTGGACAATTATCTGATGTAGAATACTACCAACCAGACCAGATGAAACCGGAAGAAAGAGAAAAATTTCTAAAATGGTACAGTGAACAGAAAGACAAGAATTATGTTTTCAATGCTGAATCTGAACTTGTTGATTATTGTATAAATGATGTTGAGATCCTTCGACTGGCTTGCTTGAAGTTTAGGGAGACCTTTCTGCAAAAAAGTGGTATTGATGTTTGGAGAAAAGGTGTGACAATATCTGGTGTTTGTAACCTACTATATAGAAGGAATTATTTGCGTGAGAATACAATTGGTGTAATACCATCAACTGGATATCGTTGGGGAGACAACCAATCCATTGCAGCAGTTGAATGGCTTGTTTATGAGGAGATAAAAAGAGGAATATCTATTGAGCATGCTGGAAAAGGGTTAGAAAGAAGAATATCTGGGATTAAATTTGATGGATATTATGAAGATGAAGAAGGTAACGGTCATATTTTACAATTTCACGGATGCTATTACCATTTTTGTGATAAATGTTACAGCAGCAAAAATGGAGAACAGAAATTTGAAGGTGGTGACACCATGAATGCCAGAAGAGAGAGAACTCAAAGAATAACCCAACGCTTGGAGAGAAGTGGCAACAAGATTGAAGTAATGTGGGAATGTGAGTGGCGACAGTTAAAAAGAGAGAATCCTGAGATTGAAGAGTATGTGAAAAACCACCCTATGACTATCAAGAAGCCTTTGGATCCTAGAGCGAGTCTAACTGGTGGTCGAACGAATGCCTCAAAGTTATATTACAAAGCTAGTGACGGTGAGAAGATAAAATACATTGACATTTGTTCTCTATACCCGTATATTTGTAAGTATGGAAAATTTCCCATAGGACATCCAACCATTTTTCTCGCCGAAGACTGTCCCAACATTGAGAATATCGAGGGGCTTGTAATGTGTACAGTTCTACCCCCAAAAAATCTCTACCACCCTGTATTACCCATGAAAATGAAAGGGAAGTTATTTTTTACCCTGTGCAGATCATGTGCTGACGAGAATAATCAGGGAGAATGTATTCATAATCCAGACGAGAGATCCTTCACAGGCACATGGGTTGCAGATGAGCTAAGAAAGGCAGTTCAGGAAGGATACAAAATTACAAAGATGTACGAATCGTGGCAATACCGAGTAACCAGTTTTGAACCGAAAACAAGACAAGGGGGATTGTTTGTGGAATATATTGACAAATTTCTAAAAATGAAGCAAGAAGCTAGTGGTTTGCCATCCAGCTGTAAAACTGAGCAAGATAAAGTAAATTTTATCTCGGAATATTACAAGAAAGAAGGAATCCATCTGGACTATGACAAAATTGAGATCAACCCTGGAAAACGGTGTCTCGCAAAATTGATGCTCAATAGTTTTTGGGGCAAATATGGGCAGAGACCAAATATGCCAAAAACCTCGATAGTATCACAACCCTCTGAGCTGTATACTGCACTCATGAATCCTTCCGTTAGTGTTAATGCGCTTATTCCTCTTGTTATGAATTGGCAACATGTAGATGAGGCAGTCGCTGAGTTACCAAACGTAAATGTAGTTATTGCTGCTTACACTACGGCAGGGGCGAGACTTCATCTGTACAAATATCTTGAGCAGCTCAATGAGCGTGTAATATATTACGACACAGATAGTGTTATTTACATTTCAAGAAACGGAGAATTTGAACCGGTGACGGGTAATTATCTTGGTGAGATGACTGATGAGCTGGAGATTTATGGTGATGGAAGTTACATAACGGAGTTTGTCTCCACGGGTCCAAAATCTTATGCATTTAATGTGAAAAACCCTACCACATAAGTTCAATGTGGCGTCTGCAAAGTAAAAGGCAAAACCCTGAACTATGCAAATACCAAGAAGATAAATATATTTTCGATGAAAAATATGGTGGTTAATGAGACAGAAGCAATTCATGTACATAACAATAAGAAAATTGTAAGAAGTAAAGACTTTAGGATCTTCAACAGACCTGAAAGTAAAATCTTGAAAGTGGTTTACACAAAAAGAAGAATCATTGAAGATCTGGATACTGTGCCTTTTGGATATTCAAATCCACAAAAGAAACAGCGCACGAAATAAATCTGTCAGAAGAATTTTTGATCCCGATAGAGGTTGATCATACGTGAAGGCCATACCTTAAAATAAATTTGTGTTTGCATACAGAGAAAATATGGAATGTAAGTTGGAACATCTCTTTTCTATGATTCTGGCTGGACCGTCTGGATGTGGAAAATCAAACTTTTCTTCGAGAATTTTACTACATCTTAAAAGTTTAGTAAATATAAATTTTATTAATATTACCTGGTGTTACAGTGAGTGGCAGCCCTTATACAATATAGTTTCAAGTGACGTACAATTTCACAAAGGACTTCCCAACATGGAGGTATACACACCAGAAGAAGGACCCCATTTGATTATACTCGATGATCTGATGAGAGAAGCTGATAGTAGAGTTGTTGATCTTTTTACAAAAGGTTGCCATCATAGAAATATTAGTTTAATATTTCTATCACAAAATGTATTTCATCAAGGGAAATGATGCCGTGATATATCATTGAATTGTCACTATCTTGTCTGCTTTAAGAATCCTAGGGATAAAGGTCAAATTCATCATTTGTCTTCTCAAATTTATCCGGAAAATAAAAAATTCTTCGTCGAAATTTACAAGGATGCCACATCTCCACCTTATGGATACATTTTTCTCGACCTGAAACAAACTACGCCAGAAAAGTTTCGATTCAGAACCTGTGTGTTTCCGGACGACGAATATAATTACATTTATGTACCTAAATAAGTATTTTAATCACCGTGGGAAAATACCATTCCGTCATATCATCCCCAATGATGAAGAACGCTACATTGCTCCGAACTTTATCAAAATGCAAACCTGCAGTGCGACAAACCATTCTAAAAAAATGCAGATGAATCCTTGGTTCATGACATTTCTGAATGTGCATATAATACTTTAAAAGGTAATGTTCAGTTGAAACAAAGCCAGAAGAAGAAATTAGCTCGTTATAAGCAAGTGTTAAGAAAGTTAGTGAAGCGTGGAACATCGTGGAAGAAAAAGAAGAAGTATATCATACAATCCGGAGGCTTTTTACCATATCTCATTGGACCGTTAATTAGCGGGATTTTTTCCAGTCTTTTTAATTGATGGAGCATGCAAACAAGATGATCCTGGTGCCACAGGATACATTCCGGAAAATACATCATCAACAACAACATAATTTTATACCGCTTTCCAATTTGGATGCAGAAATGAGTAAAATTTTGCACCAAAAAAAATTATCTGATGAAGAGAAATGGAATATGTATCAGCAAGTTCTAAGCAGATATCTTCATTTTGTACAAAAATTAAATTCTCCTTTGGAAATTCCCATAATATCTAAAGAAAAGCATCAGGATCAAAATGACGAGAAGGATATAAATCAAGAATTGGAGCATGGTTGTGCACTTTCGGACCCAATTTACGATGAAATATTGGCGACCATCCCTAAAAAGTTTCATTCAAGAGCAGACATATTTGTATCGCCGTCTGAAAACAAGTAGTAATATTCAATGGAATTCTCAAGGAGAGACCAAAATTTACAACAAGGTTATCCCCGGAAGTAATATCGTAGATCTTATCAGTGATGTTGTCAGAAATCGACAAAATAGTAATCCTAGAGGATATGAATATTTTTCTAAATTTCTAGCCAATGTTAATATTTCTCAGGAGCTTATTGGTAATTCCCGACGGTGGGAATTAATAGAAAAATTGAAAACTGATTTATGTAAACAAGTAGGGGAAAACAAAAATGTTGAAACCAATTGGCTAAAGTATTAATAACACTCGCACTTCCCGTTCATATTATTAGTGAACTATGGATTCTACTTTGAGGAACATCTATTACGGCATCTCCAACTCTGCGGGGTATTCAACTGTCAATAGGTTATGGGAAGCAACAGGAAAAAAATATTCCAAAAAGAAAATTGAAGAATGGTTACAAGGACAGGAAACATACACATTACATAAGCCATTGAGAAGAAAATTTTCTCGAAATCGTTATATTATTAACAACATTGATGACTTATGGCAGGCAGATCTTGTTGATTTGAAAAGTATTAGTTCCGAAAATGAGAATTACAAGTATATGTTGACAGTTATCGATGCATTTTCGAAATATGCATGGGCAGTGCCTCTGCTCAACAAAACAGGTACCAACATAATGGAAGCTTTCAGAGTTATTCTTCAACAATCAAAGGGAAGAAAACCTATTACTATTCAAACAGATAAAGGAAAAGAATTTCTCAATTCTTTAGTTCAAAAATTTTTCAGAATTAATAACATTCATCATTTTACCACTAAGAACCCTGATGTCAAAGCTAGTATTATTGAAAGATTCAACAGAACACTAAAGGAAAAAATGTGGAAGTATTTCACAGCAAAACAGTCATATTGCTACATTAACCAGTTACCAAAAATGTTAAGGGCGTATAACAGTGCCAAACATAGAAGTATTAAAATGGCACCAAAAAATGTAAAACCAAATAATATTCTAGAAGTATGGGGAAATCTGCGCAGTAGCACCTCAAGAGCATCTTCAACTTCAAAAGAAAATAGAAATTCTCTACAGAAAGGAGATTATGTCAGGATTGCTAGGGAAGTATCGACATTTGAAAAAGGATACATAGGAAAATAGTCGGAGGAAATTTTTAAAATTATCTCTATCATATCACGTACCCCTACTGTTTACAAGATTGAAGATTTAAATAAAAACAGTATTGATGGAACATTCTACCGACAAGAACTTCAGAAACTACATCTACCGGAAGAATTTAAAATAGATAAAATAATAGATACAAGAGGAAAGGGTAGCAGAAAAGAGGTGTTCGTTAAGTGGAGAGGATATCCATCCACTTTTAGTTGTTGGATCCCGTACTCTAGTCTGAAAAATATAACATGATGTCTTCTTTTTACATAACACTACCTAGTAATAGTTCTATGAACTTATTTCCAGACAATACATGATCAAATTTTATAACAAAACTTCCAAAGCAGATAGAACTTCAAGGATCCTGGGAAGTTGCTGCTGCCGAAATACATTACCCTAATTTTATGTACAACATAACAGAAAGGCAGAATATAATCTACTATAATATTAATCCAGATACTGCTGATTGGAAAAAAGTTAAAATACAGGCGGGATATTATCGAGACATGACACAGGTGGTAGCAGCAATTCAAAACTCTGGTGTTCCCTTTAATATCTCTCTTTTGGATGATCGTCATATTCTTTTAAGACAGGACGGAGAAATTCTGAGAGATATGAAAAATTCACTATTATTTACTGAGATCAGATTTTCTCCAAAACTTGCTACGCAGTTAGGTTTTGATCCCTTCAAGACAATCAAACTTGATGGACATCAACGTATACACTCATCGTCTCCCACAAATTTAGCTCTGGGCGTACCACAACAAATGTTTATCTACTGTGATATATTGGAACCTCAAATTGTAGGAGATACATTCGCACCTCTACTGAAAATAGTGGGTACAAATGTTCGACATGTTGTGTTCGGCAGTGACGCACACATCGAGTTTCACTCTCTACAGTATATTCCTCTCATGAAAAAGCAATTTGATACTCTGGAAATAGATATTAGGGATCATACAGGGGAGAAAATACCATTTATATTCGGGGAAGTGTCATTAAAGCTTCACTTCAAACGCTCTCTGCAATAATGAACCCGTACATCATTATCACAATCTTCATGGTGGCGGTGTTTCAAACATATATCAAGGTGCACCCTTCCAGAGAGGTCACGGAATTGGAAGTTTCCTTGGCGGCCTTTTCAGATCTGTAGTTCCACTTTTAACCAGGGCTGGAAAAGCTGTTGGCAGAGAGATGCTTACCACAGGCATGAATGTGTTGGGCGATATATCGCAGAACCGGCCGGTTAAACATTCACTTCATACAAGAGTAGCAGAAGCAGGAGAAAGACTGAAACGTAAAGCTCAAGATAATATTAATAAAATGATTGGTTCTGGTCGGAAGAAGAGAAATATCGCAAATAATAATAAAAAGCAGAGAAAATCGACAAATACAAACACTGTAGGAAGAAAGAAGAAAACTACAAAATCAAAGTCAAAACAGACAGTCAAGAAAAGGGTTATAGATATATTTGGTTGAGAAATTTTATTAACGTCAGCCAACAGAGTATGAAGTACTCAGTACTATTCTGATTGTTGAAGGAAAAGGTTCTCTTGGATATGTCATTTATTAGTAACATATCGTGTCAATGTGCAAATTCGGAACTAGAGATATTCTCTGTTCCCCCGACTCAAACAAGTATACTATCTGGACAATTCATATCGTATAAACCTCTGGCTTCTTTATCGGATGATGCTCCTGTAGAATTTTCAGTTCCTGGCCATGGTGAAGACTATTTGGATCTACCACACACCTTCCTTGAGCTCAAAGTGAAAATTTTTAATTCTGATAATACAGCTATAACATCTACGGACAAGGTTGCACCTGTAAATAATTTTTACATTCTCTTTTTAACCAAATTGACGTATTTCTTAATCAAAAACTTGTTACGTCACCATCTCATACTTATCCATACAGAGCTTATATTGAGAATGTTCTTAACTACAACCCTGCTGCAAAGGAATCTCATCTGACATCATGTTTGTGGTACAAAGATACTCCAGGCCACATGGATACCGTAAACGGGGACGAAAACGAAGGTTTCGAAAGCAGAAGAAGAAGAATTTCAAACAGTAAATCTGTAGATCTAATAGGGCATCTCCATTGTGATATTTTTAACCTAGAACGACTTCTTCTGAACAACATCGAGATGCGCGTAAAGTTGATTCGCGCAAAGGATTCCTTTTGTTTAATGGCAGAAGGTACCACTTTCAAGGTCCACATCGAAGATGCTACATTGTTTGTTAGAAAGGTGTCACTCAATCCCAGCATTAAAATTGCACATTCCCATGTGTTACAAAAGGCAACTGCAAAATACCCAATCAACCGTGTGCAGATGAAGATAATTACATTTCCAAGGGGAATTTTAAATAAAACCGTCGACAACTTGTTTCTTGGACAGATACCGAAACGTATCATAATTGGTTTTGTGACAAATTCAGCATTTAATGGAGATTATAGCAAAAATCCCTTTAACTTCAGGCATTTTAATATCAATTTTCTATGTCTGTATGTGGACGGAAAACAAATACCATCAAGTCCTTTACAACCTGATTTTCAAAAGAATCTCTCTCTTCGTGCCTACCAGACATTGTACGATAATACTGGAATTCAGTATCAGAATGATGGAAATGGAATATCTAGAGAAGACTACATTAATGGATACACTCTATTTGCATTCGATTTGACTCCTGACCTCTCAGCTCACACATCAACACATTGGAATCTTCTACGACATGGGACCGTCCGGATGGAGGTGCACTTCAGTACAGCATTACCAGAGACAGTCAACAGTGTGGTATATGGGGAGTTCCAGAATCTGCTCGAAATAGATAAGGATCGTAACGTCATCATTGACTACACAAATTGAAATCATAAAAGGTGAGTGTACTTTTACTTTATTTCATTTGACTTAAAGATGGGGTTTGCAGTGGTAGATTTACAGGGTTTTAATCTGAACAAGTTTTTTATACCGAAAGAAGTGGGTATATACAGCGGTAACGGTAGTCAGTCATATCATTGGTTGATTGAACCCCCGTTTTCCGTACATACCCTCTCCTACAAAGACTTGCAATCCATTAAATGGTTGCAAAGAAATTATCACGGGCTGACGTGGTTTGACGGAGTTGTTCCTTTTCCTTCATTACAAGGTCTTCTTCAGTATGCTTTAGCACCCTATAAAACACTGTTTTCAAAAGGTTCGGAGAGAACTAATTTCTTAAAACTCCTACTTAACAGACCAGTCCAGGATCTCGACGAATACAACTGCCCTTCCATAAGATTACTTACTAAAGAGACAGCTCCCCGCTGTTTTCACCCATCACACATCAGATCTACATTCTCCTGCTCGCTCTCAAACGCTTACGTACTTGCACGTTGGAAATATGAATACAATGGAACTACTTCTTCCTCTTCAACATCTCCCCAATCATAAACATGTAGGGGTATATGCCTCTGACATGGTTCCTCACACTGTAACCACGCCAGCTGCCATAATTATAAATACAGATCCAAGCCATAAACCTGGAACCCATTGGGTTGCCATTTACATAGACTCTTCAAGAAAGGGGGAATATTTTGATAGTTTTGGAATACCACCACAAACATCTCAAGTGCGTAATTTTCTACAAAATAATACTTTATCATTTTTGTACAACCCAATTCAACTACAGGGTATCAGCAGCAATGTATGTGGACATTACTGTTTGTTTTACATCGTACACAGAGCAAGGGGGAAACATTTAAACACATACCTTTCACAATTTACAAACAATATATCGTGGAATGATAGGTACGTCAAGATAAAAGTCTCGCCCTATGTGAAGAACATACAACATCGGGATTATAGGAATAAATATCCTCAAATTTCTTACCCGAGGTAAAAATCATTCTTACATCACATCTTTTAATTATTGTTTTATTTTGAGTGATGAATTACCATTTCACTTATATCATTTTAATAATTTCATTTCAGGAGGACATAAATGATGAACTGATTAAACCTAACAGAAGAAGAAGAAGAGGAGGAGGGAGAATTTCGTCTTCGGGATGAAAGAACCTTCAGCAATTACCAGACATAGAATGTGTTTTTGATTTTCATTTTTCCCGTGGAGATGCCTTTCTTTTCACCAACAAAATAAATTTATTGTGTTCATATTACTGCGTATTGTTTTAACTGTACAGAATAATACCAAATATATTGTAAATTATGCAGAATAATATAAAATATATTTTAAATTATGTGTTCAAAAAATATGTTTAATTAATTGATTTTCTCAAACTTGTATCAGACAATTTACTGTTACTATTGTGGTAAACAGATTGTAGTAGCAGTAGTTATAAGAAATAAAACATGTGTTAACATCACCTTTTTTCTGAAATTATTGTTTCCTTACAAATCGATACACCTTCTGGAATACTTTTTTTTTCTTTCATGATACAATTAGTTTGCTAATGCAAATACGAAGGGGGCCGCACGTTGTAATTTCTAGTGAAGCTCTCGCACAGTGAGACAATTTTCAATGTGTGAAACCTACTCTAGAAAATACTTTACCCACTGCGTATCTGAACTAGCAACAGAATAATATAACGGGGGTAGTCAAATAAAAATAAAACACATACTTTTCAAAATTATCATTTATTTTTTTTTCCTCACATTCTTACACATTTTCAAGTTGTTGTTGTTCTTTCTTTTTTTTTGTTACTTAAAATTGAAAAAGTCCAGCGTCCTAGCAGTAGCCAACAACGTAGGGGCCAAGCTGTCAATTATCATGTCCTTGCAGAGATACTCCACTTCAAGCAATAATCGTTCAACATCGATGCCAACACAGTCACTTAAGACAACATCGGAACCTTTGTGGGCAGCAATAAATTCCGGCTCGAGGCATCGGTGAATCTGGGAATCATCCCGGCAAGCATCGCAACAGTCACGCACATTCTCTGCACATCTTGATAAATAGCGTATAACCATTCGGCTACAGGTTTCTCATTCTTCTGCATCTGCACTATCGCATAATCAACACACGGGCGGAGATTTAGCAGTCCTTCCCACCCTTTCTTGGCTAAACAAACACAGGAATTATACTCCACATTGAAAACAGGCTCCAAACTCAACAACTTGGTACCGTGGAAACGCCAGAAACGAACGTTCACATTCACTCCAAGTTTTATAACCAGAGGACGTTTTGAACTATCGTTCTCGAAATACTCATCCACAATCACTTGCACATTCATCAGAGTGTTCCACTCATCCACGTTCAACATTACACCCTGCTGACCACATTTGAACAAACGAACAAAAGCAGAAAAGTCTTTCAGTGGGTCCAAACCAACAACAAGCTGTTTCGATGCCCCCTCGTTCAGGTTATAACATACCTCCAATAAACCTTGGCGAATTGGCTTACGTTCAGGCTTTTCCATTACCTCTTCATCCTCCTCGGTTTTATTCCCTTCATCTTCCACTTGCTTCTCTAACCTCTTCGTCTGCTTTGGCCGATTCTCCTTAGCATCTTCCTGTCGCCGCTTTTTACCAGCGCGATTAAAAACGTTCCTTCCCGATGCAGAATTCATTACTCCCAACTTACTCCTACAGCAACTTGCAGAGAAATGATGCTCCTCGACTTCACCAAAATCTACGATATCGTTATCTTATACGTCACATAGCAAGTGCAGACATGCTCCATGGAAAATTCTAATAGCCTACGTCAACGTAAACAGCCTTGCCTCATCGGAAACAGAGGTCAACTCACGGTATCCGACATCATCCATGTGGACAAAGTGATGTCACTCGCCATAAAGTCAGGATAGAACATGTTCTTCAACGTGACAACCATTCCACATCAACCGGTGACGTCACATGTAGTCCTCGATGGCTACATCCATATGACGTCACAAAATTTCGACCAATCACACCCATTCGACAATGTGACGTCACACTCTTAGGTTAACTCATGGTCTTCAAGACTACGTCCACACAAAGCCACCCCCACCTCATGACGTCACAAAAATTTCAACCAATCCGTGACGTCACAAAAGTTAGGTTAACTTAGACCCTCCAAGACTACGAACATATAGCCACGCCCCCCGTAGAGTCACGTGACAGCTCTCGACCAATCAGAGCTTGTTCCCGGGAGCCTCCATACTAGTCCTGTCGGATCACTACTTGCGCAGAGACTTGCTTTCGTTCACTCGCTCGAGAGATGCCCGGGACAGGCTATGGTCTTGAACAAGACAACTGAATCTACGCTAACGCATGCGCCAACAAAATTCCCGGTAGACTCAGCGACACCACACCTATCGGATTACTTGCTCGCAGGCGTAAAACCCTTAAACGCCAAGGTTGTTTTTCCCGCTCTTGAGCTAACGCCCAGCGCCTTTTCAGCGGGAAATTTAGTTTCCCACAATGCTTTAAATAAAAATTAATATCTCCAAAGTGACAAATGATACAGTTACAAATAATACCTCGTTTTATTCAGTATGGAGGATGCTACGTATATGCCTATAGCAGAAAAATATTTTTTATATTTACCCAGTAGAATAATAATAATAACATCAAATAAACTTATGTTCCAAAATATAAGACTAATTTTTTGACGCCATAAGCCTTTATAGCCTCGAAGATTCAGGCCCGTAGTATATGGAGGCCTCACGCCAACCGTCTTCAACATGCACCATGACGGGGCAGCGCCAGGACTAGTTAACATTTTCACCAACTCATGCAAAAGGCAATAGATATAGGTAAGAACATGTCACTACCTACGTACACCGCTCAACATAGGCGTGCACACGGGGGAGGGCCAATTGCATCCCTAATCGTGGACGTCCGCAGATTTTTTCCAGCAAAGGTACTTTTCCATGGGATATATTACCTCGATAATAGTGTTGCCTCCCTCAAAAAAACCCACTTGAATTTGAAATTATCGCATTAATGTAAATTACTATGACTGAAATCAAATTATACGTGTGAAATATATACTTTTAGGTTGACATTCGATTTCTAAGGGGGAGGTGTGGACATCCATGCCCCCTTCCAGACGTCCATGTCCCTACAGTATGATACTTTCACCTAGAAAATTAGTGTAGAGGAATCTAATCGCCGTTATTAAACGATATTATACTCTTACAGAAAATCAAGTGTTTTAAAACCGGTATAAGTTCAAAGCAACTGCGGGGAAAGGGGGTGCAGTGGCTCAACCACAGGGGACAATGGGCATTACCCCTCCTCCCCAACATTGGACGGAAATCAATTCTAGGGGGGCAATGAGGGCAAACATTGAGGTAAAAGCAAGACTATAGCTCTTTTCAGTTGTTACGGCGTGCGCTCTAGAAGCTGGCAGGGGGAAGTGGAGAGCGGGGAAACGACCTATCCAGCGCAACGAGACAACACGGTTAGAGAGAGAGACTGCAGCGTTGCCATGTCAGAGTAGCGGGAAAGGGGAGTTGAAATCGAAAGAACAATGAAATACAGACGTCCCATTGTTCGTGTATGGCCTGAGAATGCATATTATCCCCATCTTGTGGTCAGTAGAATACCGATGAGTGTACGATATCAAGTGTATACGTTGTAGGAATTCTTTCCAACTGTACCGAATGGTATCTCTAGCATTGTCCATTACAATCACTGCGTCTTTGATGTTCCTTTCGTCTAGCGGATCTAAAAACTGCAAAAACCACTGAAAACTAATTTACATTACTGTAGAAAACCAGTGTGACTGGAACCTACGTGACAAACAATAATGTGCCCACCTTTACCCACGGGCACTTTTAAACCCCATGTACCCTCTTTATTTTGCCAGTTTTTCGTTGGAGCGTAATTCTGATGTATGCACGTTTCATCTAAATGAAATACCTATATAGGGCAAAGGTTCCTTATTTTTTAGAATATCCATTTTTCGCAAAAACGTTATTCTGGCTGTAACTATATCGGCTCTCTCCATCAGAGATCTTCTACCGTCAATGCTCTTTTTGCACTTTAACCCCATATACTTCAGTATCCTCCACAACGACGAAACTCCCCACTGAAAGCTTATTTGTGTATGCAAATCAACGAAAACTTGTTCAGTGTTGGATATTCGCCCTTTACATCAACCCAAGGATAATTCTTCTTGTTATATCTTTATCGCAACCGTCGATTGTCTTTGTGATACTGTTCCTTTTGATTCGCTTGCGCGGTGATTCAAATGACATGGAACCCGACGCCTCAAGACTGTCTTTGCCTTCCCTAACAATACGCTGCACAGTTCGCGTGCTCACTCCAAAAGCTTCCAACACACTCTGTTGCACTTTGTGCACACTTACCAAGGGACCACTGTTTTCTGCTTCCTTTTGATAATATCCAGGAACCCTATTGATTATTTTCCTGCCTTGGCTATAAACTACCCTCTTTCCTTTTCGCCATCGTACGATACTTACTGCCAGTGGCGCCGACTTGTCAAAATTACTAGGGGGGCTCTGATCACTGAAATAAATTAATCAATGACTCACTCCCTCCCTTTTTTAAGTTTTGGTCTCAGTGTTCGGAATCTCATAAAAGCCCATGAATTCCTCAAAAATATCAAAATTTTTATTCACAGTTCGAATGCAGAATATTGATTGTCAACGGATGGATATGTCACAAGTTTCGTCAACCATAATAGCAAAATATTCTCGACTTTTAATATCTGCTACCAAGGAGCGCAAAACAGATCTTCCTAATATATCAATGATCTTGTTCTGAATGTCATGTAGCCCGAACGTCCCATCCACTACCCTAGTTCATGTACATCGTCTTTTGAAACTCTTTCTTTAGTAAAAATTTTTACAATACTCATAATTATATACTTAGTATATAGTAATAAGTCATGTGTTTTGTTTTCTCTGGTCACAGCCCGCCCTAAGTTGATGGTTTAGCGGTCTCAGCCCCCCCAAAGGTGATGGTCTAGTCTAGAACATTCCAAATGTGTATTTAAAGTTAAGTTCATGTGGCACAATTCAGAGTAAACTTGACAAGAGAAGCAAAATAATACATTAGAACTCTTAAGCAAAATTATTTGGGGTTCTCTGCCCCCCCCCCATCGTTAACATTGGTGGGTTTCGAGCCCCCCCAAGCCCCATGGAGCCGGCGCCTATGCTTACTGCGTTAATAAGCACAAAGCTCCCTATGGAACAACGAGAGTACAAATAAACGTCACATCACATGCCACATACACGTTTATCGAAGAAACAATGCAGTTAGGCAATACAGGACGCGACAACAATTACTCCCACGTATGTTATTCCTACATCCCGCTCATAACAAACAGGGATCAACACTGGGGCAAAATACCATCAGCAACGCGGTGAATTGGCAACACAGCAACGTGCAGAACGAAGTTAGCGCTGCAGCTTCCTCCCGCAACTGCGTAACTCTCGGCTCCACCGCTAGGTGGTCTGTTCTCTGGTTGGTCAGCGGCATGTTCCCCGCTCCCCACTTCCCTTCTAGAGCGGACGACGTAAGAACTGAAAAGAGCTATAGTAGAATCTAAGAGTAGCAGGACAAAAGGATACTCAAAATGGAATTAGTTTTCACGTCTCTCTTGCATTATTTCTTCGAGACGGCTAAGAGCACCTGCAGGGGGCACAATGGGGCAATTGCCATCCTCGATATCAAATTTTATACAAATAAAAATACATTATATAAAATTTTCTTGCTCGCTTCGCTCGCAGTGTCTGCTTTTCTTAAGCCGGCTCTAGACGAAAACATTTTCTTTAACATGTTCGCCAGCATAAATGCTATGTAAATGCTTCCAAATATTTTATAGCAGATAGTAGTCTACTTTACAGGCAAGCATTTCGTGTAACTTTCGGGCTAGCTCTTGCGATTACAATGTATAACATATACAGCATGAAAGGCACGTCGAGTTACTGTACATACGTGTACAGTAAACGTTGTAAAGTATATATTTAAACAGCGCCATTGTTTTGTATCTAATAACATTTTATATGAAACGTTACACCTCTCGGTTGTTTAAAAATGTGAAGTGATACATTGTTTACATTTCACGAGGCCACCCTTACACCTTCACTCGTGATCTAGAGGTCGCTTCTGATTGGTTATGCTACGAATCTACGAATCACGACCGGATCAAGAAAGTGTTGGGCGTTACCCCCGCACCCCCTATACGCCTTCATGGGGAGCACGTTGCCTTTTTTTTTTTTTTTTTTAAGAAAAATGCTACGGAAATAGGACGGGTTCTATCCTTGAGAAATGCCATAAGATTTTTTACTTTACGCGGTAGCATTTTGGTCATGGCACAAATGTTTAGAAAAATGTTAAGGAAAATACTTTCAGTAGTATGATTGACTGTATTATAAACTCGAGAAAGTATGAACCCCCCTCTGGCAGATTTGCCTACACTTAAAACAGGCTCAACATGCCCATATGAGCTTTTTGCTCAAGTGTGGAACCCCGTCTAATCCAAGATTTTTGTGAAAATGCCCTCGAGAATTTCCTGAGAAAGTATGACCCCCCTCAGATTGATTTGCCTACACTTATAAAAGGCACTTCTGTGAGATTGTTGTCCATAATCCTGTCAAAAATATGCTTTTTTTTATATTGTATGATATCTTAAGTATAGTAACTGCTATAGTGCCCTAGCATGTATAGATTTCAAAATATTAAGAATTTTGCTAATATTGCATTTTTCAGAAAATTCTATTTATAAAAATTAGGCATTTGCAGCTTAAATATTTCATATATCAGGAAAATTATAGAGACAAAAAATGTAGAGAATCATGCCTAGAATATGCCTACAAAATTTCAAGTCTCCAGTACTGATAGTTTTTGAAAAATCTCAAATTCAAAAAATTATCGATTTTTTAACAAAACTTCTAAACAGCCTCTAGATTTCAAATATGCAACCCCCATGCACCTATCTTGAAAAATAGGCAAGTTATTCAAGATCTAGAGAACAACAAGAGATTTTTGAAAAATTATAGAGATCAAAAAGTTGCATCTTGCCATGCCCAGGCCAAAGCAACAAACCCCATGTCTCTAGGATTCATGGTTCCAGAGATAATCAAAATCCAAAAAATTATCGATTTTTTAACAAAACTTCTAAACTTCAAATATGCAACCCCCATGCACCTATCTTGAAAAATAGGCAAGTTATTCAAGATCTAGAGAACAACAAGAGATTTTTGAAAAATTATAGAGATCAAAAAGTTGCATCTTGCCATGCCCAGGCCAAAGCAACAAACCCCATGTCTCTAGGATTCATGGTTCCAGAGATAATCAAAATCCAAAAAATTATCGATTTTTTCAAAATTTGAGTATGTTGCTCTGGGGAACATGCAGAGTCACCCCCAAGAATATAACTGGCCTAGGATCAAAACTAGTGAAAATTGCAAAAATAAAATAATCGATTTTTTCAAAATTTCAGTATGTTGCTCTGGGGGCCATGCAGAGTCACCCCCATAAATATAATTATTCTAGGATCAAAATTAGTGACAGAATGCAGAAACAAAAATTATAATAGGGCTTGGATACAGCTACCAGCCACTATATTTTTATTTTGAACACAGCACTTAAAACTAAGCCAAGATGCACACCCATACCCACCCACCCACACCCACCCACACCTATACATATTTACTTCCCGGTACACTTCTATTGCATCATGTTGTGTAATATTATGCAATAAATTATTAGGCATGTGTTGTTGATGATGTGGTGTTTTCTGATTGGTTTAAATAAGCAGGGTTTCTATTGGCTCTATAAATCTATATAAGCCAGAGCACAGTGCAGATTCTTCACCATTGCTGGATCGGCAGTGGAACCCACATCGCGGGGGATAGAACCTGAACAGGCTCCACCAAAGTATAGGAGACTTGAAAGCATATAATTTGGCGGAATAACCCAAGTAAGGTCATAGAAACAATATACACTGATACAATAAAAGCCAATTTTTGGCAGGGGGGCCAAAGTGGTTCCTAAATACAAAATAATTAATATCTCAAGAACTAATTGACATAGAGCTATGCAGTTTTTTTGTCTGCACTGAACCCAACTGATATTTTTTATTAAGCATAGAATTTTGATTTGAACCCCAAGAAATTTTATATAAATACCAAAGCCAAAAATATTAACACACACACATACACATACACACATACAAATCACACTGCTGAACCCAACTGATATTTTTTATTAAGCATAGAATTTTGATTTGGACCCCAGGAAATTGTATATAATAAACAACAACAAAAATGCCAAATCAAAAATATTGTAATCAATGCAAAAAATATATATCCAGCCCCAATTGGGCTAAGCATCAAAAGATTTGTAATCCAGACAAAAGCAGAACTCCCACAAAAATATGCCCTAAATGCCATAGAAAATATAATCTGGAATATTTCACATATAAACATAAAGGTACTTGCTCTGCACAGTCATCAACATTGCCCCCACAACCATCTACATCTGCTCTGAAAAGGAAGCATGAAACACCTGTTAATGCTGGACCAGCAAAGCAGCCACGCTATGAACCCATCCATAGCAGTTTTAAAGGCCAATTAAGGGATTACCGGCTTGTATCAAAGCAAAAATGTGGCATTAAGAATTTTTTGAACAGTGTAAATCCTAATGTGCAGGCAATTCTAAATGCACAAAATGGGTCTTATAAGCTGTCCCTCAAATTGTTTACACAATATAAGAAGCCAAATGGCACAAAATTTACACAGCCCCACATAACAGAAACTGTACCGGTATATTCAAATGCAAATTCAGACAAAATAATAAGCAGTTTGATAGATCAATTAAATATTAAACACTCTGAATTTGCAGCAAAAGAGTCTGGATGGAGCCTATGCGGATCTCCACACAAGTTATATGTTAATATTTCTGAATTCAACCCATTACAAGGTTCCACTTATGTGTCATTACCTGCCAATATTAAAAACAAAAGAGCCGTGGTCAATATTGAAAATAATGATGAGAAATGCTTTTGTGGTGTATTTTAGCTGCTTTGTATCCAGTTTCAAGGAATCCTCAGAGAATAAGTTATTATAAACAACATGAAAATGATTTTGATGAGGCAATGGAGGGTTTAGAATATCCAATGTCTGTTCAGAATATTGATAAATTTGAAAAAAAGGCCCGGGATATTAATGGTAAGCAATTATCTATTAATGTATTTATTTTTTCCACTGGCCGTGGCAATTGCTTGATAGCACCTCTCAGAATCAGTACATTTGATGATGATTCTGCTGTTCCGATTGATCTGCTCTTAATTGAAGGGGATGGCACATATCATTACACTCTGATACATAATCTTGAAGCTTTAGTGAGAACACAACTAGACAAATCCAATACAATATTCAAGTTGTGCAGAAGATGTTTAACTGTATTTTATGGTCAAAAAATGGTGAAAGGGGTTCGGGAAGAGAATGCAGAAATTGCCAAAAACAAGTTAATTGAGCATATGAAATACTGTGGCAATTATAAACCTGTTCATATGGTGATGCCTAATCCAAGTGAAAAAGCAAAATTCAAAAAGTTTGAAGCCTTGTTGGAACACCCAGCATATATTGTCTGTGATTTTGAATCAAACCTCAAACCTCTTGCATTCTGCAATCCAGATCCTGAAGAATCTTCAATTACACCATACCAGCTACATGAACCTTCCAGCTTTTATTATGTGGTTGTACAGGATGGTGTTGTTAGTAAAGAAAATTTATACATGGGAGCAGATGCCATCAAAGAATTTGCACTTAGAATAGAAAATGAGTGCCATGACATAGCATCTAATATTTTATTAAAATCAAAACCCATGTTGCCTTTAACAGAGAAACAGATTGAAGATTTCAACAATGCAGAAAAATGCCCGGTATGTGATTCTGAATTTTCAGATATAAATATTAAGGTGAAACACCATTCTCATACAGATGGTAAATTCTTAATGGCCCTGTGTAATAGCTGTAATATTAAGATCCAGAGACCAAAATTTGTCCCCATATTTTGCCATGGAGCATCCAATTATGATTTCCATCATCTGATCAGGTACGAGGGGTTTGAGAAGCATAATTTAAATATTTTAGCTGAAAATGATGAAAAATATATTGCCATTAACAAAATAATTAAAGTTAATGGTGTTCCTATTCACATAAGATTTCTTGATTCTTACAGAATTTTATCGGCTAGCCTGGCTACACTGGCCACTCAATTATCTGATGATCAATTCAAAATCACATGTGCTTTGTTTCCAAATCAGGACCTGAAATTAATTAGGCGGAAGGGTGTATATCCATATGATTATGTTACAGATTTTTCTAAATTTGATGAGTGTTCTCTGCCACCACAACAAGAGTTTTACAGCAAAATCAGAGGATCTGGAATCACTGATGATGATTATCACCATGCCCAATTGATGTGGAACAATTTAAAATGCCAGACATTTGATGATTATCACAAGGCTTATTTAAAACTTGATGTGACCCTCTTAGCTGATATACTTCAAGCATTCAGAAAATCATCAATGCAAAATTATGAACTAGATCCAATATATTTTTACAGTGCCTCGGGCCTAGCATGGTCTGCAATGTTTTTAAACACTAAAATGCAATTGGATCTGATCCAGGATCAAGATATGTATCTGTTTATGGAACAATGTATAAGAGGAGGCATGGTGCAATGTTCTCAGAGATATGCCAGAGCAAATAACAAATATATTCCTGATTATGATCCAGCACTGCCATCAAATTTTATACTGCAAACAGCCTGTATGGTTATGCCATGATGGATAAACTGCCATATTCAGGGCTTGAATGGGTTGAAGATTTCAATATTGAAGATCTTAAGGATTTTGATGACAGTGACTATGGCCTCTTCTTAGAGGTTGATCTGACAATTCCAGATAATTTACACAACAAATTTTCTGATCTGCCCCCAATTCCCGAGGTTCAGTGCTCACCTGGCTCTAAACAGAAGAAGCTCATGATGACACTGGAGCCAAAACAGGATTATGTCATATATTACAAAAACCTCCAGTTCCTGATGAATCATGGTGTTCAAGTGACCAAAGTTGGCAAAGTTTTGAGGTTCAGGCACTCAAAATGGCTGAAGCCTTATATTGATACAAATACAGAGCTTCGAACATCAGCAATGAGCCAATTTGATAAATCTTTGTTTAAATTGATGGTCAATTCAGTGTATGGCAAAACTATTGAAAATGTCAGAAAACATACCGATGTTAAAATAATTACTGACCCCAGCCTGAGCAAAAAATTGGTTGCAAAGCCTAATTTCAATTATAGAAGAATTTATGATGAAAATATGGCACTTTTCAACATGAAAAAAACAAAAATTAAGTTTGATAAACCTATTTATGTAGGGGCTGTAATATTGGAATTGGCAAAATTACACATGTTAAAATTGTATTATAATGTGTTGAAACCTTTTTATGGTGATTGTGTAAAATTGATGTACATGGATACAGATAGTTTTGTTCTTGATATTCAAACAGAAGATGTTTATAAAGATATGGCACAGCCTGCATTGCTTGAATATTTTGATACCAGTGAACATACAGAGATTCAACACCACAACAAAAAGGTGCCTGGCAAGTTAAAAGATGAGACACTTGGTGATGTTATTGTGGCATTTGCTGGGTTAAGAGCCAAGATGTACAGTTTTGAAACATGTAGTGGTGCTGTTGCCAAAAAAGCCAAGGGCATTGGCAGAGTGATTGTGGAAAAAGAGCTCCAATTTGAAGATTACAAAAATTGTCTCAAATCATGTAGTACAATCAGAACATCAGAATCCAGAATTCAGAGTGTGGATCACTTATTGACTAGCAATATTGTAAGAAAAGTGGCTCTGGACCCACATGATGATAAGAGATGCATTTTATCATGTGGCATACATACTTTACCTTGGGGGCATTGTGATTTGAAAAATGGCAATCAATGCCCAAACACAGAGCATGATTTGAAATAAATAAACATGCCTATGAACTTATTTGGGTTCAAAAAACAGGCTATTATGGAGCTGCCAACACCACAACCCTCTTCTGATATAATATCTAAACTGAGTGGCTTGTTAATTATTCATCTGAACAGCATACTTACAGATGTTGATGATGAAACAGGTAAAATATTGTACATATTTAACAATAATTTAAATCATTACCAATTACCTGTAGGTGGGCAATTGCAATTTATTACAACCCCTGAGGGTGATGTCAAGATTTCAGTAGGGAGAAATATATATAGAATTAAGCACTCAAACATGGTTTCTGGCAGTGTATATACTGTTTCTGCTGGTGACTGCTTATATATTGAGGTCCCTGGATCATATGACAAGCTTATACCCTTTTTTATGGAATTAAGAATCAGATATTCAATAATAAATAACCATTAAAACAAAAATGCCTAATGATATATTTGGCCATACAAGGCATGAAGATCACAGTGATGAGATTCTGATGCTTGATGTCAGAGTCAAGAAATTAAGAAGTGATTTACAAGCTTTACAAACCACACTCAATGCCAGTCTTCAATTAGAAATTACAAATTTACAATCACAATGCATGGACCCTCTTCTTAAAATTGATTCTGAACTCAAATTGTTGCTTCAAAAATATACTGATCTGGCAACATTAGATAATTTTCAAAGTTTAGAAGAAGCTGTAGCAGCTCTTCAAGCCAAATTTAAGACCCAGGCCACCAATTCTGAGCAATTGAAACAACAATTGGAAGAGCAAATAAATAATGTCCAGGCACAGCTCCAAACAATTGTCAAAAGCATAAAATCACAAGAAGATTTTGATCTAGTGATTTCCACTCTAAAAGAACAGATTCAATCACTCCAAATACCTAATCTGGATCCTCTGCACAATGCCATAGCCGAGGTTAAAGAAAAAATTGAGACACTTGAAAATTTTATGAACAATTTGCCATCTTCTGATGCTTTGAGTGCAATAACTCGGAGTGTAGCAAATATTAAGCTGCAACTTGAAACATATGAAGATTTTGGAAAAATTCAAAGTACCATAACCCATCTTGAAGGTACAATAGCAGCAGTGCAAAGTGATTTGGCAAATGTACAAGAATCTCTAGAATCCCGCCTGCCCGGTATTGTAGATACTCTTGTTAGTGTCCAGCACCAAATCACAAAGCTTGAAAACCTCAACACTGAATCTGAACTATCTCATTTTCATCATTTGATTGATGATATTCAAACAAAACTTGAAATTTTACAACAATCCACACCCACTCAGGCAGATATAGCCCTGCTCCAAAATGCTATGCAAAATGTGGCTGATGCTTCTGAATTAAACAATGTAAAATTGGCACTTGAATCTTTGCAAAATACAGTATCAAATCTTCCTACATCACAGGAACTTAAAAATATTAAGAGGGCAGTGAATAGGATATTGAAATCAGAAGATATCAAGAATATCCAGACAGAGATCAAACAACTTACTCAGACAGTGGCCACTCTACCAACCAATCAACATATTAATGAACTTCATGCCCTGTTTGAGGATATCAGAAGACAGGTCCATGATCTTACTGCTCAAAATTCAAAATTGGCAGTTGTTGAAAATTTGCAACAAATTGTAGCTAATATCAAGCAACAGCTAGGGACCATGGAATCCAATCAAGCAAATGCTCTGTCTGTTTTTGCCACCCAGCTTCAAGAGATTGTGCAACAATACAAGAAACTTATTGTGGACATAAAAATCAAGCCAGGCCATGATGATGTTGTTAGGACCATCAATGAGCATCTTGAATCTGTAACAAGCAGATTGCTTACAGCAGAAAGAGAAATAACCGGCATAATCGAGAATCCAAAACATACAGTAATTCTTGAATTGTACAGCATCCCCAACAAAGAATATGATTCACCATTTACACCAAGTGGCAAAATATATATGCTATCCCCTGCACAATTTTATTATCAATTTTTTGTTGGGGGCACATTGAGACCAATCAAGATCAAATATTGGCTTCAACCACAGGCACACCACTACCCCACCTTATCAATAACAAATGCTGACAACAAACCAAAAATCACCAGTGTAGAGTTAGAGGATTTTACAGATCCCAATACATTAGAAACAGCATATGTTGAAGATGATGGCTCTCTGGAATTTAAAATACAAATAGGGGACAAATTATATTTAGAAAATCCTGCAGTATCAGCTGCTGAACACCCCATAGTTGCAATATTCTTGTTTTCATATTATGTCTAGACAAATTATTGTTGATGAATTACACAGACAAGCCAGACATAATTATAAGAGACTGCCAGTAGTCACAAAAGGCATAGATGATTTATGGCAGAGCGACTTGATTGAAATGGCAAGTGGACAGTTGAAAAACTTAGACAAAATCAACAAGGGCTACAAGTATCTACTCACTGTAATAGATACATGTTCAAAATTTGCCTGGGCTGTGCCACTCAAATCCAAGACTGGAACATGTGTTACAGAAGCCATCAGAACAATCATCAATCAGAGTGGAAGATCACCGCGCTATTTGCACACAGATAATGGCAAAGAATTTTATAATTCAGTGTTTCAACAATTTATTAAAAGCCAGGCAATACAACATTATTCGAGTTACAGTGATCTCAAAGCCTCAATTGTAGAGAGATTCAACAAAACTCTAAAAAATCTTATGTATAAACAATTTACACTTCAAGGTAATTATAAATGGGTTAATATTCTTCCAGAACTTCTACATAAATATAACAACTCGGTCCATTCCACAATCAACATGAAACCCTCTGAAGTAACTTCATCTGATGAGCAAAAATTGATCAGCACTGTTTATTATCCTAAATACCAGCCAACAACAAGAAAGGCCAAATACAGGGTGGGTGATCAAGTAAGAATCAGCAAATATAAGCACTTATTCAAAAGAGGCTTTACAAGAAACTGGAGCACTGAATTATTTACAGTGGTTCAAGTTAAACCCGGGACCCTTAACACATATATAATAAAGGATCATTGAGGAGAAATTCTCAAAGGCAGATTCTATGAAGAAGAGCTCAGCAAAACTAAACAGCCTGACACATATCTCATAGAAAAAATCATCCGCAGAAAAGGCAACAAGTTATTTGTCAAATGGCTAGGACTTCCAGAACACAGCTGGATCGATGCAAACAAAATAATAATATGAGCACCTGGGATGTTATAAAAAGGCTGCCAGAACCTGAACAACAGAATAAGAGAAATGGCAACTTGCTGCCTGATAATATTAGGTGTCTTATTGTTGGGCCATCTGCTTGTGGTAAAACTACACTAATGGTTGATAATTTTTTATTGGCACCCAACTGGTTAGACTGGAAAAACAGGCACTTGTATGTCTTCTCTAAGAGCTTGGAACAATTCAAATATCAGCAGCTGATGAAGCTATATGATGGATTGGATATTGCCACTTTTGAACCAGATGTTAAGCCACTCCATGAATGTCTCGATAATTCTGTTGTTGTGTTTGATGACATTATACTGGATAATCAAAACAAGGTTAGAAATTTTTTTACACAGGGGCGGCACAAAAACATTGATTGTTTCTACCTGGCACAGACTTTTTCTAAAATTCCGAAGCAGCTGATCCGAGACAACAGCAATTTTATATGTGTGTTTCATCAAGATCATACCAACCTCAAACACATACATGATGAATATGTAGGTGGGGACTTGAGCTACAATGATTTTTCCAAGTTTTGCAGTAGGTGCTGGAACCAAAACAGTTATGGGTTTGTCACAATTGATATGACAAGAAAACCCAATAGTGGCAAATACAGAAATAAAATCAACAATTTTCTAGACATTGAAACATATATAAATAACCATGAAAAGGCCAATCATTGATGATCTTAAATTAAGAGATTATCTTGTAAAAAGATTTAAGGGATGGAAATCACAGAACCGAGGAATTTATGAACAACACAAACAAACAGAACAGCCAATTATTGATGCTATTAGTGAATTAGGTAAAAATATCAAAACTGTTACAGGGCAAAATCAAAATTTGATCACAGAGCTTGTACCTGTAGCTGCAAGGAACATATTAGATTATCCAATCACCCCACTTTCCAGTATTCATACACCTAGTCCTGTTGCTCCTCGAAGAATTGAAGCTACACAGGATCCTATTGAATTGGGTCTTCTTGCTCAAAAATATTTAAGCACACCTAAAGACAACAAAGATGAGGTCTTTGGCTCATATGCTGACACAGAGCGTGATGGTAGCATCATACATAGAATTGGCAATTTCAGAGTAACATTTATGGGAGATGATATAATTGTTTATTCAGAATCTCATCTTGGACAAAGAGGTGGTTTTGTTAAATATCCCGGCACACCTGGGTTGTGGGAACTGATGACTAGGAAAAGGCCTGGCAGCTATACAGATCAAGATTATGAATATTACAAAGAAATATTAATAAAATCAGATGCTCTATACCAGAACAATGATCCCACACAAAAAAGAGTCAAGTCTAGCAGTGGGGCAAAATACAATAATTTAATCAAGCCCATATGGTCACAGATCAAGACTGGCAGTGGAATCAAACAATACAACACCCTGCCTAAAGAATTTGTCTGGGTTGATGATGTCAGGAAACTTGTAGATAGGTTATTGGTGATAGCTGGGGAGGAAAATGCTGGCAACCACAATTTTTACAATGAAAAGGTTGGAATTATGGACATGATAAGCACAAAATTGTCTAATTTTATAGTGAATGACACTAAGGGGATTGGATATCTTATAAAAATTATTAATACTCTACCACCTAAATTTTGGAATATTTCCGAGGGCCGGGGGTTGGTTAATGACATTATAAACAAGCTGCCATTTGAACTACACATTCCAGGCTATCAGTATTGTGGTCCAGGCACAAAACTGGATCATAGATTAAACAGAGGTGATCCTGGTGTTAATCCTCTAGATGCTGCTTGTAGAGACCATGACATAGCATACAACACACATTCTGATCTTGACAAGAGACATGTTGCAGACAAGAAATTAGAAGAGGGGCTGCATTTGGTAGATTTGTAAGCAAAGATGCTTCTTTAAGTGAAAAAATAGCAGCATTGGGAACCACCATAGCTATGAGCACCAAACAAAAACTGGGGTGGGGGTTGTGAATATGTATATAATAAACCTACAATGAAGGCCAAGGGTGTTATGTATCAAATACCTTATACAGGTCTCAAATCTCTTGGGCCTATTGATAGCCTTTTGACCAAAAAGCAGCGCAAGAAAAAAATTCTTGTATTGCAAAGGGACATGGTATGAAATTGTTGCTTAGTACCCCCCAATTAAAAAAATTACAGCAATCAAGAAAAAAATCACATGTGGGGGGATTTATATTTACAATCCCTGCCATCTTAGCAGCACTGGGGGCTGTTGGGAGCTTGGCTGGGGGATCAGCTGCCATAGCAAAAACAGTAATAGATGCCAAGAAAAATAAGGCAGAATTAGATGAGCAGAGGCGCCATAACCTGGCCATGGAGAAAAAAGGCAAAGGTGTTAAGAGAGCCATGAATAAGTTTAAAAAAAACAAGAGCCGCTTACAAACCAAGATATTGAAGCTTTAATCAAGCCACTGGGCATCAAAAATTTTAGAGGTGTGTACATGTCTGATTCTTTGCCAGAGCAACCACTCAACAAAGAGTGTGGCATTGTTAATTTGGATAAGTACAAAAATCAGGGCACTCACTGGATTTGTTATCTTAAATATTTAAGCAATGAGGCATTTGTGTTTGATTCATTTGGAGGTGTTCCACCTGAAAATTTAATAAAATATCTAAAATCAGCTAATCTTTATTACAATAATGCCCGTGTTCAAAATTTCAAAGATGTTAATTGTGGACATTTGTGTTTATCTGTTCTTAGATATATGTCTCAAATAAATAAACCATCAATTGAAAATTTTCAAAAAGCCTTGTGGTATTTAAAACATCATGGGGGTATTCCATCTCACCAGCCAAAATTCAATATTGAAACTCAAATTGCATGATGATATAGTGTATCCCAAAACAATAGCTCTCAGAGCATTTTATGGCATGTACTTGATCCCTAATATTACACACCACAACAACAAAATTGCAGTAGGGGATCAAAAAATTGTCATCACTCCAGGGCAATATAATCTGTCCACTCTAAATGCTCAATTACCCAGAGGTGTAGTGTTAAGTCAAAATTCTGTCACTCACAGAGTAGAGATTGTATCTGCTACAGAAACAGTGGATCTGGGTACTATAGGAGAGCTGTTAGGCTTTGAGAACAACACAAAACTTGAACCGGCCATCAAACACACTGCTATTAATATACCTAAATTCTTAGCCATAGAGACTCTGAATATTCACTGTAATGTTGCTGAGGGTATGATCACCAAATCAAATGGCATAGGCACTCACAAACAAACTGGCATCATTGCAACATTCAAACCTAACTCTGAATTTATGGAGCCAATCATCTACACTCCATCCCCAACATTATATTTTCCTGTGTGCCATAATAGAATAGATAATATTGAATTGATGGTCACTAATGAAAAAGAAGAATTAGTTGATTTTGCTGGAGCCACAACAACTGCAATCATAGAAATTAATATTTAAATAAAAATACATACAAAAAAAATAATGGAAAATATTAAGAGTTATGAGCTACAATCATTCCCCCCAAACAGGAGGACATTTGCAAATTTAAATCAACCCAACACAGAAATTGAGGTTGATCTTGATGTAGGGGATGGCTTTATACACCCCTACAGAGCAGATCTATACATCAAATTTGATGTTGTAAAGCTCGATGGAACAGATTATCCGGCAAATTCAAATATAAGATTGGTGGACAATTTTGTGCCGCATCTGTTCTCTGAAATTGAGATCAGAAAGCATGGTGTTGTTATAAACAGAGTGGATTATCCCGGCATTACCTCCACAGCTTTGGCCACACTAAAATTATCCAAAACCGAGGCTTCTTACTACAAAATAGGTGGATTTGAGGCTGGTGATAAAATTATATCCAAGAGCCACACAGTGCTGTTTCCTATGCGCCTGTTGCCAGGATTCTTCTCAGATTACAAAGATATTATGTGGAAGGGTGGTTTAAGAATCACATTTAGAAGAGCTGCCAATGATAATAATGCTTTGATGAGGTACAGCACATTAAACTCTACAGGGGAAGCTTTGCCCAATACCCTACCTGATGAAGGCAAATGCATTATTCAAACTTTGGAGCTAAGAATCCCAGTTGTTGAATATGAAGCCAGTTATGCTCTTAAATACAAAGCAGATATAATAAAAAATCCACAGATTCCTCTACAATTTTATACATATCAATGTGTACAGAAGCCCGCAACTGGTACTTATTATGAGTTTGATGCTACAAATTCATTCTCCAGTATACAATATGACATGCCGGATTTTGTGGTGGTATTGTTTCAGAATGGAAGACACAATAATCAGGAAAAAAATTCAAGTAGATTTGATAACTGCAACATCAAGAACATATATCTTAAAAATGGCAGAAATGAGGTATTTCCTAGAGAAAATTATAATTTAGACATTTCCAAGGATGATTTCCTTAAATTATATGAAGCATTTACAGCATACAAAAGGGTCACTACTGGCAATACTGATATGTATTACACACCAGATGAATTCAAAGCACAGAGACCCATGTTTGTAATCAACACTTCAAAAAGAAAACAAGTTGTGGTGAATGACAGGACAAACATTAAAATTATCTGTGAATTCCATGAGGCATTACCTGATGACACTATATGTAGTGTTATTCTCATAGGTGAAAAATCATATGTTTATGATGTAAGAAATGAGAGAGTCACAGAACAATTCTAGAAAAATTATATTATCTTAATACTAGATATACAAGTTGAGCCTGGTGCCCAATTGAACTTAAACCGGAAGTAAATATGTGTGTGTGTGTGTGTGTGTGTGTGTGTGTGTGTGTTAATACGTTTGCGTAGTTTTAGGTGTGGGCAAAAAAAATATCAAAAGGGGCACATTTTTAACAAATTTATGGACAACAATCTCACAGAAGTGCCTTTTATAAGTGTAGGCAAATCAATCTGAGGGGGGTCTACTTTCACGGGAAATTCCCGAGGGCATTTTCACAAAAATCTTGGATTAGACGGGGTTCCACACTTGAGCAAAAAGCTCATATGGGCATGTTGAGCAAGTTTTAAGTGTAGGCAAATCTGCATGAGGGGGGCTCATACTTTCTCGGGTTTATAATACAGTCAATCACACTACTACTTTCGTCTAAAGAGGACTTAAAGCCAGTCTCACGCGGCAGTTAGGTACGTCCTCACTTCGTCATCGACTTCTAGCTTCGTTGCCTAAATATCGTGTGAGAGCTTTCTCTTATTCAGTTCCCGATAGAATTAGAAACCATCTCTAAATTCATCGTTAATACCATAGAACTACCAATCAGAATTGAGGAGCACACTGGCCAGCTGAAGTAGGAAGTGGAAGAAGAAGAAAGGCAATAGATGTTCGACTATTTATTCAAGGCAGCTTAAAGAAGAAAAAGATTCCACCAATTCAAATGATTGGGGCGAATATTTTATAAGGGGAATGTGATCTGTTTATTTTATTTGTTGAGGAAAGAGTCTACTAATTGTAATTATTATAGTTTTAAATAAATAGTTCGTATGTCTAAATTTCCTACTGTGATACTGTTATTTTACTTTCACAACCGACGCGAATACTATTTTGAAGTAAACAGCCAACACTGAACAGCCACCACATACGTATGTATGTACTCTCTGGTTTGTTGGCTGTAGCAAATAGACTGTGCTGTGTGTAGCATCGCAGTAAATTAATCTGTTAGTGTTGTAATGATACATAAATTATGAATTGTAATTAGTTCTTCATGGACTTCAAAGTAAATTTCACAATAAGAATTTTAAGAGAAAAGAAGTGTCAATGAAATACGAGGGTTGTTCAAGTCAATCGGGGACTTTTTTTTAAAACAAATAGAAGAACAAATTTCAAAGTGTGGTAACTGGATTTATTTTTCCACATAACCTCCTGCTACAGTTATACACTTATCCCAGCGTTTAACTAACGACTGGAATGCTTCGGCATAGAAAGATTTATCATTACGGCGGAACATACGGACAGCATTCTTTACTTCATCATCACTGTTGAAATGTTTTAACTAAAACTAACTAACTCTCTAGCCTTCTTAAACCCGAAGGTTCATGGCTGCAGCAACACAGGCCTTCCATCTTTCCCTATCTTCAGCAAGATCTATATACTCTTTTCCATCCCTACCGATTTCCCTTAGGTCCATCTCAACGTTGTCCCTCCATCTTCGTCTTGGCCTTCCTACAGGTCTCTTACCATCAGGTTTCCCAACAAGAATCCTGTATACTCCTCTTTCCTCTCCCATTCGTGCCACATGGCCTGCCCACCTAAGTCTTCTTGATTTAATTATTCTAATAATATCTGGACATGAATACAAATTATGTAGTTCTAAATTATGTAACCTTCTCCACTCACCTGTCTCCTCATCCCTTTTAGGTCCAAAGATTTTCCTAAGGATTTTATTCTCAAATACTCTCAATTTATGTTCCTCTTTCAATGTAAGGGACCAAGTTTCACATCCATATAATACTACAGGCAAAATTACTGTTTTGTATATTTTAACTTTTAGTTTCTTAGATATTAAACGAGAAGACAAAGGTTTATGAAGAGAGAAGTAACATGCATTTCCTGAATTAAGCCTACTTTTTATTTCCTCTTTAATATAATTTTCATTTGTTAATATTACTCCTAAGTATTTGAATTTGGAAACTGGTTCAAACGAGTTGTTATCAATAATTAGATTTTGATTATTACCTAACACTTGGTTTCGGCCTGTAAGCATATATTTAGTTTTCTCTTTGTTAACTTCCAAACCTATCTCTTTAGCAGTTTTGAAAAATATTTTAGCATTATTCTTAATTGTATTCACATCATCCCCCAGTAAGTCTACATCATCTGCATATGCTAACAACTGAGTCACACCATTTAATTTTAGTCCTTCTTTAGTTTCTTTTACCTTCCTAACAGCATATTCTAAGGGAAAATTAAAGAGCAATGGAGATAATGCATCTCCTTGTTTTAACCCATCATGAATTGTAAATTTGTCAGACACATTAATACCCACACGAATTTTACTTTCTGTTTCACTGGTGCATATTTTTATCATACTAACAAGCTTCTTAGGTATTCCAAACTCTACTAATATATTATATAATTTATCTCTTTTGACCGAATCATATGCTTTTTTGAAATCAATGAATAGTTGATGGACATTTTGATTATATTCCCACTTTTTTTCAAGTGTCTGTCTGATGTGAAAAATTTGATCTGTAGTTGATCTGTTACGTTTAAATCCACATTGATAATCACCTATAATTTCATTAGCATATGGGGTTAGTCTTGTTAAAAGAATGTTAGATAATATTTTATATGTTGTTGAGAGTAGAGAAATTCCACGGTAATTATTGCAGTTCATTTTATCACCTTTTTTAAACACAGGAACAATTATGGATTCTTTCCACTGTTGAGGGATTTCTTCTTTATTCCATATTAAACAAATTAATTTATGAATTTGACATATTAACGAATTTCCACCATATTTAATTAACTCAGCTGGTATTAAATCAATGCCAGGTGCTTTGATATTCTTTAGCCTTTTAATAGCATCTTTAACTTCAGTCAAGTTAGGTTCTGGAACTAAAGGTTCTGCTGTGTGGACTTCATTTACTTCTGATTTATCTCCTACATGGACATTTAAAAGGACATTAAAGTAATTCTTCCATCTATTTAGAATATGGCTTGGGTCAGCTAGAAAATCACCGTCTTTATCTTTTATCAAGTTTACTTTATGTTGCCACCCCTTTCTAAATTCATTTACACCTTTATATAAATCTCTGATATTTTTATTTTTGCTGTTTGTTTCAATTTCGTTAATTTTGCTTTTCAAGTAATCTCTTTTTTTACTTCGAAACGTGCGGTTAACTTCTCGCTTTATTCTATTATAATTACTTAGATTTGTATCATCAGAGTTATTTAACCACCTAAGTCTAGCCTGATTTCTTATTTCTATTAGATTATGACATTCATTATCAAACCATGGCTTACTTTTTCTTGGTTTATGGTATCCTATACTTTCTTTAGCTGCTGATTCTATTGCATTACGTATGTGCTAACAATTCTTATTTACATCTGTTTCATGTATATTTTCATCATCATTTAAATCCAGCAAAACATCAAATCTATTTGACAGTTTAATTTGGTAATCTTTCTTAAATTCTTTCATCAGTAAACTTTCCTGTATTAAAGTTTAGAACTTTTAGATTTTGTTGCTTATGATTTAACACTGAGAGTCTTTCTCTTAATTTAGCAATTACTAAATAATGGTCACTGGCACAGTCCGCACCTCTATGTGTACGAACGTCAATTATACTAGTATGTCTTCTCTTATCAATGAGAATATGATCTATCTGATTATGAGTTTTACCATCTGGAGAAGACCAGGTATATTTATGGATATCTTTATGTTTAAAAGTGGTACTTTTCACAATTAAATTCTTTGAGGTTGCAAAAGTAATCAATCTTATACCATTATCATTACTTAATTCATGAAGACTTTCTTTACCAATCTTAGGTTTAAATGTCTCTTCTTTGCCAATCTGTGCATTACAGTCACCTAACAGATTTTTCATATCATACTGAGAAAATTTATCAAAGACCTGTTCTAACTCTGTATAAAAATCATCTTTAGTATTATCATCTTTATCTTCCGTTGGTGCATGTATGTTTATTAAAATAATTTTACACCACCTACCCTGTAAAACTGCACATGATATCCTATCATTAATAAATTCTACTGTTTTAAGAGCTGAGATAATTCTATTATTTATAAAAAAGCCTGTTCCAAAATTATGATTTTCAGTACCACCATAGAAAAAAGTATAATTTTTAGTTTTACAATTCCCTTCTCCTGGCCACCTAACTTCCTGGACAGCTACTACATCTAATTTATACTTAACAATCTCATTAACTGTACACTGAAATGCCCCAGGCCGGTAAAGGCTCAGAACATTCCAGGTGCCTAATTTAATATCCTTATTCCTAATGTAGATCTTATCCTTAGTCCAGGGACCTCCCAAAGTAGTCCCCACCCGGAGATCCGAACGGGGGACTATTTTACCTCCGGAATATTTTACCTTGGGAACATCCATGGCCTTATATTGCTGATTCTTGACATGGCTTTTTACAGTGCAGAGTTGTCAGCTCTACGCCTAACCCCCAATATGAATGGAGGAACTACTACACAAGATAAACACAAACACATTAGACAGCACAATTACTGCACAAGATGAACACAAACACATTAGATAGCACAACTACTACACAAGACACACACAAACACATCACAACTATAACACAATATAAACACAAACACCCCATAACTACTACACAATATAAACACAAACAAACTACACACCACAATTACTACACAAGACAAACACAAACAAATTAGACAACACAACTACTATGCAAGGCAAGACAAACATACTAGACAGCACAATTACAACACAAGACACATACATACACACCACCGATACTACACAAGACAAACAGAAACACATTCGACAGCATTACTACTACACAAGATAAACACAAACACACTAGACAGCACAACTACTACACAAGACAATCCCAACCACACTAGACTATATATAAAGTGTGTGTATGTATGTATGTATGTATATAATTGCATGGGTGGAGAGAAATAAATTAATATTACTCCTAAGTATTTGAATTTGGAAACTGGTTCAAACGAGTTGTTATCAATAATTAGATTTTGATTATTACCTAACACTTGGTTTTGGCCTGTAAGCATATATTTAGTTTTCTCTTTGTTAACTTCCAAACCTATCTCTTTAGCAGTTTTGAAAAATATTTTAGCATTATTCTTAATTGTATTCACATCATCCCCCAGTAAGTCTACATCATCTGCATATGCTAACAACAGAGTCACACCATTTAATTTTAGTCCTTCTTTAGTTTCTTTAACCTTCCTAACAGCATATTCTAAGGCAAAATTAAAGAGCAATGGAGATAATGCATCTCCTTGTTTTAACCCATCATGAATTGTAAACTCCCATTTTCACTCCAGGTTTTTTTTGCGGGGGTGGGGTAATATCTCCCAGCCGATTTCCTGGAATGTTTGGAATGTGCGTTGAGCGGTATGCTGTCGTGCATTGTCTTGCAAAAAGAGAACACCCTTTGTGATGAAACCCGGACGTTTCTTCCATAAACTCTTATGCACATCACGCAGAACACTGCAGTAATACTCACTGTTGATAGTATAGTATTGATACTTGCAATTTCATGACAGGTTATGCGACGATTGTCCACGATCAGCTGCTCCACGCGCTGAATGTTCCCAGGAATGACTGGCGTGGGCTGTGATCCACCACGACCGGGATCGTCAGTAATAAAGATACGGCCATCTTTGAAGCGCTTACACCATTCAAATGTCTTACTGCGACAGAGTGTCTCATCACCGTACTGAGCCTGAAGTCTTCGGTAAATTTCAGCAGGTTTTCTGTCCTCGTTCACTAAAAAACTTCATCACAACACGCTGTTCCATGTAGACGTCCACACTGTTGTGCGCCATCTTGAATAACGGTCTATGCAGAAGCGCGGGAAATAAGCGCCGCCTACCAGTAACAGCACACAGTTGCCAGTTCCTACTGCATACAAAACCTCCAGCCTAGGCGTCTATTTAAACCTGAAAAAAATAAGTCCGCGATTGACTTGAACGCCCCTCGTATAAATATAATATGGTAACTTAATGTGAACACCACAAGTTTCGCACTTCGAATGTTGTGAAGTTTATGTAATATAATTGACTAGTTGGTATTGGGGAATATATTTCAAAACCGTACGAGATGGATTTCATTAGAATATACAACTTCTATCGTAATATACTGGTAATGCAGCTTTATGCTAGTGTGTCCGTAAAGTGGTATATCAACTTGAAATAACATATGTTATATACACTCACATTCAAGTAAAAAATGTTATGGTAGTTTCGAGTCGGAGATGCGTAAGGAAGTGAGGGCCTACTTAAATCATAAACAACAACGGGACCAAGGTACACAATTCGGACACTATCCCTCCACACACATAAGATCTCACGCATAGTCTCTATAGACTATTCATATACTTACATTTCACACCAACCCCGCTTTACGTCAACATGCAATCCGGGACGGTCCAGTCCCCGGAGATCAAGGTGGAAACCTAACGGTGCCACACGAAGCCTTGATCGTGACCTTGACGTGGTCATCTGACGAAGTGGAGCCTGGGCCACTGATAATCCTCCCTGACCAGGGAGTCGTAACGTAACGAAATGGAACGGTATTTTCAATTACGGTTTCCGTTACGTTACAACCAGAAACAGAATAACTTTTTTCGTGAACAGAAACGTTACCTCAGGTATATAAACATTACGTTACAGGTGTGCATAACGGTACCGAACCATAACTGATCTTTAAAGAAGTAGGTCTTCACGTGACACTTTAACGTTACATCCATTGCCGGCAACCAGTAACGTTACAGGGTAAGAAAGAGGTTCGTCACGTATTGACTAGTAACTTTAGTGTGTGTGGAAAGTGATAGTAACGTTACAATTAACCAGTAACTTAATTGAGGTCACTACTGAAAAAAACGTTACACTCCTTTTTTCAAAGCAACAACGTTATTTATAGCTGGTATCATACAGACGTTCCGATGTGCAATACCGTGTCCGATGCCGTGTTCCGGAGAGAATAACATAGGTCTCTCGTATAATTGTGCTCGTTACTTTTGTAACGTTACAGTTCTTTTCCTCCACAAAAGTCTGTTTCGAAAAAGTGATACACATATCCGTTACGAATAGCAAATACCGTTATCGAAGGCGTTTTCGAAGAAGTCTCATAATTGTTTGATTTTGATTTGCTGTATTTGACTTCGCTTTTTTTTTGCCACTTTTGGCTAATTCTCGAAGATGGTGATTGGTGATAACAATATGAAATTGATGAATGCACACTCACAAACATCCACGCCCAGGCCGGGATTCGGACCCGGGACCCGTAGCGTTCTCATAATTGTGATCGGCAGCATAGTAACATTACAATATTTTGACACCTTGAAAGTCATTAAGTTATAATACGTATTTTCGTTTTGGATGTCAGTGAAAACATTAAATTGTAAAACAAAACGTTTCATTCGGCGTGACAGAATTCTGGTTATCGGAATTTACTGACTAACTATGTATTTATCACAAATATATTTCTTTTCTGCATACTTAATCACTTTACGTGAATTTGTTCTAATTTGAATATCTATGCAAGATGAATTTTAACATGTGCGTTCACTTTATACAATAGGAAAACAAACGTTTGTTGAAGGAAAACGTTTCTATCTATCTATCTATCTCTCGCTCTCGGTTTACATGTGTTACATCAATTAAAAAAAAATACATTATGTTTTTCGATGAGAATGATTCGTTCTTAGATTAAAATGCTGAAGGACGAAACATAAAGGACCAACCATGGTCGAGCCAAAAAGTCATCCGTGCCACGCGTTCGTCCACATAAGCGAGAGGCAAGCTTTTTCCTATCGGAAGACGAAAAATAATTGCTTGCTGCGCGACCTTGAGAAGGCGAACCGAACTGATAGCAGCAGCACCACGCAAATCGGAAAATCTGAAACTTTGTACACGTGACCTTCGATCACGAAGCATCCGAGTAGACAACGCCCTGAGGCGATATGAAAGGCACTTTTAGCCAGTGGCGGCCGGCGGGTACTGTCAACGTGATCAAGAAATCGAAGAAAAAAAACCTCCGCAATGCCTTGGCCCCCCTCCTTGAGGTTGCCCCACTGGCCAAGATGTATATCCTTGTTTGGTAACGTGGAAAACAGTGTGTTTAAGTAATAACACACTAATACGATTCATCTTCACTCACTAACCTATCTTTAAACACTACAGGACACTTCACTAAAAACACAATTACAAGAGGAAGGGAAAGCAAATCTTCTCACCTTCTCCTCCCCCATGCACACGTATTCCAACTGGACGTTGAAAATATTCTACATTTGATGTAAAAAGAAATTGTCGAAATGCCAAAGGAATTTTTACTTTTATATTTTTAAAAAGTCTGGATGGCCCTCTAGGCGCATCTATCTATTATCAAAATGTTCATTTAACTTCGGAAAAATACTAGGTTCGTTTCTCCAAATGTTGGCAGAAAAGTAGATAGTACCTTTTTCACGAATTACTTCCCCAACGGGTCGTACAAATCCGTCGTATTTAGCGACTTATCTCTGAAGATGGCAACGGTGTCAACACTGAGAAAGTTCCCTCGCTGTGCTAAACGGGCACGGCTGGTGTCTTATGGGCTAACCCCATTGGCTAACACCACCCCCTGCCACCTTCTTCCCGGCTTATGGTGCAAAGGTTACTCGCTGAGACTTCACCAACCCTCTGCACGCGTTTCAACTTGGTTAGGCCAGCTCTTGGGTGGCGCCGACCGCTGCCTCGCCGAGGATACGAAACAGCTGGCGATGCAGTGAGGAGGTTGGGGCGGTTCATATCTAGTCTGTGGTTGGGGCGGTCGTCACGTCAGCTTGACCGATTGAAAGATTCGAATCTCATTGTCTGTAAACTATCAATGTATTAATTTAACAATACTTGGGCTAGGGGCTAGGTATGCATTTCTTCTGAGGGTAGTGCCATGGCACGGCGGCTCTCCCCCTTGAGCCGCCGCTGCTTTTAGCAAGTAGAAAATACGTATAAAGGATGGAATTTGTGTACGAAACAAATGAAACCGCGTTTGCGCAACTGGTCTGTAGCTAGACAGGGCCTTTGGACTCTGAAGTAGGCAACAATTGTATGGAGAGTGATTCTCAAAACTAAGCGAATAAAAGGACAGTACACGTATTTTACAAGGGCCCTCATCTGCTTACAATTTTGAAAATTACTTTCAGTAATTCGTGCCTTTTTGGACAGGAGATGAATTAAACTTTGTGGTGTAGAAACAGACAGAGCGCCTACCACGTTTGAAAGAAGAGCATAGGCAGACATTAAAGTAATTTTCAAGAATGTAAGAACGGCAGTCGACATGGACATTGAGCAACGTGTGACTGAGAAATACAATCGGAACAAAGGACAAGATTCTTCAAGAAACAGTAATTTTATAAAACTTCCTATCATTAACTAAGTTCATCCTTTTATCCTCTTTTGTTTCTTCTACTATTGTATTGTTCTTGTATCGCTTTTCTGCCACTTGTAGATAATCGCGACTATGAACATTAATGATGATCATATTAAATCTATGAAGGGATGGTTACCAAAGAAAACGCTCATGCCCAGGTGTCTACTCGAACTTGAAATGTTTGGTAGAGAGTTTATGAGTGGATCACTCAACGACTTCGGCTTCGAGGATACTGTTTCAGTTGCAACATGCAGTATAATTACGTTTCTACTACTCTCAATTGACCCAAGCATGTGGTATGTGTCCTTCATTTTACTTAAAAAGCCCCCTTGATACATGAGATACTGCAAATAATTTCAGGCATGCCGTCGAATTCACATTGCCTGGCACTTTTTTTAAACTAAGTAATGAAGTGACGTGTATATTCATATTACGACTAGCTCGAACTAAAAACTCTTGTGGAATACTGTGTATATGTTATCCTTGTTGAAGTGAGGAACTTCATATTTTGCTAAGAAAATATGTATGAAAAAATATGTTTGTAGCTACTAGAAGAATTCAAATTATTATGATGGAATTTCAACTTGCGTATACTCTTCATATAACGTGGTATATAGTTATCGCAGACGAGGTCTTGTTTCGCAGTCAATTTATTTTTAGTTGAGGAACTCGAGAGTAAGTTGCAAATATTTAATGACCCACGTTGTGGTGTGCTGTTCGATTAAGCAGAATTGGAGTGAGAGAAATCATTCAACACGTCAATTTGTAACTGTGAATGCAAGTTTTCTTTGATTTAGCGGGAAATCAGTCTGCTATTGTTGTAAGTAATAAATGGAAACATATACATTTTCTGCTCGAGTAGCAATCCACAGGCGTTATCCAATCAATCAGTTTCTGTGTTTGAAACTTCTGTCTAGGAAAGCTACATAAAATTTGCTTTTAATAACAGCAGCTTCAAAATAACCTATCCATTCTTGTCATGCCAAGTAATGTTTGATTTTGATTTGTTATATTTAACTTTGGTTTTCTGCCACTTTTGGCTAATCGCGAAGACGAGGATGGGTGATGAAATTACAAAATTGACGAAAGGACATCACAAAGAAAAATGAAAATGATGCATAGGCTGGGATACGAACTCGGGACCTGTGGCGTCGTATTGCGATGTGCTAACCGCTCCGCCACGGAGGTCTGCAAAGTTGTATTTGACCATTGTACATTGTTAATGAAATAAAAACATTACATATACAGTGGCTCACATTAGTAACCGAAACGTAGCATTTTGTTTCATTTCTTCACAATATTTCACAATTAACAACATGTACATAAATATAATCCATTGTGAAATATTTATACGCATTTATTAAAGCTATATTCCCTGTTACGTTTTTCTTTTTTTTTTAATTTTGGGTGTTTCAGCACTTAGGCTATTTTGCACCCGCCACGTTATACTGGGTCCAGCCCCTTACCACAACAAATAACATAACTGTAAGGTCGCATAACTGAAATATGAAAATATTCTGACTTAGGTTAAAAGCTGAGGCTGTAAAGGGGCACTCAGCACACATGACAAAAAGCAGGAGAACATACAGAATTATACTGGCCAGTCGCCAGAGACTTGTTAGTCAGCAAAAGGCAGCCCAGGGTGTACTACGTGGAACTGATTTTGACGATTGGGTGTATGTACTGCGTGGAAGGTCACCCCTTACACCCCTGTTACGTTTTCAAATCTGAAATTAGTTATTTATATTTGGGTGTGAAAAAAAAGATCACTTTAATATTCAGACAAATCTTGAAAGCCTTCTGTTACTGTTACATAGTTTTTTACCGGTCAACTACAATGCGGGGAAAGAACAATTCATGCTACTTCCTGACTACATCTGTTATGAGTAACTGCATTGATCCCTGACTGAAGTACGAGAAAAATGGGTAACAAAACAAAAAAACAACATTTGACGAACGACAGCTATTTATATTTGCCGTATCTAACCAAAGGGTGTCGGTACGTGCAAGGAAATTGAAAATGTTAAGTACATGTAAGCGTACCGTGGGTAACGCAATAAAACGTAATGAAAAGCAAAATGAGGTAAATTCCGTATCTCAGAAAATTCAACCAAGATAAATGGGAGAAAGAAATGAAGGAGCTTCGGTATGAAAAATCAAGACCCTTTCCTCACCCCCACCCCCTTCTCAAACCAAGGGCTCTGAAAGCAGCTGTGCAACTTGGAGCAGACATTGGGACTGCTTTACAGACGGGATAAAATGAAATGTACTTCCGTTTTCCTACCAACTCAGAAGCGAGTTGGAAACTCTTCATTGCTCCTGTATAGATAAGAAAGTGGGGGAGGGCAGTAGCAGACAAGGCCACCACGGAAACTTGTTTCCAGCAAGCTTTATGTTGGAGTCTTGGCAGTTTGTGGAAGGATTTTGTGTTCTGCCTTCCCCCCCTCCTCTCTCTCTTTGGATTGAAAAACAGGGTGCGACGATTATGCGATGAAATACGGTAATATATAACGATAAAGCTTTATTTGATTGAAGATGATGATAATAATAATAATAATAATAATAACCCGTGACGCAACTGTCCGTGAGGGCCACGTCCTACCTACCGACTGCCGGCTTCACTTCCACCTGCCGAGGTTGGAATTATGGGGTGACGCGTGGTTAACAAGACAAGTCTTCAGCTAATCTGTGGTCTTCAGTCTTTGCAGGTTTCCATGGCCGCGTCACGCTACTAATTTGTAGCTCCTCAATTTCCTCACGACGGTGGATGGCCACCAACCCCATACACAGGCCGAAATCTCAGAACCAGGGGTTCCGGGTTCGAATCCTGGCCTGGCCATGAATGTTTGATCTTTGCAAATTAGCCAAAAGTGGCACAAAAAGCGAAGTATAATAAAAGAAAATCAATCAATAAATTGTTTATTGTTGGTTGACGTGAATTGTTAATATGCCTAAACTATTAAAATACTCTAATATCAGGTTTTCTGTTGCAAATTATTATTTGAATTTTGAGGGCATCCATGACGAAGTGCTTTGCATACTGCTCTATGAAACCGGAGACCCTATGATCGATTGATTGATTGATTTGCTTTATTTTAATTCGCTTCTTGTGCCACTTTTGGCTAAACGCGACGATGAGGATGGTCGATGAAATGATGAAATTAATGAAGGGACACTCACAATGAACACCGAATGAACACAATGCCAAAGCCGGTGTTTAAGCAAGCTGTGCTAACCACTCTACCACGGAGGCCGGAATCCTTCTTAATGTATAGGAGAAATCGTTCTTTGACATCGAACTAAGAACAGTTAATATGCGTCACCTCGGAGTTATTATATTTTAAATTTCGAACAATCAATTGAGATTTATTCTTCACCATTATTTTGTCCACATCAAAACTTCCACACAATAAGATCAATTACACTAAGGACAACAGCATTAGAGTCTATGCTTTAAGGAATGATTAAGCACACAACGATGACGGAAAATAATTCACATGATTAAAGTGATGCATTACATCAGTGAAACATAAATTTTCGGTCATGAAGAAAGATTGAAAAACGCAGGGACACAATAATCGATGTGTTTATTTATTTTATTTCGCTTTTCTTCCACTTTTGGGTAATCACAAAGATAAGTATGAAAGGTGTGTTAAGATGAAATTTGTGAAAGGACAACTACAAACGTAAATGGATAGGACACAGTCCAAACCCCACAGACCATTATACTGACCTTATGTCATGACGCCAGATCCTCGTTAGTGTGCAAAATGCACTCCATGGTCACAATGACGTAAGCATTCGTAGAATTGATTTGTATATCATTCTTTCTTTTTTTCAGAAAAACGCGAGCTAAACTATTGCGCGTTCTGTGATATGTTCATTACTTCTCAGGAACACTCGCGGCCTTCAACCAGTTTTATCCTTAAACAAAATTGCGGGTTAGGATGTTAACAGATACTTCAAAGACAATATCCAAAAAATTACTTGTCACATACGCAGAATGTAAAACATTTTTATTTTCTCGTTTCTTCTACATCCTTGGGGAGTAAAGACGGCTGGAGCGTGGTGCTGGTCATATGACCTCCAAAATGTCCGAACTCGAGAATATGCGACACCCTACTGCCACAAACCCTTAAATGTGCCTTCATGGCACGGTTCTATACGCACGACGAACTTTACCTTACCTTTACTACTACTAAGTACTCATGCCCGGAATTTTTGTATTTTTGATCCCTCATTATGTCTCCATTGCTAACCTGTTTCATTTCCAGTCATGACAGCAATTAGTCGATGCAATAAAAATACGTCAAACTTAAAATGAAACAGGTGTCGGCGCGCGCACACACACACACACACACACAAACACAAACTCAAGGAGAGAGAGAAAGGCGGGGTTGGGGTGGGGGAGGAACACAAAATCCTTCCACAAACTGCCAAGACTCCAACAAGACGCTTTGCCGGAAACAAGTTTGCGTGCTGGCCTTGTCTGCTATTGCCCTCCCCCACTTTCTTATCTATACAGGAGCAATGAAGAGTTTCCAACTCGCTTCTGAGTTGGTAGGAAAACGGAAGTACATTTCATTTGATCCCGTCTGTACATCCGAAATGGTAATCTGGCGGTTAAGAAAGCAACGATGAGTATGAGCGACGAAATGGTGAAACTGATGAAGGGACAATCACAAAGAACACTCCTGCACAGGTCGGGATTCGAAACCGGAACCCCTGGCGTCGTAGCGTGCTGTGCCACTCTACCACGTAATATTTTTTATGTACTCATTTTTAGCTACTTCCTTTGTTCCTTATTTTATTAAGTGTATCCGAATATTAATGTTGCTGCTATGTAAAGTCCAACGTTCATAATTTAATATCTGACTAAATTGTATTTTTTCAAAATTGTTCCACTTTGTATCACACATCTACGATACCGAAGATATTTTTTTAAAAAAAATTCTAACGTTCCTTCATTTAAAATGTGTCTGACATGCCTTAAAATGAAAACGTCTTATCTGGCCAAATATTCGAGAGTCTACCTATTTAGCGAAGCGTTTTTCTGTTGTTTGCGACGTGAACAACGTAACGTCTCGAAGGTAGTGAAGTATAAAGACATTTGTAGACATGTGAGCACTTTTGTTATCATATTCACTGATTGTAAATGTCAAATGATGGGGAATTGCAGAATTACGCCTGTTTATTTGATGGAATTCTAAGTGAAAAAGAAGAGAGGAAATGGAGATATTAATACTAACATTTATTGAACGTTTTATCCTGGATGCGAACCCGGCTTCTTAAAGGTAAGTGATCTCACTTTGTATTTGTTGAATATGTATTTAGTGTACACATTTGTGCCTAATAAAGAAGTCCAAGAAAAATGTATTTTTTAGCTAATACGTTTTAGAATTATTATTTTTTTAAGTATTTGTAGGTGTGTTTTACAACAAAAGAGCATTTCGGTATCAAAGCAGAGGGACACAAGAAAGAAAATGCAAGGGCATTAAATGAAAACTCCTTAACTTCATTAGGGGTAACATCTGAAATAAATAAATCAATAAATAAATCTAAGCGTACATATGGTGAGACATGAATCCATAGGGACAAAAGTATATTTTTGGTGAAATGGATTAGAATCACTGCGTGCACCCTAGAAAGTTTGATAAAACACCTCAAGTGTTTTTCTTAAGAGAAGTGTAATACTACCAAATAGGACCTCTGGCAAGAAATCGCTAATAGGCGGTGTGTGCCAAACAAAGAAGACGACGACAACCTATCTCCAGTTCTCAAGGGCATTTAGTGGAATGAGTGATTATAAAGTTTTATTTTGGATTTGTTCAGTAATATGGTGCAGGCGATAATCGTTCAGGTGTGTATATGTATATGATTAATTGAATTAGGTTATTTTACTTACCTTTTTGTCATTTTAGTATATATATATACTAAAGCAAGATATATATATATATATATATATATATATATATATATATATATCTTGCTTTAACCCACGGAAATAACTATTTCTGCTTCTGCATTTTTCAGCAGTGTACAAGAGCATAATATAGTTTAATAACCGGCGATAAAATTCCTCTCCCCTAAATTTCTGGATTAAAGTATAATAATATAGGGGCATGGAAATCTGAAAGGGGGGTGCGGATGGCCACCTCTCTCCTTTAGAAAACGAATGTCAGCTAAAAGTATATATTTCACACGTATAATTTGATTCCAGTCATAGTAATTTACATTAATTATTATAATGGGTATGCAGGAATGCGATAATTTCGAATTCAAGTGGTGTTTCTTGAGGGGGCAACACTATTATCGGGGTAATATGCCCCATGGAAAAATACCTCGCTTCTCCCTCCGTCGAAAATATCTGCAGACGTCCATGATTAGGGCGGGGCATTAACCCCCCCTTTGGACTTCGTGCGCACGCCTATGGCTACTCATTTCTACACTACATGGAAGGTTTATTCAATTTCGAGCCAAAAGTGTAATTTTCAAATCAGGGTTTTTAAACGTCCACGAACCCATCAACTAATGGGTTCTATTGGGTTCCGCAACAATACCGGAACCTGTTCTATCACAGTGTAAATTCGGTCCAAGTTGCGTATTGTTTCATTTCAAATATGGAACTTAGACCGTCTTTAAATTGATCCGGAACGAAGGACCCTGTGCCGTATTTCAATTGATCCAGAAAAAAGGTTCCTGGAACTTATTTAAATACCTTAAACATAAAAAGGCTCTTTACGGTCCAGATCCATTTATGCTTGCTAATATTCCCTGCTGAACCTGAATTGAATTGATTTAAAATTCCTGATCCTTTAACAACCCTGGTGGAAATTCATTAATTTACAAACAACCATATTTTTAACGAAACATTAATCCCACACAATATACTGAGTTATTTTTCGCAATGTTCCAATGAATGGCAAGAGATTTGGGCTATTCCTTTTTCTTCCTTGATGTTTAATAGATTATATTTGTCACGCACCTATAACGTTACTAGCAAACATTTGTGAATTGTTCTTTCCTTGTAACGTTAACATCTACCATACTGAATTTATTTACGTTCCTTATGCAGATGGTATGTACCCAACTGCATTTTGTTCCGTTCCGCTACAGTGGTTTACATTTTGTTACATTCCTATGTAACGTTAATTAACCATATTGCCTTTCACTTCGTTCCGTTACGGAGGATTGCATTCATTACGTTCCTATGTACCGTTATTTACTACCATGTTGCATTTCGTTACGTTTTTTTGTAACGCTAGTATATACCACAATGCATTTCGTTACTACGTTCCTTGTATCCTTGTAACGGTAGTATATACCATATTGCATATTACGTTATGTTCCAATGTGCTCATTTCGTTCCGTTCCTTTATAACGTTAATATCTACCATAATACATTTTGTTACGTTCTCTGTAACGTCAGTCTGTAACATATTGCATTTCGTTACGTTACATGGGTACCAGCAGCTGAACCATACTCTTCCTCCTACAAAATGGAACGTAACGTGTAACGCAAATTGGGTACGTTACGACTCCCTGTCCCTGACAACTTTATGTATATAGAGGTCCTTGTGACCGACAGACGCGGTGGAGCCTAGGCCACCAAGAATAATCTTCCAAGGCAACCATTTATGTGATCTATCAGACTACACGCTACCATGAAGACGGAGGCAGATTCAGCCTCCGAAACGTAGGTAAATAAATCTCTTTTAAAAACTAACAGTGGTTAAAAGTCCAAAAACTAGAATGAATAAATCACCACTGATTAGTTACAAAGAAGAAACATATAATTAATTGTAACTCCTGCTGAATACTCCTATCAATGTTGGGAAAGTGACGTATGCATTGCAGATGAAGCCTCGATTGATTATGTTGCAACGGCAAGATCCTTAGTATACTATTTGGCAGGTTACATAATAAAACACTCGCATAAATTTATTGTGTGCCAACAATGCATCAGTTCTCTTCGCAGTCATAACATACAAACATCAGGAGATACGGACTTCACTCAAATACGAGATTACGGATCCAAGAACAACACGTCGTTTCTCACTCATTCGTCGAACAGCATTCTCAACATCCTCCTGCATGTTGAAAGGCCAAAGTTTGTCAAATTCAATGTGGAGCGACTTATTTTTTGACTCTCTCAATGCCATAGAAAATATCCCTGTTCCATCTTCAGAAATACGTTGCTGTGATGAACACTCCGGAGACATTGTTCCCAAAGTAGTGTTACATTATATAAAATGCAGATTTTTTCTTCCGGACAAAATAAATTCGTATAGAGCTACAATCATCCAAGTCGGCAAAATCATCCCGGAAACTTTCCAAGGTGTCGAACAACTAGCTTTGATGAGTACTTACATATCATTATTCATTTTATTATTAGTTTTCGTTTCCCTTAAATAAATCCTGTAATTTCACTTCAGAAATTATTAAATATGTATTTTAAATGTTAAGAGTGTTTTGAATTAAAATTGTGTGGCGTTTTGTCATAATTTACAAGTGTTACTTGGTTACATTGCTGAGCTAATCGAGCAGGCCAGCAGAGTTCAACACCAGAGCCACCTCGCGGCGGAACCACGGAACTACGTCAAGTGGACACCACAAATAACTTCACGACTGTTATTTATTTATTTCCATGTGGAAGGTGGTCGAATGGGTTCCCAGTAACATATCATAAGATAATGTCTGCGATAATGAGCTGAGTCAATCTAAGGGGCCCTCTCAACTTAACCTGTGGGTCCTCAGAAATGCCGTATTAATTTACTTGCTCACAGATCACCTAAAATAGGAAGAAATTCCTCATCTCAGACCTTTATAGATATACCGTTTGTCGGAATCTTTTAAAGTATAAATTGTCTGCAGTTATGAATCCAGTAGGAAGACTCAGTTGATCGGACAGTCTGTTTTTTATTACCAAACAAACAAGAAGATTTGGTAATTCATGAACTTTTACCATTAATATTAGTTTTATGTGTGTTATTTAAAATGTAACTTCCCACCAAATATTTTCAAATGGGCCCAAGCCTTTTTCATATTTAAAAAAGAACTGAGACAAAATTTCCCACATAGTCCACACCTGTTAAGTGTTACCGGTGGCGTATACTGGGATAAAAACCTGGGCTATCGCACCATATCATAGTGTTCTAAAGAACAAAAAATTACTGGCGCTTTTTTTTAGCTTATTTGGGGTGAGGGGTTGAAGTGATGTGACATTGTGATTAAAATATATATACCTCATAAATAAAATATGGAAATTTACACTATGTCAGAAAGGAGAGAATTTCATTCTTATTTGCATAAATAAAAGGCCCATATTGTGAAATATTTATGTACTGTAGTCCTATATACGATAATAAATATTAAACTTCTACCTACCTATTTTCACAATTTGAGGTTCGGGGCCTCCTTGTTTTTTATTTATTTATTTATTTATTTTCTTTTTGTGCGAGCCATAGGCTGTACGCACTACATATTTTTGATTTTTCTACACTATTTTGTTACATTTAGTTTTCGTTTAAGCTGTCTCTTACTTTGTTCCCTATATACACATTCTTCCCCTCCCTCGACAGTTCTTCTTCCAGTCTTTCTCCTCACTTCTCTTTTCCTGCACTCTCACCAAAACACGCATACATTTTGCTTTACACACACTACACACACTTACACTATAAAGATGGCTCGTCTGGAGCATGATCACTCATTTCGTTGCCTTCTCTGATAGCTTTCCCCCGCCGTTCTCTTACTTCCCCCCGGTATTTCCCCACTTGCTGCCCCGCTTCTTTTATCTTTATTCTGTCGTCTACCACTTCTATCACCTCCCTCCCTGTTAAGTTTTTCATCCATTTGTCCCTTAGGTCACGCGTAGAAGGGCAGTTCAGTAGGATATGCTTGTCCGTCTCCTCCCCATCGCACAAAGGACATATCGTTTCCCCTGCTTCGTTTCTCTTTCTTAGTTGTTTCCATCCCCCTAATCTGAACCATGCCAGTGCGCCTCTTTCGTTTTTCCCACCACCTGGATATATTTCGCTTTCCCCCATTCTCTTACTCTTAGCTGTTCCCTGATTGAGGTCTTTGTTTGGCAGTCTGCTATTATTTCTTGTCTGTCTATGTCGAGTAACCTGTCCCTGATTTGATTTTCTGTTGAGATGCCCCCCCTTCCTCCCTCTTCCCATACCCAACCCATTCCGCTATTATATAAGAGATTTTTCACTTCCAGGCCCCAGCTGTAAACGTTATCCTCACTTGTCTGTATTTCCAAACATTGTCCCCTCATCGTAGTTTGGCCCTCTTGTGATAATCGCATCCAATATTTAACAACCCTCATCCGTGGTTGTACCGCGTCTCTGTTCAGGCCCAATTCCTTAAGAATCCCGCAGTTAGCCGTGCCTCTGCTTACGCCCATTACTCTCTTATAAAATTCTGTTTGTATGCCAATTATTGTGTTGTCCCCCCTTAACCCCCACAGTTCTATTCCATAGTTTAATGTACCTAACACTATTGATGAATAGAGGTTTTGAATGACCGGGAAAGGCATTTGGGGTGCCTTATTTATTGTCCTTATGACTTGTTCTACTGCAAATTTTGTTTTAGTCTTTCTTGCCCTTATGTGGTGTGTCCAACTCCCTGTCATGGGGAGTGTTGCCCCCAGGTATGTGAAGTTTTTAACCCGCTCGATTAACTCTCCCCCGTATGTCCATGTCTCTTGTCTGCTAAATATGTAGCCATTTTTGAAAGCAATAATTTTTGTTTTTTTAATGTTTACCTTCATTTTATATTTGATGCACCCCTCATATATGCTATCTATGCCCCTTTGAAGACCCTCTATTGTCTCGGACAAGATGACTATGTCGTCTGCATACATAAGGACTGGTATACTTTGCACTCCTATACATGGGATAGAATCCTGGTCCATTTTAGTTTCATGCGCTACCCAATCTATGAAAAGTGAAAATAGCACTGGTGAAAGGATGCATCCTTGTTTGAGTCCCCTGAGCGAAGGCTGCAATGACGAGACTTGGTTTCCTTCGCATCTTACTCCGAATTCTACCCTCGCATATATTGCTTGCAGTGCTCTGATCATGCGCGCGGACATTCCCTTCTCATACAATTTTCCCCACAAAATATCCCTATGAACTTTGTCGAATGCTTTTTCAAAATCGATGAAACATGCGTATAATTTCCCCCGCTTCTGTTTTATTTTCCTCTGTACGAGAGTTTGTAACATGAATATGTTGTCTAACGTGCTGTACCCTTTCCTGAAGCCCGCTTGTAGTGGTGAGATTTTATCGAATATTTCTGTCCATTTCTGGATTCTACGGTTTAAGATGTGTGTGTAAATTTTACTCCATATAGGTAATAAAGAAATGCCCCTGAAATTGTTTGCGTCAGATCTATCCCCTTTCCCTTTATAAATAGGACAGATTATGGAGCTTGCCCAGTCCTTCGGAAAGTACCCCTCTTTAAAAATCTTGTCCATTAATTTGCTTTGTGCTTCCACCTAATGAATGTCAGTTTCGTTGGCTTTGAAAAATTCCGCCCCAATGGAGTCAAGTCCTGCCGCTTTCCCCTTTTTCAGTTTCCTTATCGCCATTTTTATCTCGTCGACCCCTATATCCTCGTCGAGAATCGGCACGAAATCCCCTAAAAAGTATATTTCCCGCGTAACTTCTAGGCGTGGTGGCCCCCCTTCCCCCCCGACGACACGACGACAATGTGCTTCCCAAATGTAAGGTTCAATATGTGCCCAGTTGCTCTTTTGTCCCCGTAATTTCCGTAATATGCCCCACAAAGCGGTGATATTCTTTTCTGCTACGGCCTTTTTTATATCTTCAAAATTTCCCTGTTCCCATTTCTCCTTTTCTTCCGTTAAAATGTTATTATACGCCTTTCTGCTCGATATATAATTGTTTCTGGTTTCCATGCTATTTACGTATCTATACCCTTTTAACGCGTGATCTAGTTTCTTTTTCATCGCTTTACACTTCCCGTTGTACCACCCTGTCTTTGCAGGCCTGTCCCCCTTCCCCCCTCCCTTTACCATATTTCTTCCTGCACGTTCAAAGATATGATATCCCAGCTGGACCGCTTCGTCTATATTGGATTCGTCTAAGGCTGCGCACATGCGTTCACGCATCATTTTTGTTATGTCATCCCCCATAAAACCCACGTATCGTTCCTCCCCCTCCTTTGTCCATATGTATTTACCGTACGTATATTTTTCCCCGGCTCTGTCTTGAGTTTCGTATTACTGTTATTGAAAACTGCCTTCCCGTTTATTTTGTACTGGAGGGAGAATTCGAGAGGCATATGATGCGATTGCGTTTGGGCATGTACACGAAAATCCCTGATTTCTTTCAGCAAATCGAGTGAGCATATGGTATAGTCAATTGTGCTGCTTCCCCCCTCCCCCACGTACGTAAAGTGTCCTGGTTGATCATCGAAAAATTTGCCGTTTAATATCTGCATCCTATGTATCGCACAGAGATCCAACAGCGCCCCTCCCCCCCGCGTTTAAAGTTTTGTCCCTGCTTTCTCGCCTGTGTCCCAAATACATTCTGTCATCTGTCATTTGGTCCCCATCGATCTCTCGGTAGGTCTCCCATGGGACTTCCTCCCCCCCCCTATGCGAGCATTCAGGTCGCCCGTGACTACGATGCTGATTCCCGGGTGATCCTCCCCCAAACGCAGCAAATAGTTTCCAAGGTTATCGAAAAACTGTTCTGAGTAGAATTTTGACCCCGGTGGTTGTCTGTATACTGCTATTAGCATGAAGTTCAGAGACCCCCCCCCGAAAATTGAATCCCCAGCATCCCCTCATAATTAATATCTAGTGGTTTTATGAACTTTTTCCATTTTTGTTTAAATATGATTGCTATCCCACCCGGATGCCTGCCCCTATTAGCCCTTCTACACGTGACTTTCGAGAACCCCTCCCCCAGTGACTCTGGAACACTATTAGACCTTCCCCAAGTTTCCGTATAACACTGAATGTCAAATTGCTGGACAAATTCCATAAAACTCTCGTCACGCACCCTCTTCTCCAGACCCTCGATATTCCAGGTTAGGATTCGCAACCTGGGGTTGTTGACAGAGCGTTCCACATTTTGGACTAAAGAGAAAGTTCCCTCACCTGCATCTTGGAAGTGTCCAGAATCATCCTTGTCTCCCTCCGGCGGTTGCCCTGATTTCGGCTGCAGCTCCGAAGGCCTCGACGGGTCAATACTCCCCCCTCCTCTCCTTCCGGCGTCCACCTATCTCATTGAACAATTCTTCTTACCCAGCGGGGTCCTGGCGGCGTACGTCCCTCGCGTAGACGTGGGTCCCTCTCGGAAGCGCCCCGCGGGGGTCCGTCCTGGCTAGATGTCCCCGCTCCTGCGAAGTTCCTTTCTTCACGAGGCGACGTTGCCAGATTGCCGTCCTTGGTTCTACTCTCCTCTTTCCTTTGAAGCTCTTCCAACGTCCACGGTCTGTCATTGACGTAGAGGGTCCTGAACTTCAGTTGCACTCTGCATCCTTCATCTCTAGCTTGGGACATGTATATTTTCAGTTTCTGTCTGTACTGGCGGGTTTCATAAGAAAAATCTTCCGCCACACTTACTCCTGCCTCACGAAGATCTTTCGCCCTACGTAGCACTGCAGATCTGTCTTTGTAATGAGCGAACCTTGCGATTAATGGCCGCGGCTTAGTTTTGTCCCTTCTCGTACCCAGCCTGTGCACCCGTTCGAATATCCTGTCTCCTGCGGCCGTTTCTACCTTGTCACCCAATACTCTCTTCAGCGCTGCTTCAGAGTCCTCCCAGGTTTCATGTTCACTTTCCGGCACGTTGTAGAACACTAGATTTGATCTTCTGGACTGGTTCTCCAGAGCATCCACTTTCGCTTCAAGTTCATGCACTTTATCAAATAACCACTCAGTTTGCCTATTCGCCACTGCTAACGACTCCTCCAGCTCCCTATTTTTGTTCATGAGAATTTGCATATTTTCTCCCAGCTTCTGAATCTCTCCCTTGAGACTCTCCTGTCCTGTTTCCACCAAAGCATAAAGTTCATCCAGCGATCTTGGTCCTGGGTTGGGTTCTACCCCTGCCCGTAGAAGTAGCACCAACACCACCACACCGTATGCGAAGAAGCCGTTCATCTCGGGTTCCTTTTCTTTCAGCCTCCTCTTTCCTCCTCTGAAGCCGCACCTCCCGATTCGTACCCGCCATGTGACTGCCTTGAAACTAAGGGGTCGGGTTCCATACATGGTGGTTCGGATACCACTTTAACTGTAGGTCCGATCCCCATTAGCTTATCTGTGCATAAAGTGAACATAATAGAAAAATCCACAACAATTTGGAGCTTATCTTCATACGTAAGCCGAATAGACAGCTTGTTAATTATGTCCCTCAATTCAGTTCGCTACACGACACAGCACGTATCATTCACAAAAATAATATCCACTCACTACTGTATTCACACGCTGCCTCTAAATAAATTCCACGCACCAAGGAACCCTCAAAGACCACTCGACGCGATCTAGATTAGAACTGGCCCTTGTCATTTCGGTAATTTTTAGATGCATTCATAAACCATTCCCGGTCGGCCAAAAACTTTCACCTCCCTACTGTAACTCTAGTTGTTTGAAGGTCAACGACCTCTTTTTCAACTCGATTGGAAGCGTTGAATGATGTTCTTGCCCATGCCTTATGCCACATTTTCCCCTTACCTGCGATAATTTGGCTTCAAAATTCCAGGTTCCTGGGAAAATTACATGCTGGGAAAAAATAGTTTGCAACATTGACCCAGACTGTTGAGGTAGTTCAGAGGGAATTTTCCCGCCATATGCAACCCTGTTCCCTCTCTTGTAACAGTTTGGCTACTCAATTCTCCGCTCCTGGGTAAATTATGTGCTGGGAAAAATTGGTTTGTAACACTGATTGGGTGATCCTTAAGATAGCTCTGTCACGTTCGCCCTTCACCCCGTGGAGTTGTCCGAGAGCCGCGCAATGTTTCCAACTCCTAAGAAATCTAGGTGCCAACTCCTCAGAAATCAGGTTCACCTTCTTATTGAAATGAACAATTTTAAACACATTTTGGTCACTGAGTCTGGGCTTCGCAGATAGCGTAGATAGCCCTGAATATACGCCCCTGAGTGTTACAGATTATTTTCGATTTTGAGATATAGTGTGACAAGATAGTTCAATTTTATTTTAATTGTTAAACACTTTTTGAAGTGTTGCTAACTATTGTACGTCCGTTTCCCTCTGATGTCATTGATGATATACAGTGCTTTTCACGGTCAAGTTGTCCGTGGAGCAGGGACGTCGGAACCGGGGAGGCCCCCACTCATCAACAAGAGAGGGTAAGATAGTCTTTTTGCCCCCCCCCCCCCGGTCGCGTGCTAAAAAAAGAGACTATATTTTTTCCAACTTATGTTCAGTCTTGAAAAAAAAATTGAAAAATATTCTTGCACTAGTTAAATGAACATGGACTCAAGTTTTCGCTACCAGCAAGAAGTAGGTGACAGGAAGATACATGTCCAGATGAGAGTCGCAGCTACGTCTCAGCAAATCAACAGTGACGTGCAATTGTCTCCTTATAAATTTGCAGCTTCGGTTTCCAGTTTTCCTTTTAATCTTCCAGGTATTGTATGTACAGGTGTGAAACAATAAACCCAGCGTACCCCGTTGGAAAGGAGGGGGGCAGAGGATTTTAATTCTCTTCTTTTCCATCTACATTTACATTGCACGGACGCAAGGTCTCCAAAACAGGGAGTTAGGTGGAGCTTGAGCCTTCTAGGTAAAAAGTTGAAAGTGGGAAAAATTCGAGGCGAATGCTGCGGTGGTCTAGTCGGTAGGGCTTCTGACTCCCACGCGGAGACCCAGGTTCGATTTCCGGGGTGCATGATCTAAAGTAGGAATTTTTCCGGCCTTGTCCCCGCAAGGGACTCGACTCCTCAAATGAATGGGTAACCCTGGGAGTTAAATGCAACCGGAGCTTGATGCTGATCTCACCAGCTATGAACATGACGTTTGAAACTATAGCTGTGCGGGATCCCGAAAAGTCGGGACCGGGATCAAGAATAAAATTTCCTGTTATTTTTGATATAATGACTTCCGACTTTTCGGGATCCCGAGCAGTCGGGAAATACAGAATGTTCATTTTAAAAAGTCGTTAATTCTCCACTTTTCCTGCATTGTGTCTGGAACATATCGGAAATTGTTAGTTTTTATTCCAGAAATGCAAAATCAATCACTTAAAGTGAAAATGACGTATAGAATTCGAGATTTCCAGAGCTTCGGGAAATTTCGAACTTTTTCCGTCCCGAAAATTTCCGGACTTAGTCGGGAAATTGCAAATTTTTCCCATCCCGAATGTCGGTATTTGAAGAATTTCCCGTCCCAATCCCGTCCTGACAAAAAAAAAATCCGTCCCGCACACCTCTATTTAAACAAAGAGTAAACTTTTAACAAATCTAAATGGCCAAGAAATAAAAGTTCATCCCTTGGTTGTTCCGCCTCTACACAGTGCTTTCAGTATTGCTTGATGTGAAGAAACCACAGAGGGAGGGCAATATTGTCCTTTTGCTGCCCCCTTCCCTCCTAGTTACGCCTTAAAAAATGAGACTGTATGCATTTCGAGTTATCTTAGTTTTGAAGAATATTTTGGAAAAATATTTTGGCACTAGATTTGTGAACGTGCACTCAAGTTTCCGTTAACAGCAAGAAGCACGTGACATCGCAGTCAGATCACTGCATACAATTATCCCTGTAGGAATTCCCTGCTTCTGTTTCCAGTTTCCTACCAGGTTTTGTACCTGCAAATGTGCTGACATATAACAATGCAGGTGGACAGAGGACAGCTTAACATTTAAATCTTCCAGTGCACTTTCCGAACACGAGCTTTCTTTAAGGACCTCTTGTTGTCAAAAGACCATCGGCCATGAGAAAAGGTGCACCTTGTAAGTTCTTGGAAATTCAAGTTTATGTCTAATCTCCCCTTCCCTCTCCAAATTTAGAATTGGGAAGACGACACAGTCATTGTTCAGAGTAAAAAAAAACTGCAGATGGTGTGTTTCGGCAGTTATTCTGAAAATTGTAGTGATGAGTTTGGATTTCGTTCCGCACTAAGCTATACAACTGTGCATATATACGTGTAAATCATTTGCAGAAAGGCCCGACCCTGTGGCCGAGTGGTTAGCACATCGCGCTGCGACGCAAAGGGTCCCGGGTTCGAATCCCGGTCGGGCGAAATAAAATAAACTAAATCAATCAATCAATCATTTGCAGAAAGAACACGGACTGCAAGGTCGCGTCGGAAGATCACTGCACTGCACTTAGTTAGTCGCCTGATGTAGAATAAAAATGCTGGTAAGTTTTACTTCTCTTCTTACGTTTTCTTTACTAATTTATATTTTCTGTGTGAAAGGACAGAAGACAAGACTAGAGACAGATAAGTATCGTCTCGATATTCCATCAATTCTCTGGTCTTTCGGGCTTTAACTCTACAAACCGTGGATGTATGAAACACCCCCTCTCCTGGAAAAGGAACAACCTTTTATTTCTTGGCCATTTAGATTTATTAAAAGTTTACTCTTTGTTTTAAACGACACGTTCGGGGCTGATGGCGTAGTTTTTGACCTCAGAGAGAGGTAAATAACTATTCTTATGTTCACGGGTGATTCATTTTTACGTTGTGAGAAGTAATTGTTTAGTTCTAGATGGCAAGGTCGAGGCATGATCGATATTTTAGACTAATAGGGGGGCGGGTACGATCGCCCCTCTCACCTTCAGTCTCATGTTCTCTCAAATCTGAAACATCTGAGAAGGTTCATTGATCTGAAAAGACATGTAAAATTCAGACTGATTTCATTGAAATGCAATACCAGGTACCTAACTGCTATGATAATTACAGATCAAAATATGTAATTTTAAAGCTGTTGGCGTAGCGTGGTGACTTGGCCCATATTCATTTAACACTGTAAAACGCTTGAAAAATGGACTTTGTTTACAAAGCTCCCCCCTGATAACCCGTGAGCCTCCCTGGAGATCAATTCTAGCTACGGGCTTGTCCACCGTCTTCATTTCATCTTTTCTTTATCTTTCCTTACTTAGGTCACGAGGAACATTTTATTGAAGGAAATTGCTAGAAAGTTGGGATCACAGATAAAACAAGCCGCCGCCTTTTGTAGTCTTCGAATTTTCTCAAACTTTTTCAAGCGTTATATTGAACCAATTATATTGGTTAAGCCATTGTAATTAATTTAATGGGGGAAATTACCAATATTGTTTAACCCTAGCAATGCCAAGGTATTTTTTCTTCAATTGAACTGGACTGATGTATGTTTTCTGTCATTTGTACACATAAGTTAACTAATTAGACACTACTTTCATGTTTTGTTATGAATTATACATGAAAGATAAATTTCATAATGATTTTTAAGTATTTATAGTAAATCACTTAAATATTTATTACTTTTCTTCAATTACAATGTTGATTCTTGGAACAATGCTTAAACTGTGCAAAATTCTGGCAAAGTTTTTTTTTCTTTTTCTACTACCCATACATTCATTATTTCAAATTGTTACTATAGTTTAGCAATTGAATATATCCCCTAATGTATTGAAATACCTTTAAAACATCACTGCGAAATCTTTCCTTAGAATTACCAAGGGGTGGGCCTTTGAGGCCCATAAACAATATCAACGAAATGAAGTAACTTTTTAATGAACATTTTTGGGAAAAATCACGCGATGTCATTCTAAATATTGCAAAGAACAATTACTATTTTTTATGAATTTTTACATTGATGGATATACATGTAATACGCAAAAAATTGAATCAGTGGGCCTGAGAGCCCCCCCTGGTATTGCTATGGTTAACTAATCAACAACGCATGTTTACATCACAACCCTCCCCAAATAGATGCATAAAATGAACTAAAGACCTAAGTCATCCGACCACAATTTAGTTGCATTAAGCAAAATTTAAGAGATTAATCAGCACACTTTTCCTGATTGGGAGGTTGACAACGCTGGACACACGGTACAAACTGGGCTTCATATCTGTTTTTTGTCCAGCGCGGGGTGGGGTGTCCAACGAGGGGAAAGGGAAGGTGAGGGTAGAAAGGCTAAGACAACTTGTTCCGAGGGCGAAGAAAATGTTTCTATTACAGCGTTTTCGTTAGTTTTTCGATTTACTCCTGTTCCGTTGTTGTTTTATTGTTATATTTTATCTTTTTTCTTTTCGTTGATTTATTTTTATTATTCTTTGATTGGTATTTCTTTTTTCTTTTTTTTACTTCACTTTTTGTGCCACTTTTGGCTAATTTGCGAAGATTCGGAAGAGTATTGATATGATGAAATTGGCGAAATGGACACTCAGAAATATCCATGCCCAGGCCGAGATTCGAACCCAGGACCCCTGGCGTCGTAGCGAGATGTGCTAACCACTCCACCACGGGGGGCGGCTTTCATTGTTGCGAGCATGAAGTGAGCTAGGGGAATAATGACTTGTATTACTCTGGAATGCTACAAAAACAAGCATAAAAGCCTATTACCGGCCATAGGAAGAAAGAAGGGGGATCGGAACATTGAGGACTGCCGCTCGAATGACATCTAAAGCATCAATTTACAATAAAATGAAGAAATACGATTTACGAGTTAGCACACATCAAGAGTTACTATTCGGGTACGTTGATAGATGCAAGGCAGCATTTTGAACGGAGAGTACATATCCTATTGGAGGGTAAACTATGCTTTATAAATGATAATTTTTCTTATTATATCTGCTCACGGGAATATTAATAAAAACGAGGTCTTACACGTGTGCCTGTTGTTCTCATTGTCACATCAAAAATATTTCTGTGACTGACTACTTTTTAAAATTAATTGGAAGTCTAAGTAGCAAAAAGTACAGCGTGTCTACAAATGATTGAAAGTGGTTTCATGATGTTACTGTACGTGTATTATTGAACGTATAACGAAGTAACTTTGCAGTTTTGTAGAGAAACTCAACAAGCTTTGTGACACGTTACAAGTTATGGGAGTTTTCTGTTCGCCTTGGTGCCGTTGAGAATATTCGTGACTTTCCGGAACTCAATGCTGCACTCTCAAAATTTAGAGTTTACGGCCGCTTCTTCTCCAGCGAACAACCATTACAGAATACGGGTATCTTGTAGGCTGTAGTCTGGTGGTCGGTGGGGGGAGTAACATGAAATCATCGATCGATCCCGTTTTATATTTACTTTGAGGAAAATGTTGACAGAAAAATGTCTATTTTCTTTGCTTCCCTTTATTACATTTTCAAGTTGTCTCTGTCAGAAACAGTTTTCATTATTTATAATTATTTTAAATTGTGCGTACCCCCTAAAAAGTCTTCGCGTACCCCCAGGGGTACGAGTACCCCAGGTTGAATACCACTGATCTAGATTATCCGTATTTCCATGTAATAGACTGTCTTCATGAACCTCCTAGTCCGTGAGCCAGGACCTCGGTACCACTCGGGGGGATGGGTTCTCATATGATTTTTTTTTCAAGGTGTGGATGCCTGGAACTGGAAAATGCGTGATAGCATCTCATAACTCTCTTTGCTTTTTATATAATATTATTGAATTAGTATCCATAGCCGAAAAATAATGGTTTTTCATATTTTTTATAAAAATCAGATAAATTGATCACAATATTTCAATAAATAAATTTAATTTCATCAGACTTATTAAATTCAATGTTATTTTATAATAATTATAACTATTGAGTGTAGTAATATTAATATAATCCTTATAATAATAATAAAACTTTATTATATTGCTTATGTACTGACATAGATTAAATACATAAGTTTCACATACAATTTTCAATAATAATAATAGTGGCTAAATCTTAAATATGCATGTATGTTATAATTTAACTTAATTAAATAAGATTTTATTATTTACATTCATCATCATCATCTTCTGAATAGGTGTCATCACTCATTGATTATCACATGTGGGTAGTCTGCAATTGTCAGTGCAACTGACGTTATTTAGACAGAAGGCGCAATTTGTAGTTTCTAATGGATTGGTTGGTTGATTGATTTGGTGTTTCAAGTCCACTTTATGCACAGTAAGCCTAATTGGGACTGGGCCCACAGTTTAAAGTGGGATCCGAACCACTATGTGCCTCTACCGAGTATCGAACCTGGTACCCCTTCATTACAAGGCGGTGATGCTACCACTACAACATCGGGGAGATAGTTCGTAAAGGAGTTGCAACCTAGTAGATCTAACAGAGTTTAAGATTCTGGTTGCCATTCCATCCAATCAATTACCAGCTCCTCTGCTCCATCGTGTTTTTTTCAATGTCCACCTTCTCCCACTTGGTCTAGGTGTACGTGGATCATTCAGGAGACATCTCTTGCTTATAGCGGATTGATAATCGCACGTTAAGCATGTTTCTTGCAAGTTGATAAAGTCTATCTCACCCTTCTTTGCACAGAATAGACGCATGTCATGTCATTCACACAATGTACGGAAGATTTTGGAGCATACAGTAAGCACGAGAACTAGAGTTTGCCCATTACGATTTCATTGAGATCCCATTCATCTCCGAGGGTGCGAAAATATTTCCTGTGTTTGTCTGTTGGCAGGAAGGATGCACTTACTTTTCCTTTTCTTGCAAATGCATAAGCTATTTTCTTAATGTCAAGAACCTACATGAGTATTTTAGTACTATATTTCAGAAATAATTTAACCATGATTCTTTCATGGAATCACAAACACACGATACGCACATCTGTGTCATCTGAGCCTCTCATTATCGCTTCGTAACTCTCATTAGCAGCGGCAGTATTCACCAACAAATTTCTTCATGTGTTACTGTTGAGATTGAGCACTTTGGGGCTCCCTTCAGATGTGATGTTCCATCATTTATCTCCACAGTTCGCGAGGTGTTTTATTCAAAATATTTACAAAATGCTCTGGTTTCATACATTCGTTAACAAGAAATGCAATTAGAGTTGTTTTATTCATTGCGTGACTTAGGAATTTCCTTCACTTTCTGACAATCTGGGAAGATGAGATGCTCTGTGACTGATGCCCGAGTTCTTCTCATGTGATTATCCTTTCGGTGTTCTTTATAGACGTCTCAATGTACGTATCAAACAGACATCGATTCTTGGACTAGAATTTCCTTATGGAAAGCAATGGACAAGGCAGATGGACGTCACCAAAGTTTGACTTTTATTTCTTTTACTCTCTGAATAAGAGCCATACCATCAATCGCTATGGCTGAATTTCCAGATATTTCCTCAGGGGGAATAACATTTTTCTGCAAGTATGTCTCTGAAGACCATGATAATGGTTCTAAGGGAAAGCCCATTTGAAGATTCCGATTCTGTGCTGTCACAATAATTCGACCAAATAGTGTCTTTTCTGATAATTAACCTGCCATAACTATCCACCGCCTTCTTCTTGGAACAGAAAGAACTAGACGAAAACAATGTAGAGCCGATGTTTATGCAACTGAAAGAACATTCAGAGAACAGATACAGTAGAGTATGGATTAGTACAGGTAAGAAACACCCTACAGTCGCGAGGACCAATACTCACATGATGTGCGTTACTATAGAGCAATAGAACAGCTCAGAAACGGACAGATCACAGCAGTAACTCATCCCTAGTATGGTGTGCGATCTCGAACGACCAACACCGCTTCACGTCTGTGTGGCATGGACTCGATGAGGTGATCGATGAGAGCTTGGAGAATTCCTCGCCACTTTTCACTTTGAGCAATTTAAGCTCTGGAAGAGTTGAGGGAGGTGTCATCCTACCAAGAATGCGTCTGCCAAGTGCATCCCAGACATTCTCTATGGGATTTAAGTTCAGCAATCACGGTGGCCACTCCATAGTTACTATTTCCTCGTCCTCTGGCACGTTGTGCACTAACATAACTCTGTGAGGAGGAGCATTATCGCCGATGAAAAGGAAACGATCACCTACTGAATTTGCACACGACATGGCAAGAGGTATGTTCTCGTCCCATATCTAAGGGCCGTCAAACTGCCATTTTGGATGACGTGGAGGCCCGTACGTCCCACAATTTTGATTCCAGCTCCTACCATCAGTCCACCATCTCCATTTTAGAATGTTTATTGCACAAAAGCAGGGCAATGGCGTGTTCCACATATCCTCCAGATCATGCACCTCCGTATTGCAAGGCTGGAGGCTGAACCGTGACTCATCGGAGAACACCGCTCAACCCCATTCGTTGTGGCCCCAATTGCGATATTCCTCAGCCAAGTATCTACGGACTGAAAGCTGAACAGTGATGGAACACACACCATGAGTCTATAAAAATAGAGACATCTTTAAGAAGGTGATTGCAGACGGTTTTGAGATGACACCCTATTGCTGTGAGAATGGCATGTTGTAGTTCCGTTGCATTCTGTCATCTGTTCCAATCGGTTATTTACAAGAGGTACCCATTGTCTCTGGGTGTTGTTGCTCGTCGACGGCCTTGACCTTACCTTCGTCGTACATTTCCCGTTTTTTGGAACCGAATATACATCGCGAAATGGCACTTTGAGACACTCCAAAGGCTACAGATACCTTTCAATGTCTGTCCAGCTTCCATCCTTCCTAAGACTCTCCACGCCATTGATTCAGGTAAATTGCACTTTAGAGGCCCACGTTTCTCAATGAACTCCTTGGACTGCTACTGTCATTCTCACAGCTGCGCACTTCAGTTGTTTATTCAGAGGTAGTGTTTAACGTTCAGGACTGTCAATCTGATGGTCGTAGGTTCAAACCCTTCCGGAGGCAGAAAATTTTCTTAAGTTTTAGACATATCCCATTGTGTTCATTGTTCACCGCGTGTGAAACGGAATGATTCAGTTTGGAAATAACGATGGGGGGAGGGGAAATATTAAATTACAAAATCTCCATTTCAACGAACCGAGACTTGGACAAAAATTGGATAATTCTTATAAATATGAAAATTACATTCATGTTTTTAGTGGTATAATCGCAGGTAAAATCAAAGATCTTACATGGAAGATTTTACCTTGCTCTGAACTAAGCCAAAAGGCATTTCGCACCGATTTAATACATTCTCCAATACATTTCAAAATGTTATTGAATGTTTCATGTCGATAATTTGACCAATGCATCAATTCTTGACGCTGAGACGATATTTTCTGCAACTACCTCTTCTCTTCAGTCCCTTCTGTTATTCTCTTCTCCTTCTCCTTCTTCTCTCCCCTCCTTCTGCTCTGCTTTTATCTCATATCGCCTTCCCTACTTTTCTCGCATCTTATCTCCATCCCACTCATCTCCACTCCTCGTATCTCCTTTCCTGTCTTAGATTTCCGACTCCACGCACTTTTCTCCTCTTCTTTTCGTTCTTCTCTTTTTCTCTCCTTTACTCTACTCTTCACTCTTCTCTCATCTCGTTTTCCTTCTCTTTTCTCTCCTTTGCTCAATTTTCCTCATCTCTCCTAGAATATTTTCCCCTTCTCCTCACTACATCTCCTCTCCTCGTCTATCCTCTCTTTCTTCTCTCCTCTACTTTTCCTCTTCTCCTCTCGCTTTCTCTTTCTCCTGTCAATTGTCACCTCTTGTTTTCTCTCACCTCTTCTCCTTTCTGTAGACTCATCAGCGATGAAATGCTAGAAAACCTATTATTTTTCTTTCAGAAAGAATTTTGTCACTTGCGATATAATATTGATATTTTTAATACTTTTTATACACTAATACTGGTTTTTATTTCCTTCGCGTATTTTATAAATATTTATTGTGCATGTGGCAACCCTGAAATTGAGCCTAACTCTACACGCAACCCACCAACACCTTGTGTAAATTGGGTTGCCTAGTTTAAAATGTCGTTGTCCTAAAACTTTTGAGAGACACTGTACCTAAAAACTCCTGCCTCGCTCGTTCTCTCCTCCCTTTCAACGCTACTGTAACGCTGCTCGCTCTGTGTTTAGGCGTGCATAACGTTAGATGAGCGTTCTTCCACAAACAAGGCCAGTTGCCCAAGCATGTAATAAGGCGTAAGAATTCTTCCACTTAAATTTTAATTATTAAAATATATATTTTTTTAGTGTGTAACTGTTGTTCAAAAATTTGAAGTTTAGTTAATATTTGAGCAACAGTCTTATATTGAGAACATTAATATCTGTGTAACGCTGTAAACAAAAATACTTGTGACCCAAAAACAATATACGAAGGACAGACAAATGAAAGCCTTAATTTGTTTTTTTTTTCTGTAGTAGATTCTGCATGTAAAATTGCACAAGTTTGCTGCATTTTAGCATAGACCCATTGCTGATCCACGTGTATTTAATGCCTGTATACCTCAAGAAGAAGAATTTGGAATCTATGTGCAGTCAATTACGAGCTACTGCGTGCGGACTGAGGCCATTGTTGAACATCCTCCTCTATTTGTAAATTTGCTGATGTGATGAGCATGCAAAGAGACATTGAATTTTTATTTGACACAGAATGTCTACAAATTTTAGGCTTCCAGAGGCAAGAAACCACTGCTTTTTGTGATGCATCTGTATACAGAAGGCACCATCTTTAAAATGACAAAAATTGTGTTGTGAAGCTCATTTGATCAGTGTTACAGCCTTGAGGCCGTTTTGTAAAAAGCAGTCGATACCTCATGTAAATTTAAGCTGTTTGCAGTGTGTCCTGTAATTTTTGTCGGACTTTAAAAGTTTTCATTTGACTCTCTCTCGTATTACATCGTCGTGTGAGAGCCAGAGGGACGTAACTCCAATATATCAAATTTACAGAAGACAGTAAATAATGCATTCTTAGGAATGTAAGTACTGTACATTGGAGATCCGTGACACCACTTTAATGCTAAGGATTACATGTGGAGATAGAGCTCTTAGGAGACTTTATTTAAACAAAACTGAAAACCACATATTTGAAGTTACGTTCCCATCCTCTATGCAGGGTGGTATTTGTATGGGGGGATGGTGGGGATTTTCCCCCTCTGGGTACTTGTGTATCCCCCCTCTGCATGATAAATTTTATCCATTGGGGGAATGTTATATGGCATAAAGTCATTATCTCATGCTGTCCCTAGACAGTCAGTAGAATTCCCCCCACTGGAAATTTCTTAAATACCACACTGCCTGTATGTGTGCAGCCATGCAACTTAGAATCTTAATTGTCACTACTATTTCTTTTTGTATTATATAATGTAATTTTCAGAAGTCATATGACCTCGTGGACAGACTAGGTGATATGTTAAAACAAAAACTAATCTCTGGTAATACAATTTGAATGTTAATATCTTCAAAGACTTATTGTGTAAGTATAATCCTACTCTGATTTTAAAAATAGCCAGAATTCTATTCTTTTATTGTGTGTTTTTAATTCTAATATCTTGTGTGAAGAAAAGTTGGTGACATGGCCAAAGGCCTCTATTGCAAGTACGATTGTTCGTAATAGTTAATGTTAACAATGGTCGATAACACTGACATCTATTACAAAGAAGAAAGGAATCTTGTCCCACATTTGAAAAACTTGCCGAAAATTATGTCCGAAACGCCTTTGGCCACATTTCCATAAGGTACCTTACATAGATCAAATGGTATTTTATAAATGCGATATAGCTACTTATTTCTGGAAAATTAAATACACTTTCACTTCTAGCTGAAAGTCGAAGTAGAAGATACTCTGGACCGTAGGCGTAAATTTAGGGTGAGCAAAGTGGGCATTCGCTCCCAAAATTATCAGGTTTATTAAAATTTACAAGTTGACCTCCTGACACCTGAGGTTTATACTCTTGCCCCCTACCCAAAGGAAGGCCCAACTTTCGCTGTCGCTCAGTGATGCCCAGAATGTACAAAAAAATGCATTTCGAATAAATTAACTGGCACACAGCTTTGCTATGTTATTAGCAGAAACTTAGTACACTATAATTTGGTTTGAAAAATAGGAAATTGCAACTTTTTTTAAATCTCCTGAACAACTCGTCAAAAACTCATGAATACCAGCAAGGCTTTCTCGACTCCATTCGTTACAACTATCAATGTACGTACCTTTACCTTTGTTGGAAACTGACGTCCATTTCCCTTGTAAATGCACATGCTTACGAGATTCCACCCACGTGTAGTACTTCTTCTCCGCAACGTCTCTCACTTACCTTCATTCATTTCCTTCTGCGTTGCCATGTTGCTGCCGAGTATAGAGTAGGCTGAACAGACGTCTCCAATGCTTACACATCTATTATATCTTCACTAATATTAAATTAGATCTAAATTTGGGCTGTGGTTTAAATATGGGCTCTGTAGTGCTGCTGGGTGCTGCAGCTAGGCAGAGGATGTGGGATTACTAGTTTGTATTGGTGTACATTCCGGGAGCAATTTGAAAAATATCATAAATGTCCTACATTTTGAGCGTCACATAATATTAATAAGGAAAATACGTAACAGAAAAAAGTCATGCAAATTACAAGTCTATGGACTGCTCTTCCAAACTCAATAGTGAAATTTATTTTGATTCAGTCATTGCACAAAAATAATAAAGTTTGTCCTGCTATTAAACAAACGGAAAAACGGAAGCAATTAATGAACAAAGTTTTGGGACCACTTTCTGATAACGTCACTGTTCAATGCCTGAGCAGAATTTCTTGCCTTAGGGTTTATACTGATGGAACAAGGCGTTGCCCATTGTTATTCAATATTCAATATAATTTGATTGTAAAGCAGGGGTATAGAGAACAAAGTTATTCAGGGTGTCTGCCAGTCAAGAAAGTCATGGAAGTCAAGACAAAGTAAAGAAATCAACAAGTAGGTCTAGAAGTAACTAAAAACGCAATAAATTATTCTTGTGGTCAAGAATTTTTGCTATTGATTGGTTGATTTAGTTTATATTATTTCACTTTTTTCTGTCCCTTTGGCTAATCGCGAAGATGAGGATGAATGGTGGTAAGATAAGATGGATGAAGTGACAATCACAAACATATAGAGACAACCGACACAAGCCCCACATAAGATTATACTGGCTGTGAGTCCAGTCGGCAAAGCCTCATTTTCTTAATTACTAATTTCCAACTTTACCTAAGTAGGATCTAGAAACGTCCAGAAAAAGTCAAGATTACTACCGTATTATTTTGGTAGACACCCTGTTATTGAACTAAAAACTATCCAAGATGAAACCATTTTAAATTACAGTAATTGCTGAATATTTGTTTGGCATTACAGGTCATAATTCAAATAATGAGAGAGTACTTTCATTACCATCAGTACAACAGACTCACGAGAGAATTTTTTTTTTCATAAAGTCTGTAAAATGTTTGGTATTGGTCCCTATAATTTCAACGAGTTTGACTGTCCACTCTAACTTCAATATATAGTTTGACTAAACCTTAAATTTTGATAAAAATTGTCTCCTCTGAGAAGTACCACTTAAATCAAGTAGTAAGAGGTGCATTGATTAGTATGATTGAAAGTTTTGCATTTAAACATTCGTTGGGAAATATTTTTTTAAAAACTGAAAAGTGTCATTTTTCAACTACTTCCTAACGTGTTCTATAGAAATATGTACTATTTATTGAGAATGTGTTGCGTCCTACATTTTGACTAAAGAGCCCGTATCAGCGTCACTCGAAAAAAGCACCGGACAGATGTCAAATTTTCTCCCTAGTCTTACCAATATTGATTCCATTTCCCCCTTCGAACGCAAATCCATTGCATGGTAGACCGTTTGAGACTTTACTGGTGGGAGGGTTGCTTTGTCGAAAGAAACAGAAGACAAGGTTCCCTGTCTGCTACTCACCCCCCCCCCCCAACCCGCCTGGAAGGTCAGGCTCTGACCATAAAATACCATTCTTTTGAGCCCACACGTTTATAACTCCTAGCCGAGAGGGTTTCTGTGACAGGACAACACTTTTTCCGAGTGTCTGAAAGAAGAAAAACACACATTGACGAACATCGCAATACAACTTACATGTAATAGAGCCAAGGACTCAGCGGCGTATACTCTGGGTCATCTAGGTAATCGCAGATGACCCGGCTGTATTTCTTTTTTTAAAATATATATATATATATATATATATATATATATATATATACACACACACATTTCTTCGCAATATTCTTCCAAACCAATTTCGATGCATACATTTCCTTGCTTCCAGCGCGCGAATACTTCCAATAGTTTGCCGCCGAATGTCCGGGAACCTTTCTCCAGCCAGTGGAATGACTTCAAGGAATCTCACCCTGACGTCATTCCTCCCGCTTTCCTTACAACCCTTGGCGAGGAGGGAGGAGAAAGGAAAGAGGGGGAGGAAACACTGCTTCTCAGGCGCGGTGATTCCGTGCCCAGGGTAAGCTCCTTCTTGTGAGAGTCCACCGGTCGCACTCTCAACCTTCAGAACCTTTTTCCCGTTCCCTCAGCTGAACTAGGGAAAACTTACCCGGTAGAGTGCGAAGAACAGGAAAACTGAAAAACATGGGGAAACCAATTCTACGCTAATTTTCACTTTACATTTGCTTCTGTCTTGCTGATTTCTGTTACTTGAACATAAATTTATCAAAAGGGAAAAGCTTAAATATTGAAGATGAAGCAAAGTGAATTAAAATTCAAAGCTTAAGCAATTAAAGCACCTATTTGCTGACTCCCCCCATCCTTGCATTTACAAAAATAGTGATTGTTTCTCCTCTCTAATCTTCAAAAGCAGCGAGAATACTTCTTTCACGGAACTGAATATTTTTTAAAGGGAAAGATATCAAAAATAAATTATATATATATATATATATATATATATATATATATATATATATATATAGTTGCTATATTCCGCCTGTTTAGATTAATAGTGATGAAGATGAACGAATTAAACATAAAACAAAAACAGGCACGTAACCAGGTGGAGAACTCGGGGAGGCTCAAACCCCCCTCCCCGAAATCCTACAAATATCTAATTTAAAAAGTGTATAGTGGTAATTAATTTTACTTCATTAGCAGGATTAAACATTTTGCATAATACGTTGTAATAATCTGAGATTCATCTTCAGGACTTCTAACCCCACTGTTTCAACTTTATGTGGCGGCTGCTAATAAGGGATGATCCCCATCCCGAAATAAAATTCTGGCTCTGACCTGCAATGATTCGAACTTTTAAAAACCTGTCATTTCGAGCTCGGAAAGGGATTTTTTTTATCATTCATAGGGAATTTCATTCTGAGCCAGGAACACAACAACAGAAGTTTGGTGCGTGAAACTGAATGCGTGTAGTCGTTGGCTTCGTGTTTATTATTTACTTAGGTGTTAGTGTTTGTCGTGATAGTGCTGTGTTAAAGGGTAATGGATGTGATACAAGATTTGCTGGTGAAACCTTTTGGAACAAGATCTTTTCAGGAGAAGTTGCAAATTGTTAATACAGGTATGCCAGTGTCATCGCTTGAACTTATTTCTACACACAAAGACAAAAATCGGGAATATGTGAGGCATTTTCGCAAGCAAATTATGACAAAACACCATGGTTGACAGGAAGTATAAGTGTTAATAAGCTTTGCATTTTTGTTGGCCGTGCTTACTTTTCGGTCTGAAAAGAATGTATGTACGCGTGGCTGATACTGTAATCTTTGCAACACTTGTGCGAAACATGAAAAATCCAAAAGTCACATAACTTCCTTTGTTAAGCTGCAATCTTTCGCACAGACACGTATTGACGTGCAACTGGACAAACAGCGTGCTTTGGATGTGGTACGGCACAAGTAATCGGGTCCTGGAGTAAATTGAATTTTGCACTTAAATTAATATTGCTGGTTTTTATTTCACTAGTGCACGTCTTTCATTTTATATTTCACAGGCTGTTTTTTTTATAGCTTTATAATACTGTCTTGTTTTATTACTTGAAATTCTACACGTGTAGTAAACTGAAATAACGAGCATTAATTGATTGTGATCGTAGCAATAAGACAAACATTCCGACACAATATTCCTAAATCCAATATGGAGCTTGACATAAATTGCACGGAAACTTTTGGAGTTTGAGGATCAAAAGGTCGGAGATTACCCACTCGTTAGAACCAGCATACGCCACTGCAAGGACTATTTAGGGGAGGCGGGGTGTCCAGGGAGTCCGAATCTTCCGCGAGAGACTTACGAAGTACTAAAATTAAATTATGTAAATATGCTTGTTTTGTTTAGCATCTGTCGTATAATCGAGAGAGGTGTATTTCCGTCAAACTTATTGTAAGGGAAGGATTACATTGGGGTCATACAAGTTTGGATAACTGTATCAAAGAAGATTTATGCACACCACTACCTAAGTAATATGCTTAAATATTAAATTAAGAGCTTTACTTTTCGTCAAATGGATCTAACATCCTTTTTCCTTATTCAATAAATATTCAATTCCTTATCTGTTTGACAATCACCTTGCCAGGTCAGTTGTTTTTATACAAATTGAAGCGATCTTAACTATTCATGAGCTAAATAATGAATACGTGCTGTTATATTCCTATTCTTATGCCATCTTTTCCCATTCATGTGATAACAATATTAATTATTATTTTAATATTATTAATTTAATATTACTGTTATTTTAACTTGTTTTTATTATTAGAAGAAGGTACCAACATCATAGGCGTGCGCAGACCCTCTGATAAGGGGGGGGCAAAAACCTTAAAATTAAGTCAGTTCGGCAAAGAAAAACCTCATTTTATCTCACTGTTTTAGTTTTTTGCATTGATGTGATATATATATGTGTGTGTGTTCTCGCGCGCGAGTGTGTATATTATATATATATATACCTAGGTATTAACATATTATTTAAATACATTACGTAATCTATTCATCCGCCCCTTAACAAACCAACAGCAAAAATTATATAGATTGTCTCTGAAATGTGAGCGCTCGTTTTCCTCCAAACCAAACTGTTATAGCAGCAACTGTCTGAATTACTTATTCGTTCTTACTTTCTTTCTGGTAATTTACAATGTATTGGAGAAAAGAAATTGCGAGCGAAGCGAGGAAGAAAATTTTTTCGATCCAAATTTTTGAAAGTTGAAAACAGTATTGATTTAATAGGGCGCAAAAAAATTCATGGGACGGCATGGCATTCTCTTTTACAATTTTTCTCAATCAGATTGTTCGGCGCCCAGGGCCAACTCCCGCTTCTTCCTAGCTACGGCTTGGAAGTTGACAAGACTGCAAGAAAAGCAGGTACCCCGAGCGAAGCGAGAAAGAAAATTTTAAGAAATGTATTTTTATTTGTAAAAAATTTAAAGTCGAGGGGACAATTGTCCCTCTGTAACCCCCTGTAAGTGATCCTAACCGTCTGGAAGAAATAATGCAAGATGGACGTGAAAACTAATTCCGTCTTGAGTATCCTTTTGTCCTGCTACTAGTAGATTCTGCTTGTCTTGCTTTCTTTTAATTCAATGATTTCCGTCCAAGGTTGGAAAAAGGCATAAGCAATGCCCCCCTGTCCCATTGTGGTTGCGCCATTTCCTTTTAGAGTATAATATTGTTTAATAACAGCGACAATATTGCTCTCCACTAAATTTCTAGGTGAAAGTTTAATAATATAGGGGCATGGAACGTCTGGAAGGGGGGCAAGGATGACCGCACCTTGAAAACGAAGGTCAACCTAAAAGTATATATTTCACAAGTATAATTAGATTTCAGTCATAATAATTTACATTAATTATTATGTAATGGGGACGCAGGAATGCGATAATTTCAAATTCAAGTGGTGTTTTTTGAGGCGACAGCACTAGTATCGGGGTAATATGCCCCATGAAAAAAATACCTTTCTTGTCCCTTTGTGGAAAAATCTGCGAAAGTCCGTGATTAGGGGGCAATACCCTCCCCGCCCGTGCGCACGCCTCTGACCAACATATATGGAATAGTTTATAACATCGAGTAGCAGGATATCTCTCCTGTATGGTGCTGTAAACTAGGGAAATAATGACGATGTTTTGTAGTAGTGCATAGCTATTCACCCTGTTGCGACACATGTGCAGAACAGGCGGAAGACATTCTTTTGTGTTTTCTCCAGTTGGTGGATTATCCTAAGTGAGATGATTTTGATGTTCTTTCTTTTCTTAACATAATAAAAACGTGTCTTACAACCTAAGGCGTCATGCTTTGTGCTCCGCCTGAGGATGAATTGTATGATGAAACTGATGAACGGACACTCACAAAGAGCAACCATGCCTGGATTCGAACTCCCGGATGTGCTAACCACTTCATCACGGAGGCCAGTGCTAATGCACATGAATATCAATCCAAGTTAGCCATTTGGAATCATTGGGAAAGTCGTGTAGTTAGTAAAATGTGTACTTTTAGCATTTTTGATACAATTAAAACTATTTACAGCCAATGCATATTACTCATATTGAACCGGAACGACGAATTTGTGAATTTACTACAGGACTTTTCAAACATCCGCAGATAAGGCTAATACAGTTTCTTGTTCATATCTATCATAGTTATCCAGAAATACACATATGTCAGTTTTCACGCAGCTTACTAGTTTCCAGATATGCTTGATTCTGTTAACTGTACACTCCTATTATTCATAGTTGAGAACTATCTCTCCGGATCCGAGCATGCATGTGAAAAAGAACTGAATCACTCCGCCACGGGGTGCAGCTTTTCTGATTGTAGTTTCTCATTCGAGTATTTGCAATGAACATAATTGTCAGCGATGTTTTCTCAATCCTTTCATCGTTACATCGTTCTTGAAAACATCCGAGAGGCAAAAATACGACATTAAGGAATTAAAAGACTAAAGAAACTAACTAACTCTTAAATGTTAATAATTAGAAAGATTATAAGTGAACCTTCCCGCCTCGGTTAGCGGTAATAATGATGCTTTGTAATCGACGGGTCACGAGTTCGATCCACGTTTAGGGACATTTAATTAAGTATCTCGGATTCCACTATAGGCTGTAGGTTTTGTCCCGATTAGCCTTTGTGCAACTAAACATTGCAATTTAGTGCAAAAATCAGCAAGCTTGGGCAGTTTTATTCCTTGTAAGCCTAGGTCTTCATGTTAATAAATTATTATTTATGACGTTGGAAAATAATTTATGCCGAGTGGCCAATTTCTATTCCATGGAGAAGAATCAGATGTGAAACATATATAAAACTATTGGTAGTTATTTTCACTACTAATCAAATCTGCCCAGTGCGAGAGCTGCAACTGTATCCATTGATTTATGTCAATGATATTGATAGTCAATGCTTTTGTCTCCTAGTGTAGGTGAATTTGCACTGAAAATGTGTTTGTTCTCTCAGTGTTACCTTCACAATACAATTGATAACATCCTCCAACTTATAAAAATTAATTTTTAACTCTCGTTCCAAAAATAGTGACATGATTTACATAGGATAATAATTGTTATCATTTAACTTCGTAGGCATCGTATTATCATCGTTTGACCCTCCAACAACCAAACAGCAATCCCACAGCCTCTGAACACATCCACCTACCAGATAGGCAGCAGAGTATCTGTAATTTTTTTTTTTGGCAAGTTTGGAGACTTTTGATTTAACAATTACTTAGTACGTATTAAATAATCAATGTCCGTTGTTGATCCATGCAGATCTGCAGCTGCCACCTCCAACCACGATTTTACGTACAACACGTTGCAATAATCTTGCGATCTTATAGAAGCAGGAAATATACTTGAACATAGCAATGGCCTTGCCCTAAGGGAAGTTTTATAATGGAAAATATTACGTAAGATAGCTTCTACTTCTTTAATTTTCGATCGAAAGGCGTCTACCGTACTATAAAAAACTGGGGGCTACAGGGAGCTTAGATATGTTGTTGGGGGTTTCATCCCCCCTAACCTCCTTGTAGCTCCGTCCTTGGCTGTATGTATTTCGTCCAATGAGTACAAGCTAGCAAAACTGTGAATTTCAACAAGTTTGTAGATAATTCTGCAGCTGTTCATAAAAACAGACGTATTTTATTAGTTTCTTGCTGTGGTTCATTTTCCCATTTCAGCAAAAAAGTATTCACACTCTTTGCATACGGTGAGTAAATGGGGGGGGGAAGGGAAAAGTTGCCCCTTAATAGCCTCACTTAGAAATTTAGTGCAGAAGAATCTAATAACCGTTCTTAAACAACATTATGCTTTTATAGAAATAAAAGTAAATACTATTTTCAAACCTACGAAAGTTCCAAGTAACTACGTAAGGAAAGGGTAGTGTATTACTTCCTATGTAATTGGACTCTCCCACTAGCAAATTTCTTATTAACACCTCCACATATTTTATTCTTTAGTTGTATTATCTGTATGTGTCTGCAGAATAAATTGCCCATATATTGCACATGAATAAATTATGTATAGTTCTTTTGAATTTGCGGTACTAAACCACGTTTATACGTACAATAGTCTTTGAACGGCAGAGATGGAAAATAAAGCGCCAGAAGAGAACAATGGTGCCACTGAAGTTGAAATTCATCTAATAAAGTGATTTTAGGTGCGTCGGGACACACACGACCCTGTTTTGTTCCCATCAATGTAATAAAAACAGTGAGATGGAATGAAGGCTTTATTTCGTCAGCTGAACTCTTATCAAGGCCCTTGCTCCCCATAATCGGAGGATCTGAGCACGCCTAAAATTCCTTATACAGAAATAGTGTTATTTGTCGTATATCCAGAAAGTTGATTGATTTGCTTTATTTTACTTCGCTTTTTGTGCCACTTTTGGCCAATTTGCGAAGAAGGGAATAAGTGATGATATGATGAAATTGATGAATGGACACTCACAAACATCCGTGGCCAAGCCGGAATTCGAACCCGGGACCCCTGGCGTCGTAGCGCGATGTGCTAACCACTCCCCCACGGTGGCCGGCCCCAGAAAGTTGAAAGTGAATGAAATTTCTATGGTGTGTTTTGTATGGTCATTATCAATAGTAAGTCTGTCATATTATTCAACTAAATAATGTCTTTGGAAAAGAAAAAACAACATATAATTAATAAAGGTAAAAAAAAGGTAAAGTGTTCCCCTGTGCTTAGCACCACGCCCTGAAGGCGTATAGGGGGTGTGGGGGTAACGCCCCACACTTTCTTGATCCGGTCGTGAGTGGGGGTGATGTGATCAGCACCACGCCCCTGACCGCCTTTACCCCCCAGGGTTTCCCCCGGGTACCCATGTTATTCGACGCTGCGTGGGCCGCTTCCAACGTATGTATTTTATTTTACATAAGACCTATGCATAAAAGTATTTTTGTATATGATGATACAGAACTATCTTATGTTGTGACTTCTTTGGGTCTGACTGTAATATATACAGGATGTTAATTTTAACTTGACATTTGAAAATAGCGGGAATGATATGCATGTGAGGAAAATTTGGTCCAAACAAACCATGATCCTTGTCGGGGGGGAAAGTTAATGGCATACAAATGAGCCCCCGCACAGGGCCCCCCTGGGGGGGCAGGGGGGCACGTTGTGTTTTTCAAATAGGAACCCCCGAATTTTGTTTCATTTTGGGATTCGCGGAGTCAAAATAAATAATAATTATTCTTGACATGGGTGCAACAACATGCGAAATAAAAAAGATATGGCCATGTGTATGTTTGGAAACACGTAAATGTCGTGCATGGAAAAACGGTAACAGACCCCCACAAAAATACGAAGAATGGCGTGTGCAGAGTAAAATTTCATTGCTGTCGATGGTGTCATTGAAGAGTGGAAGAAGTACCAAAAGAAGAGTGCGGAGGGGATAGGGGGAGGGGGCAGCATGCAACGAACAAAGTGGAAATACATCTGCTGGATTAATGCAGATGGCATGGAGATGAGGGAAACACAAAAACGTATTCAGGGATGCCAGAAAAGTGTAGGAGATGGGAAGGATGGAATGCAAATACTATTACCCTCGAACCTGTGGGGTGCTTGTTTCAAGTGAGTTTCCTTGCCTCTCACCTGTGGGGTGCTTGTTTCAAGTGAGTCCCCTTGCCTCTCACCTTTGGGGTGCTTATTTCAAGTGAGTCCCCTTGCCTCTCACCTGTGGGGTGCTTGTTTCACATGAGTCCCCTTGCCTCTCACCTGTGGGGTGCTTGTTTCAAGTGAGTCCCCTTGCCTCTCACCTGTGGGGTGCTTGTTTCAAGTGAGTCCCCTTGCCTCTCACCTGTGGGGTGCTTGTTTCAAGTGAGTCCCCTTGCCTCTCACCTGTGGGGTGCTTGTTTCATGTGAGTCCCTTGCCTCTCATCTGTGGGGTGCTTGTTTCATGTGAGTCCCCTTGCCTCTCACCTGTGGGGTGCTTGTTTCAAGTGAGTCCCCTTGCCTCTCACCTGTGGGGTGCTTGTTTCAAGTGAGCCCCCTTGCCTCTCACCTGTGGGGTGCTTGTTTCAAGTGAGTCCCCTTGCCTCTCACCTGTGGGGGTGGGGTGGTACGTGGGCATACATGCCTTACCCAAGCAAATGCTCGAAATGGTGACCATGAACGTCGATGCATTTATTTATTCTTGCATGAAATGACTGTTCACAACGCAAAAGAGTGGCGGCATCAATTTGTGTGCAAGCATTTCGTATTCGTTGCATCATGTCGTTGCACGTTGTGGGTACAGTTTGATACACCATTCCTTTAAGAAAACCCCACAAAAAGAAATCTGGCGCAGTAAGGTCTGGTGATCTAGCCGGCCAATTGACAGGACCACGTCGTCCGATCCAGCGATGATGGAACTTGCGCGTTAATACTTCCCTAGCTATGGCAGCATAATGCGCCGGACGACCATCATGCTGATACTACATGGCCTGTCGCTGTGCAAGGCTTAGATCCTCCAGCAATATCGGTAGTTCGTCCTGCAAGAAATTGCGATACTTTCGCCCATTCAATGTACCGTCAATGAAAAACGGACCAATGAGTTTGTCACCCATGATGCCACACCATACGTTCACTGACCACGGGCGTTGATGTTCAACTTCACGCAACCAGTGTGGGTTGTCGGCACTCCAGTAGTGCATGTTGTGCCGGTTAACCTGGCCATGGTTTGTGAATGTTGCTTCGTCGGAGAACAGAACGCCCCGAAAGAATGCCGGATTTCGATGTATTTGTCCAATGCCCATTCACAAAACACCATCCGTGCACGGAAATCATCACCATGAAGTTCCTGGTGCAGGGACACATGGTACGGGTGAAACTTGTGCCTCTTGAGTATGTTCCAAACACTGACATGGGACATCCCACTCTGGCGAGCTATGTTACGCGTGCTGGAATGGGGATCATACGCCACTGCAGCTAATACAGCGATTCCATTATTTTCCCCAGTGACAGTTCTTCGACGCCTTCTTTGTTGCGGACACACGCTTCCTACTGTTGCAAATTGCTTGGCAACCCTGGCGAAAGTCGACCGCGAACGCACTCTGTTCGGATAGCGTCTGGCATATTCGGTGACAGCATTGTCCACATTCCGTCGACATTCACCATACATGAATATCATTTCAATTCTGTCTTCCACAGATACACGCTCCATCGTCCTAGGTATACCTGCACTTTTACCCTGCACTCACTTCGAACACGGGCACGTCAACTAACCTTCTGAAGCACTCACGCCCAATATCCACCTATTTCCCCAAGCAAACACGGGCACAGAGAGCTGACTTCAGCGCAAGGTCAAATGGCCTAGTTTGTACCTTACGTGTGGCTGGCGTCTGATAACACAGCTGATCCGACAACATCGGTGGCGATAACATACTCTTAGCGTGAGTTCTGGAAACACGATTTACATCCCCTACCCCTTCACTTTTCTGGCACAGGCACAGTTCGTTATTTTGTTTCCCTCATATCCTTGGCATCTGCATTAATCCAGCAGATGTATTTCCACTTTGTTCGTTGCATGCTGCCCCCTCCTCCTATCCCCTCCGCACTCTTCTTTTGGTACTTCTTCCACTCTTCAATGACACCATCGACAGCAATGAAATTTTCCTCTGCACACGCCATTCTTCGTATTTTCGTGGGGGCCTGTTACCGTTTTTCCATGCACGACATTTACGTGTTTCCAAACATACACATGGCCATATCTTTTTTATTTCGCATGTTGTTGCACCCATGTCAAGCATAATTATTATTTATTTTGACTCCGCGAATCCCAAAATGAAACAAAATTCGGGGGTTCCTATTTGAAAAACACAACGTGCCCCCCTGCCCCCCCAGGGGGGCCCTGTGCGGGGGCTCATTTGTATGCCATTAACTTTCCCCCCCCCCGACAAGGATCATGGTTTGTTTGGACCAAATTTTCCTCACATGCATATCACTCCCGCTATTTTCATATGTCAAGTTAAAATTAACACCCTGTATATACAGGGTGACTGGTAATTAGATGTATTCCCTGAAAGGGGTTAAAGAAGAGACAATTTGCAATATATTTGACCATATGATACCCCGTCCGAAAATTAGTAGTTTTCGAGATAATCGAATTTCAATTGTTTTTTTAAAAAAATGACAATTTTCCACATAAAAAGATGAATTGAGAAAAAACTGCTCATTGTATGGAACATATTTCAGCGTTTGCTGATAGCTAACAAATAAGTGGTTAGTTGAAAAAAAAAGTTTTTCCCAAATAACAATCACATGTAAGTAACGGGTGGGTCTAAACTTACAAGTGATGATAAAAAATTGCACTCTTAGTTTACTTGGCAACGTATTAATAAAAAAAATGGTATGACACGAAGCGTACAAATTACGTAAATTACTTCCTTGATTCATCAGCTATCCAACAAGGTACAAATGTTGTTGACATTCACATTTGTGTACAAGAAATAACACTTGATTCATCTTCATGTGAATGGAATCAATTAAAGAACATTACACGTCTTGCTCAAAGTGGGCACCTCCGTTACGAATGCAGGCACGGAGGTTTTTACGGACATTTGGTCTCTTAACTCGTGATGTGATGGTGTCTTTGATGTGTTGACCAGCTGTTAAGATCCTCTCCCTGAGCTCTTCTTGCGAGTTTACCGGTGTCTTGTTGCCAAGTAAACTAAGAGTGCAATTTTTTATCATCACTTGTAAGTTTAGACCCACCCGTTACTTACATGTGATTGTTATTTGGGAAAAACTTTTTTTTCAACTAACCACTTATTTGTTAGCTATCAGCAAACGCTGAAATATGTTCCATACAATGAGCAGTTTTTTCTCAATTCAACTTTCTATGTGGAAAATTGTCATTTTTTCAAAAACAATTGAAACTCGATTATCTCGAAAACTATTAATTTTCCGACGGGGTATCATATGGTCAAATTTATTGCAAATTGTCTCTACTTTAACCCCTTTCAGGGAATACATCTAATTACCAGTCACCCTGTATATATATATATATATATATATATGTGTGTGTGTGTGTGTGTGTGTGTGTGTGTGTGTGTGTGTGTGTGTGTGTGTGTGTGTGTGTGTGTGTGTAATTGGTGATAAAATAACGCAGTAAAGTATTAAGTAAATATATTTTATCCCCCTACTTACAAATCATGAAAGGAGCCAAATTCGAAATTAAGTTGAACGGACGTTCAAAATGTTTAAAAATAGCACTATTTCCATAACAGATCATCAAGTATTTTTTACCATTGACCCTCAGAAATATCTCAAACTGACAATGAACGTTCATTGAACTTATTTATGATCGATAGCTAAAAAGTCATTCATTTGCGTGGCTGGTTGATAATCCACCACCAGATAGAATTTACACAATATTTACCTAAAAACTTTGAGTAAAGTCACCTTCCCCCTAAAAAAATCCCTTGGTAATGGACTTTCGTGTTCTAACAAAAAAAAGTTATAATTTGGCACAATTTTTCTTTTGCAGGCAAACCTTTTGTAAAGGTGTACTTGAGTCTGTGCAACCAGCCCTTCCCATTTGTGAACAATATACTGGGGAAATCCCCCGTTCTTCACTGTTGTCATTGCACTACAACCCCATCGTGATTTAGTATTAGGATATAGCGTAGTGAAGAACTGTTTACAAGCATCGCTCAAACCATTCATTCTCCCCCAAAACCTTTCCCTGCCTTCTTTTTTCTTTTCCTAGCTCTCAGCATGCGGTTTTCTTGGAAGACTGGCCGATTGTGAAAGAAAAAAGGGACGGCGGGGGAGTGTGGGGGGGGGGGTTGAGCGCGAGCGGTACAGAGGGGGAAACGGCTAGCGCGACCAGCTTAGAAAAGTCGAAGTTAAAATTTACATACATTGCTCTGTACGTCGACAAACTACAGACATTCTAAAGAAAATTATGTAAGATCAGTTTCACTTCTTTGCTGTAGAAGAACAGTTGAAGCTTTCTTGCGCTTTAAAATGTTGATTTAAGTTATTACATACAATTGGCGAGCAAGTGAATTTTACGAAATTGAGATCAGGAAAACTACGTAATAAATAATATATTTAAAAAAAGGCTGCGCGACATAACTAACTTCATATTTGATCTTTAACTCAGTAAAATTTAAATGCCAAACACTTGACTGTTCGAGCACAGAAGGTCGACGCAAGAACCTATTTTTTAGGTATCGTCACCAGCGGTGATACGGGCTCTTAATGTCCTACATTTTGGGACAGCATGTCCTACATTTCCCTTACAGCGATCTGGTAACCCTACACTGTCATTGCTGAGGCTGAAGAGCTGTATCTTTGCGGGTGAAGCAAGACCAAAGAGTCTGCGCAGTATAGTAGCAAGGGGAGGAGCTACGGACTGACTTAGCCACTGCGCCCCAGGGACGTGCACTGAGGAGTAGCGAGTCTAGCAATGATAGATCGATGACCTCACGCATCTAATTATACCCTGTCCTAGCTAACTGTAGAGCAGGGCCGCGCATATCGGCAGAGGAGGAGGAGGAAAATCGAGTGGTGAAAGCGCAGCGTTGCCAACCCTACGGTCCAGACCTTAGTCCGTACGCTAAATGCACGGCTTGTCAAAATTTACTCTTGCAGTTTATCCCTAATATTTCCCTAAGAAATTCTTAAACCAATCTTACGGACCTGGAGACAAAAATACGGTCCGTTTGCTATGTGCGTTCGGTTTTATCCTTTTCAAAAGTTTGCAACGCTTGCAGAGTGAAGTAGGAAATCGGGTAACTTCCGTCGCCCATTACACAATCCCGTTTCTCTCACTGTTCATTGGTGGAGCGTCTCGCGTCACTACTTGCGCAGAGACTTGTTCTCGTTCGCCTGGTCTACAGTTAGCTGGCACAGAGTTTATTTTCAAGTCGCAACATTCCGAAGCCACAGTTCATATGCAACACCTTTTTTCACGCGCATCTCACCCCTCGGTACGATCGCCAGGCAGGCTGGAAGGAGCTACTCTAGCAGGCTTCTCGAACGCCAGACCAGATTTAGGTAGAGACAGCCGCCGGAAAGGAAAGGGAAGATTTCCGTGTTTACTTCTCCACCCCATCCCATCAAACACGCCGGCCAGTGCAATGGTTGAAAGCCCCATGGTTTCAGGTACCCCAGTCTATCGCCTCTGTATATAGAGTGATAGAGGATTCGTCTCCGCCAATTCCCTTTCATTTCGCCAGAGAAACACAGAGTAATTCCAATATTTACACCACAAATTGTACGCAATATACAGAATAATAAGTACAGGGAGGTTATTTCAGTCGTTCACCGCCAGCGTGTCAGCCGTTCGGCGGGCTCTTCATGCAACAGGTCCCGGCAAATTGCGTTCAGGAAGTCCGTAACAGAAACCGCTTGTTTTGTAATGTTTCCACTTTTCACAATTACAGTTACAATTACAATTGAAATAAGCACGTACCTTGTCGCAAGGATGCTGTGTGTGTGTGGAAAAGGTGTCCTCCCAAATACAAATATTTCTGGCACCTTATTTCTGACAGAAAATCTTAGATTAGACATCGTTACTTTATCGTCAGTTGTCAGAAAGGGAAGACAGCATCCCGGCGCATAAAGCAAACCGAAAGCGTAAAATGATATTTAAAAGTAATAATAATGATGATCACTAACCTCCTGTGTTATAAGAGATGTTGAAAATGACCTCCTTTAACAGCAATACAACACTTTTCTTAGGTTCAAGAGATCCTGTCTATCGTAATTCCCTGACCACTTTTCTGCAAGAATTCGTTTTCACGTAATTATCGTACATAAAAACTCTCTGTTCAAGACTATATTTGTTTAACGACATAACTAATGAATGAATAACAATTAACACACAATAAAGCACTGGCCATGAGTAGCACATTACAATAACACAGTATAAGCAACACGTGTACTGATAAACGCAAACAGAAGTGAACATGAACGTACACTGACGTCTGGTAGCCGACAGTGTTGCTAACCATTTTTCGGCAATGTCCCTACAGACGTAGTCAAAATGTCCCTACAACTGACCAAATGTCCCTACGCCAAGTAAAGCGACTAAAAAAATTATCACCTCATGAGCATGCAAAACAGAAGATAAAATATACACATTTACTTACCAAATCTTTCTGCTCGGTGCTTCCATAATTAATGAAGGAGCGAATTTACATTTGCCTATCCTAACTTAACCTAACCGTACCTGGAAGCGGCCCCGGCGCCTACCCAGCGTCGAATAACATGGGTACCTGGGGGAAACCCTGGGGGGTAAAGGCGGTCAGGGGCGTGATGCTGATCACATCACCCCCACTCACGACCGGATCAAGAAAGTGTGGGGCGTTACCCTCACACCCCCTATACGCCTTCATGGCGTGGTGCTATGCACAGGGGAACACTTTACCTTTTTTGTACCTGAATGGTTCGTGGGGCTATCCGTCAATGGTTTGTTGGGCTACCCGTTTTTCGAGCCCAAATTTTAACTATGTTTGCCTTGCCTAACCTAACTTAACCTAACCTTACCGAGAATGCTCAGTGGGGCTATTCCTGAATGGTTTTGCGGTAATTGTGATTACGAACCGATAAAAAATATTTTTTTCGTAGCACTTTAACATCATCGAAGACGCCATTTTAGTATCCTGTAATTTTATGATTGATGTAATGTTGCCAAATTTACCTGTAATCAAATCAGTTCTTCTACATCGTGATTGTCGCTGTCACATGTAAGCACGTTCTTTGGGCAATATACTGAAATGAATAAGTTTATTAATTAGCCCTCCTGCACACTCCACCTAACAATCTGTATAACATTAACAACTTTTTTACTGTTCTCTTCCGCTATTCTTACACAATCCATGCTCTCCAAGTATGAAATCAACAGTGTGGCAACGCTGTAGACAGCGTAACTAATTGTAATTTGTTCATATCAACAAATATGGCTACCATACTTGTATACGGAGAATCATTGCGAGAATTGAAATGCTTATTTTACAACTTCTACACGTTAATTAACATTTTTTCCCCCTCACCCCAACATGTTAACTTGAGATAAATCATCACGAATAATTATTTCGTGAGTATAAGACGTAGCATAGAAATTACAGAAGGGTCCGGTATTGTAAATTCTTGCCTTAATGAATAATAGGGGTGTGCGGGACAGAATTTTTTGGGTCGGGACGGGATCGGGACGGTAATTTTTTTAAATCCCGACATTCGGGACTGAAAAATTTGCAATTTCCCGACCAAGTCGGAAAATTTTCGGGACGGGAAATGTTCGAAATTTCCCGAAGCACTGGAAATCTCGAATTTTACAAGTCATTTTCACTTTAAGTGATTGTTTTTGCATTTCTAGAATAAAAACTTACAATTTTCGATAAGTTCCAGAAACTTACAAGGCAGAAAACGTCGAGAATTAACGACTTTTTAAAGTAAAGGATCCCGCACACCCCTAATGAATAACGTTGAGTCGTTTACTGTTGATTATGTTATTTGAAGTCATACATGCTGCTGCTGTGCAGAGATAGATGTTGGTTGGTGATGCTGTATTTCCTGCAGTCTTTAACAATTCTGGTCCCATTTTATTTCCCTTTTTTGTTTTTGTATCACTTAACATTGAAAATATTCTTTCCGTTTCCGCTTTAGAATGTGGCAATGTTAGCACTATTTTCGCGAGAGTGGAAATGTTTTCAAAAAGGAACTTGCCTTGAAAGTTTTTGGCAACCGATAACATGTTCCAAAATTCTGATGGAGATTTGTTAGTTAGTTCTTTTTTCTCCTCTTCGCTAAAGTATCCAGATAAACTAATTCATAAAATGTCATTTACCAAGATTGAAAAAAGTACCTACGTTTTCCCTCATTTGGCAAAATCTGTCCCTACGTTCCTACGCGGGCGAAATTTAGTGAAAAGTCCCTATGCTTAGGGACATGTCCCTACGGTTGGCATCACTGCCGACACGTGCAGTATGAATCGCCCTCTCGCGGCTGACAACTCACCCAACCCCCGATAAGCTGCCGGCGCTGTCGCGACAACTGAGGATAAAGTAGCGATGTCTAATCTAAGATTTTCTGTCAGAAATAAGGTGCCAGAAATATTTGTATTTGGGAGGACACCTTTTCCACACACACACAGCATCCTTGCGACAAGGTACGTGCTTATTTCAATTGTAATTGTAACTGTAATTGTGAAAAGTGGAAACATTACAAAACAAGCGGTTTCTGTTACGGACTTCCTGTAATGCAATTTGCCGGGACCTGTTGCATGAAGAGTCCGCTGAACGGCCGTCACTCTGGCGGTGAACGACTGAAATAACCTCCCTGTATTTTGTGTGCGGTCAACTTACTAGAAACAGTTCCTTTTCCTCCAGTAAGGAATGTAATTGTAATAACGTGAAATGAACAAAACCTTTTTCAATTTAGTATTATTGTCTTTAAATACACTAATCTGTTGCCCGCAAGTACGAGAGCTGTACAATACATTTTAATAAGCCCAACTATATGATATATGTACGAGGGTGGTTCAACATGCTCCGCCCCTGACCCATTTCCAGTGATAGTAGAGACCTGTAATTTTATATGTAACATCGTTCATTTTTTAGACTAATATCCACAAAGTTTCAAGAATTTACAACAATTTCTCATTTTGTTACTGGTTGATGATCAGTAAGAAGTGTAGCCACATGTGAAAAAATGGAAAAATCTGAGGTCCGAGCAGTGATAAAATATTTACTCAAGAAAAATCTAACGCCGAAAGACATCCATACAGATATGGTGGGAACTCTTGGAGACTCTAGCCCCTCATATGACCTAGTGAAGAGATGGTGCCGTGAATTTAAATCTGGTAGGCAGACCTGTGAAGATGAGCATGGTGGTGGCCCATCTGCAACAGTGACCACACCAGAAATGATTACAAAAGTGCATGACATGATTTTGGCAGACCGGCGAGTGACTGTCCGCCATATAGCAGACACGCGTGGCATCTCAACTGGCAGTGTGCATTCAATTATGCATAATCATTTGCTAATGAAAGAGATCTCTGCACGTTGGGTCCCGAGAATGCTGACGGTCGACCAAAAGAGGACACGTTGTGTGACAAGTCAGAACCTGTTACGGACAATAAAGGATAACAAGCCAAAGTTTCTGAAGAGACTTGTTACAATGAATGAAACGTGGGTTCACCACTTCGATCCTGAAAGTAAACGCCAAAGCATGCAATGGAAACACCCCCATTCTCCACCCCCAAAGAAATTCAAGGTTCAACCATCAAAGGGCAAAGTGTTCTGGAATGCAGAAGGAATTCCTTTGATAGATTATCTCCAACAGGGAAAGACAATCACAGGTGTTTATTTTGCAACGTACCATCAAGGAGAAACGCCGCGGAATGTTGGCCCATGGTGTGTTGTTCCATTGTGACAATGCTGCCGCCCACACATCCCAAGTTGCGGTGGCTGCAATTCACGCAGCAGGGTTCGAAATTGTCCCTCATGCCCCTTATTCTCCAGATGTGGCCCCCAGTGACTTCTACCTGGTCCCGAACATGAAGAAACACCTTCGTGGAAAACATTTTGCCAGTGATTCCGAGGTTATGGATGTTGTGAATGCTTGGTTGCACGACCAATTTTTTTTTTTTCTGCTGGGATTGAAGCACTGGAAGGCCGATTGGAAAAGTGTGTTAATGTTGCAGGGGACTATGTTGAAAAGTGAAAGTGATTTGGTTTTCCTACGAGGGTTCCTTCTATGTCAGGGGCGGAGCATGCTGAACCACCCTCGTATATGAGTGGTAAGAGGGGGGGGGTTGGTATTGACCTACAGACGAAGTACAATGAAGAACTGTACAAAGGTAAATTACACCAAACCTCTTCTCAATTTTCCCGCTGTACTAATTTACATTTTTGCCATTTCACATCAATTGTCTGCTTTTTGAACTTTAATTGCCATGCAACAATGATAATTGCTAACGAACTCATGGTAGTGATGAGGAAAGTCATGAATATTTATACTATACTCGGAATTTGAACACGTGCTTATTGTTTTCAAAGAGAGCTTTCTTAGTTTCCTGCTTCTCTCTCTCTCTCTCTCTCTTTCTGTGTGGTGTGTGTGTGGAAGTGTATATGTGTGTGTGTGTGTGCTTGCATACATATGCCGAAACAAAAACTTTTAACGAAGGTTAGGCTGCAGAAAAAGTATTTCGAATGTAAACATTGATAGGAAAATGGGGAAAATAATTACAATTACTTATTTTATTTAAGAAAATTAAGTCCAAAGAGAGATTTATGATTACTATATCAGGTTGCATTTGTTTATTTAGCATATCTGTTGTGTATATTTAATTGTGATGACGAGGACTGAACTACTGTAACGTTAGATGCAAATCGTGTCTAATATTTGAAGTGAAACTTCATAGAGGATTCAGGTTTTTGCACACGCGAATACAGACAAATAAAATTTAGGTTACGAAATTATCACTTTCATTAAATTGCTATATTTTCGTCTGTATTTAAACAACAGTTCAATCAATCTATGCATTTGCGTGTTTGAGAGTATGTGTGTGAAAGGGGGGGGGGGGTGCGCGATGCTTTATAGATTACCCATAATCAGTTGCTACACCAAGTACCGAGGTCACCGCACATCACTGACTGCGCCTCATTGATCGGTTACTTTGGGTTCGTTCCGAAAGTCGCACGAGTTAAACGATTGATTGATTTAGTTTATTTTACTTCGCGTTTTGTGCCTCTTGGCTAATTTGCGAAGATGGGGATGTGTGATGAAATTGATGAATGGACATTCATAAACAAGCAAGCCCGAGCGGGATTCGAACCCGGGACCCTTGGCGTCGCAGCGCGATGTGCTAACCACTTTCTTTTTTCTTTTTTTTAAAGGAAATACCCCCACCATTCACACTTTTATCACTTTTACACTTTTCAATTGTTACAGTTTCTCAGTTTCTTATAATCTGGACAAACACAAATACCCATGCCTTACCCGGGACTCGAACCCGGAACCCCTGGCGTTGTAGCGCGTTCTGCTAACCACTCCGCCACGGAGGTCGACAACACTCGGTCACAGGCTCCGGCACGAGTTAAACGAGTTGTAGCAACTGGCCATTCCATAATTGTTTTCGTGAAGATTATAAAGTTCATTATGCCGTTACTAAAGTCGCTTTACGTGCGTTTCGTGCGAGAACGAACTTCACAAAACACACTGGCTCTGGGCAAGTTTGTCAGTATTGCAGTTTTTTGTAGTAGAAAGGGGTGGTAAACGTTGTATCGATGAATTATGTGATCATGCAGGCAGGTTTTTGGCCAGCCAGAGCAAACCATCTGAACATGTGCTCACGTGCAAGTGAAATTCGACATAGTATTTAAGTTAATAAATTATGAAACAAGAATGAACTTAGAGTTGGTCTAAGTCTGGGTGTTTAGGAATTAACAGCTGTACGACGTACTAATACAACGTCTTAGGGCCGGTTTTTCAATGTTCAGTTAAGGTTCATGTTAGCACGTAACTGGAAGTTAGTGAAAATTTCGGTTTTTCACTGTACAGTTAGCTCGTAACTGGAACTCTGGTGGCGATTATCTTTACTGGTACTTCTTCTTGCAGTTACCAGCCTAAGTGGAAGTTACGAAGCAACATGGATGCCTCGTGCAGCTATCGTAGTTCCACACTTGAAACTTCACTGTCAGATTAAACAAGATATGATTCATAAAACTTTTAAATTCGTACAGAAAATGACTTATTTTGTTTGGCAGAGCTTACCAACGTCCATGCAAATATGGAAATTAAGCAGCGTAGTTGCTAGAATTAATTTGGTAAGGTTGTGTTACAGAATTTGTTGCCAGGATATCCGGTCTACCAGGCGGGACAATCTCCAAACAGTAATTTGGTGTAGTGGTTAGCGGCACTACCTTTCGGAGCGTGTTGTGTTTTGTAATACGAGTTCGAGTCTTGGTCATGGGTATTTTTTTTCTTGTCAATTATTTATTACGTGTGTTGCTTTCAATTCATGCTTTATTGTTGAATGATCTTCTCGGATAAATATTACTGTAAATTTTAAAATTATTTTTACTCGTACCTTCATATTTTTAGAAGTTTAGAAAGCTTGCTTACTATTAACATGTTGTTTTTTTCGCTCAACAACATGCATAGAGAGGTACAAAGCATGAAGTCAAATGTACAATATTTACATATTAATAATAATAATAGTGTTTATATCAACAAACAGGTATTATTAATGTCTCGACTTTCGAGTTCTTCACGCCTCTTCTACAAGAAAGTATCTGCGCTTGCGCCTCATAACATCATTTCCCCCTCGTGGAATTGGCTTTTATTAGAATTAAACCAAATTTGTAGTGCTGTCTTTCGTTAATTTATTTCGTAAGCATACAAAATGGATACGCAGCCATTGTTCCTATCGTTTCACATGCAATAACGTGCTTTCGAGCGCGGCGTGCTTGTAGTTCTATATTTAAACGCCAGGCTGTGTGCCAGTCGACGCGGTTTGAATCTATACTAACAGATGGCGCGCAGATCGATTTCCTGTAATTTCCGTTCTTCAGAATTGCCAACACACTGTTTCGGAGAACGAACCATGGTTTAGTTAACTGGCAGTTACTTTCACATTGAAAAACCCGGTGCTGGTTAAGACTGGCTGTTATCTCCAACTGACAGTTAGTCAACAGAGAGATTAACAGGACATTGAAAAACTGGCCCTTATTCAGTAGTGGATCCGGAAGCTATAGTTAAGAGGGGCGAATTTCAGGCGGGTACCTTACCTCACAGAGTGCCGATTCTAAACCACACTTTGACTGTATTATATAAACTTCAACGTTCTAGACATTAGGGTATTGTTTTGCAAAAATAGAAATCTAGATCTGGAATTGATTGTTTCTATTTCGTGTCTTCATCGCAAGCCCTACCATTACCTCAGTAAAGTGAACAATTAGATATGGGTTTAATAAAGTAAAAAAAAACATTTTCTCTCAAGGGGACTCGGGTTAGATTCCCTTTGGAGGCACAGTGCTTCGGATCAAAATTTCAATTCTTGAGATTTGGTTTTAAATCGACTTTATGCACAGATAGGCTAATCGGGACTGGGCATACGGTTTAAAGTAGGATCCGAACCACCAGGTGCCTCCAGCGGCTATTGAACCCAAAACCTCTTGATTAGAAGGCGGGAAAGTTACCATTGCTCCGTCGAGAAGGACAAAGAACCTAATTTGAACAATAGGTTCAATTTTGATTAGCCTCTAGTACAAAATGGACTTAAATCAAACTTTTTAAAAAAAATTAACAAACCTGTTAAACTTGGTAATAAGAGATAGGATATTTGAGTCTTCAAAACTATTAGACATAATAATAATAATATATCCAAAAAACAGCCAGTTGGTAGGGGCGATCGCCCATGTTGCCCTCCCACGCTTCATTTCATCTGCGATTCTGTTATTTGTAAATATTCTAAACAAAACACAGTCGATATCTAAAGTCACAATCATAACTGGCTTCAGCAGGTTCACGAGGCCAGTTATTTTCGTTCGGCTCGTGCTTTCCGTTACTTATGACCAGGGAACGGATTTATGTAGTAAAAATGTGCTAAATATGTAAGTAGGTGGAACCCAACGTTCTAGAACGGTCCTTTGACCTACTTTCTCACCTTAATGGATTTCTCGCGTAAGGCATGAGCAGTGTTGCCAACTCCTCACTCGAAAAATCACCAAGGTTTTTGTTTTACGCACTAAACTAACCTACAATGAGAGAAAAATGGACAGAAAAAAGCTCTGGCATCACTTTTTAAGCTATTTTTTATGCTAACTCGTTTTTTGACCTACATTTGAAATGACTTACGATATTTTCCTATAAGGGTGCCTCCCTCTTATTGTAAGGCCCCCCCCTCCCCTCAGTGTAATCTACTACGACCTGCTAATAGGCTTTTGCTCTCAGCGTAATCTGTTTTACGGGCTAAACTAACCTACAATAAAAGAAAATTAGACAGAAGAAAAGCTCTGGCATCAGTTTTTTAAGCTATCTTTTACCTTCGGCAAATTTTGCTCACATCGTTCTTTGATCTTCATTTGAAATGACTTACGATATTTTCCTATAAGGCTGTCTCCTCTTACTGTAAGGTCCCTCAGTGTAATCTACCACGACCTTGCACTCTCAGCGTAATCTGCCACAATGTTTTGTTTTTAAAACTCTCAGGTGTGATCTTCTACAATGTGTGTGTGTGATAATCAAAATTTATTTTTTGTTAAGGAAATCCCTGGCCCCCAAAAAAAAGAAAATATCCCGCCAGGGGTGCGTGGTGCCCAACACAGTTCTAATGGCCACGGCTAACAAAGCCATGCCTTTGTAGAGTTTCATGGGTTTTTTTTTTAAACCCCCCCATGACTCCCTACAGAGGACCTCCGTGTGTAATGTGTGTGTTTTATGATTGAAGAGAAGAAAAATTTTTTGGTTAAGAATAGAATGTGTAAGAACTAAAAAAGTTTCCGTAGGGGGTGCAGCATCTGAAAGAAATAAAAAAATATCCTCAAAATAGTGTACATAATATGATAGAAAAATATAAAAAAAAGTGTGAATGCAAAAATTAGTGTGAATGATTGTTTTTCTTTAAAAAAAATGATAGAAAAATATAAAAAAAAATGTGAATGCAAAAATAAGTGCGAATAATTGTTTTTTTTTTAAAAAAAAAAAGTGGTGCAAGAAATAATACGTACTTTTTTGATTGAGAAGTCTAATGGTGCGAGCAGGTTTCTTCCTCGTCATGGCATCCCCATTCTCGGGTGTGGATGTTGCAGTCCAGCAACCTTAATTTGGTGTCGCGGGGATCAAGCGCTACTTTGTTGATTGCGGATGTATGCAACTGGTCGATGGTGCTCGTGATCCGATGTTCGGTCATGCGTTTGATTTTTTTGTTGAACAAGCACGACTTGTAATCTTCTACGGTCAGTTTGTTTGTGCTCGAACGCCCCACCCCTTTTGCCTTTTTTATTTCGGTCTCATCCTGAATTTTGATGGCGTACATTTTCGCTCGAAGACCAGCAAACTCTGTGATGATGCGGCCGTTGACTTCATCCTTCATCTTCCCGATCGTCATTTTTTGACTGTCGTCGAAGAGAGCGTGATCTTTCGGATAATTAGAGAAGTCGAAATGCTGGCTCATGTTTTTCAGATCTTCGTATAGATCATCGGTGTGGATGTTGTACACGAAGCTGTCCGTGTCGGTGTACGCCACCTCGATCGCCTCTCCATAGCGTGGTTTCATGATGTCGTAGTGAAACTTGTACATGGCCAGCTTCGACAACTCGAGGATCGCGACTCCTACGGCGATTGGTTTGTCGAATGTTATGTGGCGGAGAGCACGTTCGATCAATACCAACGTGTCGCTCAGTATCGTGAAGTTCTTGTACGTGGGCTGAGCGATGAGCTTGTTTATTTTCTTCGGGTCGGAGACCAAGTTGATATTTCTTCTTTTCCTCGCATCTTCCATGCTCTTGCCGTAGGTGCTGTTGTTCATTAATTTGTATAGGTCTTTGTCTGCGGAAGAAGAAGCTGATGCTCGACGTTGAGTGTTGCCGTCGATATAGGGTGCTAGCCACCTGGTCTGTTTAAACTTCAACCCCGAGTGCACGCGCTTCAAAACCAATCCATGCTGGAGGTAGAATTGTAGGAGACGATAATGCACCACGTAATTCTTCTTGCTCTTGAAGGTGAGCATCAGCTTCTTCTCCGGAGCCGTTTCCATCACAGGCGCCATCGCAAATCCATGGTGTTCTCGATGAAGCGATGCAGGATATTCCAAATCTACTTTTAGGAAACATCCATTTTCATGATCTTCGCTCCATTCCAAACAATCTTGAAGTTCCTGCTCGCTCATCCACTCGTATTCTCCGATGGGTAGAGTCTCGGACATGGCATAACCATACAGGTTGTTCATGTCCCAGTATGCCAAGAAGTTTGTCGGTTTCCCCGCATCGAAATCGGCAACATATGGATTGTTGGCCTTGACGTATCGAAGGGGACACTGGACGATTCCACCACGTTTTGCCTCTTCGACAAACAAAAGTTGATTGACGTCCTTGATGAGTTTTATCTTCACCTTCGTGGATTTTAACATCGCCTGCCAAGAATAACCCGGTGTGGTGTAGCTGAAAGCGGGGTCCAAACCATATGCTGCTATTCCTCTCGAGCGATGGAGATGAAAACGGTCGCTCAATAGCGTAACATCTAGCTTCAGATACAGATCGTGATAGTCGGCCATGGTTTGACAAGAGAATGTAGACCACACGAGCTGAGCATGATGGTAGTCCTCTTCGCTGCAACAGGTGTCGCTAAGACGACTGTAGAATGCTTGTCTCGGTGGTAATGATGTTTCTGAGAATTTGGAAGCATCCGTCATGTATTCGTACGGGTAAACACCCTTGCGTCTCAACAGTGCTAAATGTTGGTCGCCGAAACATTTCCTGGTGGCGACCAAATCATCGTCGGTGAGTTGAGACGCGAGTGTCGCCAAACTCGAAGACAGAAAGTTGTAGGAGTCCAAGAAGCGAATTTCTACGCGATTGCCATTTCCAACGTCCACCTTCTTGCTGAATGAAATGAATTTCTCATTGGTGCGAGCTATGACGCTAATGGGTTGAGCGTCGCATCCCATCTCCTTTATGAAGATTTTGGCGTCGTAGCCCTCCAAATTGTGAATGAATACAGGAATAAAATTTGTTTTTTTGATTTGTAGATTACAGTTGTTACACAGGGGGGCCACATATTTTCCCGTGTGATGATTGTGGTGGCGAACTTTGACATTTTCGAGGGTGAAGTTACTTTCGCACACACCACACTGAGAGGCAAGGTCGTATGCTTCCTTCTCTTCCTGGGTAAGAGGCTCCATTGCTTTGTCTTCTCTTAGTGGAGGAGCGAATTGTATGGCCATCTGCTTCAAGGTTTGAAGGAATTTTTGTGGAGCATCATTGCCACGATGTAAAATAACATCGCCTGTGTTGTTGACCATCAATCCAAAAGCGCAGGCTTCGTGATGTAGAATTTCGGTGGTGCTCGATGTGCTGGGATTCGGTTCGCATGTGGCGAGTGGAAGTTGGAAACTTTCAAAGTCGGCGCATATCACCACGGGATGCCAGAGTAATGCGGTGTAGTTGGAAAATGTCATGTCTCGAGAAGGCATTTTGATAGTCGTAGCCGGATGTTTACTACACATTTCATGATGATCTCGGAGTTCTTCATCAGCATTCTTTTTTCCTTGACCGTAGAATATACTCAGGCATCTGTCGCATACTCCAATTTTATGGTGATCTGTGGTAATTTGACTTCTTGTTAATTTTGGAAGATTCTGAATTAGACAGTAATGATAATTATCATCATCTTCGATCAGGAGTAATCTGATGACACGATTACTTTTAATGTTGCTGTGTCTGAGTACGTAGATGGTGTTGTTTTTGTCTAATCCGAAGATGTGTACTGCTATATTTTCGTTTTTATCTGTCTTGTACTGTGCCTCAAATTTACTAATGTCTCGTAGATTTACGGGGTAATTAATACCAGCCATAGGTTTTTCAAATTCTGAGAGATATTCTGGCTTGTTGTAGTGGTATAAACGATGTTTGTTATTATTGGCTGGGTGATGATCGGCAATGATGCACCACAAAAAGCATCTGTTATCTTCATTTTGAATGTTGATGATGGCTTTCTTAGCGGCTATTTCCCGAGGCAAATCGATGTAGCTGGATGCTCCCATCGGGTTATATCGTGCCACCTTCAAAGTTAAAGTGTGAGGCGAACCGCAAAGTGTCCAACCCGATCCACGTTGTTCGAAAGTCTCGTGCTTGTTCAACAATGCGTCAAACATCTGGTTGCAAATGGCATCCACCTTATCGACATCGGCGGCGTGGAGGCTCTTTACACCAGTGTAATGATGGAAAGTTTCTCGCTCTTTTTTTACGTTTTCATACATGACGGAAACGATGAGGTGGATTTTCAACGAGCATTGCAACAAAGCTTCGGTGATAGACGAAATTAACTTGTTTTTGACCGAGCGAAAAAAGATGTTTAGATCAGTTGTTTCTTCAGATCGTAAAGTCTCCTCGGTTAAAATATTACGAATACTTTCGCCGGCACTCTTCTGCTTTTTTCGTGGCGCTTGATCGTCAACATCGAGCTCTCTCTTACTTGATCCTTCGCCATGCACATCCTTCCGATGTCTTCTCAAGTTAGAAATGGATATATATATCCCACATTGGTTGCATGCACGTTTCGCTTCCTTCTTCTCCATTCTTTTGCTAAGAAAAAAAAATGAAGTTACTAAATTGCACACATTTTTTTGTGGTGTTATTTATATTAGACCCCGAAACCCATAAATAATCTAGCATAGATGAAGTTACTATTTGTAGTAATTATTTATATTAGACCCCCAAGCATAAATAATCTACCATGGATGAAGTTACTATTTGTGGTGTTATTTATATTAGACCCCAAAACCATAAATAATCTACCATAGATGAAGTTACTATTTGTGGTGCTGTTTATATTAGATATGTTCTCAATTTTTTTCTTAAATAACCGGCATGAATCTCTTTGGTTTTCGAAAACAAACCAACATGGAGGCTGTACACCGCACGACGACAGATCTACCTTCCATGTTAACTAAACTCAATGGTCTACTGATTGTTCATCTCAACAGTATTTGGACGAAATTGGATGATGATGTGGGCAAGATGTTTTACGTCTTCAACAACAATTTACATTTTTACGAAATTCCGATCGACGGGAAACTTCAAATCACCGTGAATCCGGAAAACGCAGGCGAAATCAAAATATCTACCGGCAAGAACATTTTTCGAATCAAGCACGACAAGATGCTTTCTAACATTACGTACGATGTGTCTGCAGGAGATTATCTTTACGTTCAACTCCTAGGAGATTACGATAAACTTATTCCTCTCTTCGTAGAATTACGAATCGTCTATCCTATTATAAATAACCGTTAACCAAAAATGCCTAACGACATTTTCGGCAACACCAAGCGTGTAGACCATGCAGAAGAGATTCTCATGTTGGACATTCGAGTTAAGAAGTTGAGGACCGATTTGATCGCTTTGCAGGAAACCTTAAACAAAAGTTTAGAGTCGGAAATCGCTACGCTCCAAACGCAATGTCTCGATCCCATTCTGAAAATCGATTCCGAACTGAAGACGCTGATAAAAAATTATGTCGACGTACCTTCTTACGACAACGTTCAAAATATACAGTTGAGCGTGGATTCGCTTCAAAATGATTTGGCCAAATTACAGCAATTTCAAGCGAAAAATGAAGATTTGGAAAAATTGAAACTCGAAATCGAAGAACGAACTTCCGCAATAGAAAAGAATTTCTCTGAACTTCAAACCGTCGTGAACGATATAGACGCAGAACGCTTGCATGTCGTCGTTTCCAAATTACAAGAAGAATTCACCAGCACGTTGGAAGAAATTAAATCCAAGTTGCAGACTTTGGAAGATACCATGACGAACCTACCATCGTCGGACGAACTGCAGGTCATCGGTAAAAGCGTCGCGAACATAAAAATTCAATTGGAGGCCTATCAAGATTTCGAACACATTCAAACCACCATCGCTACGCTTCAGGCGTCCTTGGAGTTGATCAACGAAGAAATTAAAAATATTCACGCTGAAGCGAGAGCGTTGACGAGCATTCAAGACACGTTGAGCACGGTTCAGCAGAAGATCGAATATTTAGAAAATTTGAACGTCGAAACGAATCTCGCTCATTTTCATCACGTACTGGACAACATACAGGGTGACTTGGAATCGTTACGGACGAGCGTCCCTTCGAGCGAAGATTTGGAAAAATTGAAAACGGCGGTGACGGCACTATCCGAATCGAGCGACATCAAAAATTCATTGAGCGATCTCGAGAGTAGGGTGGCCAATCTCCCCACCTCCAAAGAATTGCACGCTTTGAAAAGAAACATATCTCGAATGCTGAAACGACTAGAAACGGAAACGGCGAACGTGGAACAGATTCGAGACGAAATTAGTTCGCTGGTGTCGACGCTGCCCACTTCGCAGAGCGTCGCCGATCTTCACACACAGTTTACAGAGATGCGAAGCATCGTGAACGATCTTACCGAGAAGAGCTCGAAATTGAATCAAGTCGAGAACCTTCAGAACATCGTCGTCAACATCAGAGATCAAGTTGGAGTGCTGGAATCCACGCAGGAATCGACGCTGGCCTCTTTCGGTGCCAAGTTGCAAGAACTCAACGAAAACTACAAGCAGTTGAACGTGGAAGTGAAAATCAAACCGTCGTTTTCTGCCGTAACGGATACCATAGTCGAGCATTTGCTGCCCATCGAAAATAAACTCGGACAAGTTCACAGTAATCTGCTCGGCGTCGACACTAAATTCGCCAAATTGTTCACCTTGCAAGCCATCGAAATCAACAGCGTACCCAATCAACAGAGAATCTCCACGTTCGTCGAAGGTAACAAACTGTACATGTTACATCCTTATCATCCGTACTACAAGTTTCTCCTCGATGGCACGATTCAGATAAACGAATTTTCGTACTGGTCTCACGGTAGAAAAGCTAGCGTTCCCACCATGACTTTGATATCGAATCGTGGTGTCCAGAAAGCAGGAAACATTCCTCTGGCACGTTGGAACGAAACGCGCAACATATATGAAATACACGAAGACGAAGATCTCACCGTTTTCGACGTGAGTGCCGGCGATAAGCTGATCATTCAAAACACGAGCGAAGTGCCACCCTCTTTGAATCCCATCACGCTTGTGCTTCTCTTGAAACGTAATCTCTAAAAAAATGTCTAGGCAAGCCATCGTCGAAGAATTGCATAAACCTGCACGCCGCAACTACGAACGTTTGGCTGTGGTAACCAAGGCCATCGACGACCTCTGGCAAAGTGACCTCGTGGAGATGAGTAGCGGCAATTTGAAAAACGTGCATAAATTGAACAAGGGCAACAAGTACCTCCTCACCGTCATAGACACGTTTTCGAAATTCGCATGGGCTCTACCTTTGAAAGCCAAAACGGGGACATGCGTCACGGAAGCATTCAAGACAATTTTTCGCGAAAGCGGCGGCAGACGACCTCGGTTTCTGCAAACGGACAACGGTAAAGAATTTTACAACTCCGTATTCCAAAAGTTTATTCAAAAACATGGCATTCGACATTATTCGACCTTCAGTCACATCAAAGCCAGCATCGTGGAAAGATTCAATCGAACCTTGAAAACACACATGTGGAAACGATTCACGCTTCGGGGAAATTACAAATGGGTCGACATCCTGCCGGAACTCGTCGACACCTATAATGAAACGGTACACAGAACGATAGGCATGAAGCCAGCCGACGTTACGAAATCTGACGAGCAGCGTTTAATTTCTACAGTTTACTGTCCAAAGTACACACCAACGACAAAAAAAGCTAAATACAAAATTGGAGACCAGGTGAGGATCAGCAAATTCAAACGCACCTTCGAGAAGGGATTCACAAAAAATTGGAGCACGGAACTTTTTACGGTGGTTCGAGTTCTACCCGGAAACCGACACACGTATATAATAAAAGATAGTAGCGGCGAAATTTTGAAAGGAAGATTTTACGAAGAGGAACTCTCTAAAACAAAACACCCCGACACGTACCTCATCGAGAAAGTATTGCGTAGGAAAGGTGACAAACTGTTTGTCAAATGGCTGGGACTTCCGGAAAAAAGTTGGATCGACGCGAACGAAGTGATCTTGTGAGTACGTGGAACGTGGTGAAGCGTCTACCGGATCCGGAAAGTCAAACGAAAAAAAAAGAACGGCGAGTTGCTTCCCGACAGCATCCGCTGTCTGATCGTAGGTCCTTCGGGGTGTGGGAAAACGACACTGCTCGTGGACAATTTTCTCCTCGCACCGAATTGGTTAAATTGGAAGAACAGGCACCTGTACGTGTTCTCGAAAAGTTTGGAGCAATCCAAATACCAGCAACTGATGAAACTGTACGATGGTCTGGACATTGCAACGTTCGCCTCGGAAATAAAACCACTCGACGATTGTCGTGAAAATTCAGTCGTCGTGTTCGACGACGCCATCCTGGAAAATCAAAATGAAATTCGCAACTTTTTCACGCAAGGTCGTCACAAAGGAATGGATTGCTTCTACCTAGCTCAAACGTTTTCCAAAATTCCAAAACAGTTAGTACGAGACAACGCTAATTTCATATGTTTGTTTCGTCAAGATCACACCAACCTCAAGCACGCGTACGATGACTACGTAGGCGGAGACATGAACTACAATCAATTTTCGGAACGCTGCTGCTCTACTTGCTGGAACGGTGACGATTTCGGATTCGCGACGATCGACATGACGAGGAAACCCAACGAGGGAAAATACAGAAACAAAATCAACGACTTTCTAAACGTTGCGACGTTGTGAGAAACAACGTGTATAAATAACGTCATGACGAAACGAAAAATCGAAGACGAAAATCTCAAGCTTCGCGATTACCTCGCGAAACGCTTCAAAGGTTGGAAATCCGAGAATCGCGGATTCTACGAAGAGAAGAAACGTCAGGATCAACCTGTTATCGATGCCATCAGCAGTCTAGGTAAAGAAATTAAAAGTGTCACGGAACAAAATAAAAATTTGATTAATGAACTCGTACCGCTCGCAGCTAAAAGTTACGCCGTACCCACGCCCATTTCGAGCATTCCTTCGACGCCGTTCGAACTGAAGGATGCACCGGCACGACGTCGAGCCATAGGCAGCACGTCGTCTTCGGATAAAATCGAGTTGGGACCTTTGGCACGAGACTACCTGAGCACGGGGAAATTCGACAAGGATGAAGTGTTCGGATTGTATCCCAGCATGGAAACCAGCGAAGGCGGCGGTGTGGTGTGGAAGATTGGGAAATCGAAGGTGACCTTCGAAGGCAACGACATTAAAGTCAATTTAGGCGACAAGGATAGTTGGAACAGGTATCCGGGTACGGTGGGACTGTGGGAACTCGTTGCCAAAAAGCAGCCGAAAGATTACACCGACGAAGATTACCAGAGTTACAAGGAAATTCTGATCATGACGGATGCCTTGTACCAGAACAACGACGCCTCGCAGAATAGGGTGAAATCGAGCAGCGGCGAGAAGTACAGGAATCTCATCAAACCGATTTGGAACCAGGTCAAAACAGGCAGCGGGGTCAAACGCTACAACACGTTACCCAAAGAATTCGTTTGGGTGGACGACGTGAGGAAACTCGTGGACCGATTGTTGGTGATAGCCGGCGAAGAGAATGCAGGCAACCGTAATTTCTACAACGAGAAGGTTGGCATCGTGGACATGATCAGCACGAAACTTTCCAACTTCATCGTGAACGACGACAAGGGCATAGGTTACCTCATCAAAATCATCAACACGCTGCCTCCAAAATTCTGGAACGTGGCCGAAGGAAAGGGACTCGTAAACGACATCATCAACAAGTTACCTTTCGAGATGCATCTACCTGGCTATCAGTACTGCGGACCGGGTACCAAACTCGAGAAAAGATTGGAGAGAGGAGACAAGGGTGTGAATCCGTTGGACGCCGCATGCAAAGATCACGACATCGCTTACAACACCACGCAGACGGATCTGGATGCACGTCACGAAGCAGACAGAAAGTTAGAGCACGCAGCTTTCGAAAGGTTCGTGAGCAGAGACGCATCGCTGGGTGAACGGGTCGCCGCACTGGGTACCACCATCGCCATGAACACGAAACAAAAATTGGGGTGGGGTATATAAATAACATCCAGTAAAAAAAACAACATGTCTCGTATAACTGATTTGCCACCCGAGCTACTATCTAAAATATTCAAAAAAGTAGTAAACAGAAATGTAGGGAAACTTGTAATCATGGCAAGAACAACGCCGGAATTTCGCATCCCTTGTGAAATGGTTCTCAAGGACCATCTTCGGGAGATCAGTGGCCTGAGGTGTGGTGATCTCAACATTCTGCTTTCGGCCGCGGGGGAGAAATTGAACGAGAGGTTAGATGAATTGCACGAGGCGAGGCAGGGAAGAAGACGGTATACTGATGATTGGTACAAGTCTATGCAGGAGACGGAAGATATCATTACGCACATCATCGCGTTTTCCGAAGCACGGACTTTCTTCCTCTGTTAAAAAAATAATAATATATATACGTGCCAAAAAAAAAACTTGATATATATAAATAACACACATCGTGAAAAAAAATAATCTTCGGTATATATAAATAACACACATCGTGAAAAAACAATTAAATTTCTCTCTAACACTCTGAAAATTTCTCTTCTTCGATATGACGACTGAAAAAATGAGTGATCTCCAAGCATTAAAACAAATGCTAAATTTGTCAGTCGAGTATGTAAAAATTCAGGAATTGGAAGTCGACAAACCTTACACGATAACTTCCGGTTCAATCGTTTCTACCCAGTATGGTCCCAAGGTACGTCTGTTGCTCAACGCACAATACAGTCTATTTTTACCAGATCGATACGCTAACATGTTATCCGACGAGAAGCTATCTATTTTAATCGAGAACAAAACTCGAATCGTGTACAAGGGGACAAAGGAACTTCTTGGCAAGAAAACGAAGCACGTAATAGAATTTGTGTAACGACTGCGAGGCCTTGAAAATATATAAATAACATACCGTAAAAAACTACACAAGAAAAAATCTCAGAATATATATATAAATAACATACCGTGAAAATAACACATAGAGCATCAACATGAAGCCCAAGGGTGTCGTGTACCAGATACCATATTCGAATCTAAAAAATCTAGGTACCCTCGATGGGTTACTCACCAAGAAACAACGCGAGAAGAAACGTTCTTGCTTGTCGAAAGGACACGGAATGAAATTGCTGCTCAGCACACCTCAATTGAAAAGATTGCAGCGTTCGCGGAAACAGCAAAAGATCGGAGGTTTCATATTCAGCATCCCGGCCATCCTGGCAGCATTGGGGGCTGTTGGAAGTTTGGCCGGCGGAAGTGCCGCCATCGCGAAAACCGTCATCGACTCGAAGAAGAACAAGGCCGAGTTGGAAGAACAGAAACGTCACAACCTGGCCATGGAGAAGAAAGGGGGGAAGGGCGTGATGAGAAAGTTTAAAAAAAAGAAACAACAGCACTCACCAACCGAGACATTGAATCTCTGATCGAACCGTTACAAATCAAACACTTCAGAGGAGTTTTCATGTCCGACTCGTTACCTTCAAGCGTCAAAAGAAGAGAATGCGGAGTAGTCAACTTGGACGGTCAAGAAAATCCAGGCACGCATTGGATATGTTACCACAAAAACGACAATGATAAAGCATTCGTTTTCGATTCTTTCGGAGGTGTTCCACCTACAAATTTAATTCATTATCTGAAAACGAACAAAACCTCTATATACTACAACGACGAACGCATTCAAAATTTCGGAGACGTGAACTGCGGTCATCTCTGCCTCTCCATGCTCGCGTTTCTCTCTAAAATAAATAACCCTACGATCGAGGATTTCCAGAAAGCATTGTGGAACCTCAAACAGCATCACTAGGATGGGCGTGTTCCATCTCACGAGCGAATCTTCGATCTTGAAACTCACGCTGCACGACGACATCGTCTATCCTAAATCCGTGGCTCTGCGTGCATTCTACAGCATGTACCTCATACCCAATGTTACGCAGCACAACAACAAAATTAGCGTCGGAAGCGAACACATCGTCGTCACGCCAGGACAATACAATCTTTCCACTTTGCAAGCTCAGTTACCCAAAGGCACATACCTTTCTCAAAATTCGGTCACGCACAGAGTGGAAATCCTATCCGCTACGGAGACCGTGGACCTGGGCACCATGGGAGAACTTTTAGGTTTCGAGAACGACACCAAACTCGAAGCTGGCATCAAGCACGTAGCAACCAACATTCCTAAATTCTTGGCCATAGAGACTCTGAACGTTCACTGCAACGTGGCGGAAGGCATGATCACGAAATCCTCGGACGGATTACTGGGAAGTCACAAGCAGACGGGAATCATAGCCACGTTCAAACCAAGTTCCGAGTTCATGGAACCGATCATCTACACGCCCTCTTCGCCGATCTATTTTCCAGTATGTCGCAACCGCATAGACGACATAGAGTTGGTGGTGACGAACGAGAAAGGAGACGTGGTGGATTTCGCAGGTGCCACTACGACGGCCATCGTGGAGATCAACGTATAATAAATAACCATACATGTAAAATGGAGCAAATCGAAAGTTACGAATTGCAATCTTTCCCTCCCAACCGTCGCACGTTCGCCAATCTGAACGAGGCGAACAGGGAGATCGAATACGACGTGGACGTAGGGGATGGGTTCATTCATCCTCACAGAGCGGACCTCTACCTTCAATTCGACGTGGTGAAGAAGGAAAGCGGAGACGCGTTTCCCGCAGCAGCAAACTTGATACTCGTGGACAACTTCGTGCCTCACCTGTTCTCGCAGGTGGAGGTGAGGAAACACAACACCGTCATCGACAGATTCGATTATCCAGGCATCACGTCGACGGCAGTGGGAACATTGAAATTATCCAAAACGGACGCACCATACTATCAGGCCGGGGGATTCGAAGCAGGAACCAAAATATCGACGACAAGTCACACGGTGCTCTTTCCCATGCGTCTGCTGCCGGGATTCTTCTCGGACTACAAGGAGATCATGTGGAAGGGAGGACTGCGCGTTACGTTTCGAAGAGCGGCCAACGACAACGACGCACTAATGCGATACGCTACTTTAGGTCCGGACGGCACCACGCCGATAGCCAACACTTTACCCGAAGCAGCCAAGTGCGTCATCCGGAGCATGGAATTGAGAATGCCGGTGGTGGAATACGAAACGAACTACGCCCTCAAGTACAAAGCGGAGATCTTGAAAAGTTCGCAGGTGCCAATTCACTTTCACGGTTACCAGTGCGTGCAGAAGTTGGCGTCGGGAAGTCACATGGAATTCGACGTGACGACGCAGTTCAACAACATACAGTTCGACATGCCAGATTTCGTCGTAGTGCTCTTTCAGACCGGGAGGGACAAGAATCAGGAAAAAGATTCCAGCAAGTTCGACAACTGCAAGATCAAGAACGTTTATCTGAAGAACGGTAGGAACGAAGTGTTCCCGCGCGAGAATTACAACCTCGACGTGACCAAAAACGATTACCTCAAACTTTACGAAGCATTCTCGGCTTACAAACGCGTAACCGAGGGAAGCGTGGACATGTACTACACGCCCAGCGAGTTCAAAATCCGCAGGCCGATGTTCGTCATCAACACATCTAAGAGAAAGAAGGTTGTGGTCAACGATCGAACCAACATCAAGGTCGTCTGCGAGTTCCACGATGCCTTGCCCGAGGATACCCTATGCAGTATCATCCTGATTGCAGAGAAGTCCTTCGCCTACGACGTGAAAAACGAGAGGGTCACAGAGCAGTTTTAAAAAATATCGCCAACAAGCAAGAATAGCTTTTCTACATTCCCCAATTACAAAATTTTTAATCTAAAAACACATCCAAAGCACTCCAATAGGATGCAGAGTGTTTTTTAGGATCAAATCGAATTTCTTAAACAAATTGAGGGGGGCTTGCTTGTAGTTGAGTAGTTATCATCAAAACCTATCCAACAAACCCACAATCATCATCCTAGCTCAATTAGGAGCCGAGAAAATCAATATCTTAGAAAACGTCTTAAGATAATTGTCTTAAGAAAATTTTCTTGACAGACCGGAAGTAACATCTTGACAGACCGGAAGTCGACTTTCTTAAAGATTAAGATATTTGTCTTAAGACGTTTTCCAAGACGTTGATTTTCTCGGCTCCTATGGGGTCTAGAACCATGTAACTTTGATCTATGTATATACCAGTACTTGCCCAACCCCTGTGACCGAGTGGTTAGCACATCGCGCTGCGATGCCAAGAGTCCCCCGGGTTCGAATCCCGGTCGAGCATGGTTGTTTGTAAATATCTATTCATCCATTTCATCACTCACCCCCAATCTTCGCAAATTAGCCAAAAGGTGCAAAACGCAAAGTAAAATAAACTAAATCAATAAATCAATTAATATACCAGTACTTTTCCTACATGTTCACTCACCTTACAACCCACCCGATCAAAAAATAAAATTTACCCCCTGCGCGCATGCGCACATGTATAAATTTAAATATAAGCTCAATATTGAAACAAAATATTATTCCTGCAATTATTTGCAATCTTGGCCAGAGAGAGAGGAGGAGAAAAATAATATTTTAGACTGTAGGTCTAGGTCACCCGAACCGGACAACATTTAAGTTGGTATTTTTTTTAAGTCCACTTTATGCATAGTAAGACGAATCGGGGGTGGACCTACAGAGTTTTAAAGTGTTATCCGAACCACTTGTACCTCCAGCGAGTATCGAACCCTTGAATACAAACCTACCTACCACTGCGCCATGGAGGAGGCCCCAGACGACATATTTGCACTACAACAAGCAAAAAATAAATTCATATCTGTGCATATGGGAAGTCCAATACATAGTTGGTAATGTGTGATGTGATCAGCACCAAACATTTAATTTTTATGTATGTCCGTGTTTGCCCCGACCCTGTGGCCGACTGGTTAGCACATCGCACTGCAACGCCAAGAGCCCGGGCTTCAAATCCCAGTCGGGGCTTGGTTGTTTGTGAATGTCTATTCATCCATTTCATCACTCATCCCCAATCTTCGCAAATTAGCCAAAACATACAAAACGCAAAGTAAAATAAACTAAATCAATAAATCAATCATTAAGTTCCGTGTGTTGCAATCATGAAATTAAATTTTAATTAATTTTTTTTCCTATCCATCTCTCTCTCAAATCTATATAGCCTGTTCATATTTGGCATGTCGGCCATTTTGTTTACGTGGTAAAAAAAATCTCAAGCCACTTTTTGCGAATGCTCGTTCTGTAGCCATAAGTATAATTGGATATAGTTGTCAGATTTTATTTAATTTGAGGTTTAATATCAATAAGCGTGCATAAAAACTAAATATTTTAAATAAATAAGATTCGAATAACTATGTACTTTCACTAGACTTTGCGATGGCGCAGCGGTAGCGTCGTTGCCTTGTAATCAAGGCTTCGATACCCCCACAAGTAGTTCTTGAAACTGTAGGTCCACCCCCGATTCGTCTTACTGTACATAAAGTGGACTTAAAACATCAAATCAATCAGTACTTCCACTAGCCTCTGCGATGACGCAGCGATAACGTCGTTGTCTTGTAATCAAGAGTTCGATACCCGGTGGAGGTACAAGTGGTTCTTGAAACTGTAGGTCCAGTTTCAAAAATCAACTCACAAAAGCAAAGCCACACTTATAAATCAAAGCCAACTCATGCAAGCTAAGAAACAAAGTTACTTACCTTTGGAAAATACTGCAGAAATGCTCTTCACTATCGTTTAAAATAAAAACAGAACTTTCTACACCAGTGCTTTAAGTTTTATACGGTTTTCTAATAAGGTCAAAAGTGAAATGTTAGCCAACGCAACGTGGACCAATAGAAATCCGAGACAATCCGCTCTAGAAGATTCTTCCCCTACATTTCAGCCACATCATTTTGAATAATACATCACATTGTATTACTGGTATCTATGCTGCTAACTGACGTCACTATATATACTTCCGTCATCCCAAGGCCTACGTATTGTTGAATTTTGTGTTATTGCGTCAATGTTGATAGCATGCGAAACCCCCTTTCGCATTACAGGTATTTCAATGTAATAAAAAAGCTTTAGAATTTCATTAGAGATAAGAGGACTTGCATCACTGGTATCTATGCTGCTAACTGACATTACTATATATACTTCCGTCATCCCAAGGTCTACGTATTGTTGAATTTGCGTTATTGCGTCAATGTTCATAGCATGCGAAATCCCCTTTCGCATTACAGGTATTTCAATGTAATAAAAAAGCTTTAGAATTTCATTAGAGATAAGAGGACGGTATTTCGAAACCAACACAATGCAATTTCCTGCTCATTCTCGTAACCTACTCCATATTCGAGTGAACATATTTTTGTTTAATGTCGTAAGTTATTTCAAATGAAGATCAAAAAGCGAGGTAGCATAAGAGCAAAATTTGCCGAAGGTAAAAGATAGCTTAAAAAACTGATGCCAGAGCTTTTCTTCTGTCTAATTTTCTTTTATTGTAGGTTAGTTTAGCCCGTAAAACAGATTACGCTGAGAGCAAAAGCCTATTAGCAGGTCGTAGTAGATTACACTGAGGGGAGGGGGGGGCCTTACAATAAGAGGGAGGCAGTCTTATAGGAAAATATCGTAAGTCATTTCAAATGTAGGTCAAAAAACGAGTTAGCATAAAAAATAGCTTAAAAAGTGATGCCAGAGCTTTTTTCTGTCCATTTTTCTCTCATTGTAGGTTAGTTTAGTGCGTAAAACAAAAACCTTGGTGATTTTTCGAGTGAGGAGTTGGCAACACTGCTCATGCCTTACGCGAGAAATCCATTAAGGTGAGAAAGTAGGTCAAAGGACCGTTCTAGAACGTTGGGTTCCACCTACTTATGTAAATACATATTTAGTTATTTTCAACATAATATGGAGTTAAATATGGACTTAAAGTTGTACAAATTTACATTCTTAATAATATTAGACACTACACGAGCTACACAAAATACAGTACGCTTACATTGACATTAATTGTAAAACGACACAATATGTCTTTGCATTTTCTGTTCCTAAAACAATGAATAACAAAATTTTGTTGTAAGTGTTCGAACGTAAATTTCCTTCTGTTGTCTCTTAAGATGGATTTTTATTGACTAAAATGCGTTTAATATCGCAAGAAGTAATGGGAGTGTATTTCAAATTTGTCAGTTATTGGCAAGACATTCACCCAACACTTCAGTCAGAGGGACATGTAGTTATTGCGCGAATATGGAGTAAATGTTGAGAAATCTCCTGAAATATGGAAATAATGCAGCGGCGGCTGCTTACTACGTGCTACCGTGCTATAGCACGTTGCTAAATTTGTTAAAATGAAAATAAGAAAAAAGCAAATCTCACAGATGCAAGAAGTTTAATGAAGCACTAAAGTGAATTGAAACTTCTCATGTTAAGAGACTCAACATTTAACAGCGGCGCCACGTATTTCCCTCGCGCTGTTTTGGCTATAAGGAATACCGTACCGTGCTAGAATCTCAACAGCACGTTTTCGCCCCTTTTTCATCCCTCCGCGCATGAATACTGTACACCCCCACTCCTCGATTCGTACGGGGATAGGGTCTCGGCTCGAGTAAAATCGTCTGCTAGCGTGCTACACGCAGACTCAGCACGGTAAGTGTGCCATCTCAGGATAAGAAGAAAGTCTACGACAACCTATTGACTCTGTCAGAACAACATTTATTAATGTCATTTTAAAACGTTCTGTACGTTATCAGTGTAGACTTATGTAATGTTTGTAACATGTCTTATACATTAGCAGCAGCTGCAAAAAGTTGGAACGCGAATTGACACTACCCCTTAGCCTTTTATCCATTTCGGTGGTAAGTTGTAAAGATTGCAACTCTGAAACTATAGTCCGTGCCTTTCTTGCTTCCGAAAGTGGATTCTGCTATGTAATTTATGTTTTGGAAATTTTAAACTCCATTCATATTGGGGGTTAGGCGTAGAGCTGACAACTCTGCACTGTAAAAAGACATGTCAAGAAACAGCAAAATAAGGCCATGGATGTTCCCAAGGTAAAATATTCCGGAGGTAAAATAGTCCCCCGTTCGGATCTCCGGGTGGGGACTATTTTGGGAGGTCCCTGGACTAAGGATAAGATCTACGTTAGGAATAAGGATATTAAATTAGGCACCTGGAATGTTCTGAGCCTTTACCGGCCTGGAGCATTTCAGTGTACAGTTAATGAGATAGTTAAGTATAAATTAGATGTAGTAGTTGTCCAGAAAGTTAGATGGCCAGGAGAAGGGAATTGTAAAACTAAAAATTATACTTTTTTCTATGGTGGTACTGAAAATCATAATTTTGGAACAGGCTTTTTCATAAATAATAGAATTATCTTGGCTCTTAAAACAGTAGAATTTATTAATGATAGGATATCATATGCAGTTTTACAGGGTAGGTGGTGTAAAACTATTTTAATAAACATACATGCACCAACGGAAAATAAAGATGATAATAAAAAAGATGATTTTTATGCAGAGTTAGAACAGGTCTTTGATAAATTTTCTCAGTATGATATGAAAATTCTGTTAGGTGACTGTAATGCACAGATTGGCAAAGAAGAGACATTCAAACCCACGATTGGTAAAGAAAGTCTTCATGAATTAAGTAATGATAATGGTATAAGATTGATTACTTTTGCAACATCAAAGAATTTAATTGTGAAAAGTACCACTTTTAAACATAAAGATATCGATAAATATACATGGTCTTCTCCAAATGGTAAAATTCATAATCAGATAGATCATATTCTCATTGATAAGAGAAGGCATACTAGTATAATTGACATTCGTACACATAGAGGTGCTGACTGTGCCAGTGACCATTATTTAGTAATTGCTAAATTAAGAGAAAGACTCTCAGTGATAAATCATAAGCAACAAAATCTAAAAGTTATAAAATTTGATACAGGAAAGTTTACTGATGAAAGAATTAAGAAAGATTACCAAATTAAACTGTCAAATAGATTTGATGTTTTGCAGGATTTAAATGACCATGAAAATATAAATGAAGCAGACGTAAATAAGAATTGGGAGCACATACGTAATGCAATAGAATCAGCAGGTAATGAAAGTATAGGATACCATAAACCGAGAAAAGTAAGCCATGGTTTGATAATGAATGTCATAATCTAATAGAAATAAGAAATCAGGCTAGACTTAGGTGGTTAAATAACTCTGATGATACAAATCTAAACAATTATAATAGAATAAAGCGAGAAGTTAACCGCACGTTTAGAAGTAAAAAAAGAGATTACTTGAAAAGCAAAATTAACGAAATTGAAACAAACAGCAAAAAAAAAAAAAATATCAGAGATTTATATAAAGGTGTAAATGAGTTTAGAAAGGGATCGCATGATTTAATACCAGCTGAGTTAATTAAATATGGTGGAAATTCATTAATATGTCAAATTCATAAATTAATTTGTTTAATATGGAATAAAGAAGAAATCCCTCAACAGTGGAAAGAATCCTTAATTGTTCCTGTGTTTAAAAAAGGTGATAAAATGAACTGCAATAATTACCGTGGAATTTCTCTACTCTCAACAACATATAAAATATTATCTAACATTATTTTAACAAGACTAACACCATATGCTAATGAAATTATAGGTGATTATCAATGTGGATTTAAACGTAACAGATCAACTACAGATCAAATTTTTCACATCAGACAGACACTTGAAAAAAAGTGGGAATATAATCAAAATGTCCATCAGCTATTCATTGATTTCAAAAAAGCATATGATTCGATCAAAAGAGATAAATTATATAATATATTAGTAGAGTTTGGAATACCTAAGAAGCTTGTTAGTATGATAAAAATATGCACCAGTGAAACAGAAAGTAAAATTCGTGTGGGTATTAATATGTCTGACAAATTTACAATTCATGATGGGTTAAAACAAGGAGATGCATTATCTCCATTGCTCTTTAATTTTGCCTTAGAATATGCTGTAAGGAAGGTAAAAGAAACTAAAGAAGGGCTAGAATTAAATGGTGTGACTCAGTTGTTAGCATATGCAGATGATGTAGACTTACTGGGGGATGATGTGAATACAATTAAGAATAATGCTAAAATATTTTTCAAAACTGTTAAAGAGATAGGTTTGGAATTTAACAAAGAGAAAACTAAATATATGCTTACAGGCCGAAACCAAGTGTTAGGTAATAATCAAAGTCTAATTATTGATAACAACTCGTTTGAACCAGTTTCCAAATTCAAATACTTAGGAGTAATATTAACAAATGAAAATTACATTAAAGAGGAAATAAAAAGTAGGCTTAATTCAGGAAATGCATGTTACTTCTCTCTTCATAAATTTTGTCTTCTCGTTTAATATCTAAGAAACTAAAAGTTAAAATATACAAAACAGTAATTTTGCCTGTAGTATTATATGGATGTGAAACTTAGTCCCTTACATTGAAAGAGGAACATAAATTGAGAGTATTTGAAAATAAGATCCTTAGGAAAATCTTTGGACCTAAAAGGGATGAGGAGACAGGTAAGTGGAGAAGGTTACATAATTTAGAACTACATAATTTGTATTCATGTCCAGATATTATTAGAATAATTAAATCAAGAAGACTTAGGTGGGCAGGCCATGTGGTACGAATGGGAGAGGAAAGAGGAGATTACAGGATTCTTGTTGGGAAACCTGATGGTAAGAGACCTGTAGGAAGGCCAAGACGAAGATGGAGGGACAACGTTGAGATGGACCTAAGGGAAATCGGTAGGGATGGAAAAGAGTATATAGAACTTGCTCAAGATAGGGAAAGATGGAAGGCCTGTGTTACTGCAGCCATGAACCTTCGGGTTTAAGAAGGCTAGGGAGTTAGTTAGTTAGTTATATTTTATCTAAATTACCTGTTTTTAAATGGTAGAAATATATTTCCTTATTTTTATATAGCACTTCAATCGTCCAGAAACAAACTTGCAGAGTACCGTTTTTCCCCTGGCTTCCAGACCCGAAAATTTTCCGCGCGGTTCATTGTGTTAAAATCGCGTGGCGCGTGAAGTGGTGGTTGTTGTTGTTAGAAGTGAAAGTGTGTGTGTGTTAGTGTACGATGAATTCGGTGGATTCTTTGTTGCAGCGACCTTTCTCTTCAAGAATGCTTGAAGAAAAGTTGGAAATAAAAGCGCTAGGACGGCCGTTGCCAGATTTGGATCTATCGCAAAAAGCAAAGGGAGGTAAGAACGCTACATATAAAAGGCGATTTAATAGAAAACTGTACGATAGTGAACCATGGCCTTGTGGGTGTCAAATTCGAAATGCAATATTTTGTTTTCCTTGCATACTTTTTGGAAGTAACGATTCGTGGTCTAAAGGAGGGGTAAAAGATCTAGGACATTTAAGTGAATATATGAGAAAGCACAGTGAAAGCAAAAAGCACATGAATAATGAGTTAAATTTTGTCTCTCTCGGAACTGTCAACATAGCAACGGAGTTAAGCAGCGCTTATCTAGAATCGCTTCAAAAGCATAATGAACAAGTTGAAAAAAATCGCTACGTCTTGTCAAAAATCATAGACTGCATCAAGTTCTGTGGAGCTTTTGAGTTGGCCCTGCGTGGCCACGATGAAACAGATTCCTCCGCAAACCCTGGGGTATTTTTAGGGCTCGTTGATTTTGTCAGCAGTTTAGACAACGCTGTTAAAGAACATCTTGACAACAGCACTGTATTTAAAGGCACCTCGAAAACCATCCAAAATGAATTATTAGACTGTATGCTTGAGGTGTGCCAGGAGAAAATTGTAAAAGAAATGCGGGAAGCAAAATTTGTGGCATTGATGTGTGATGAAACCACAGACATATCCGATCAGTTGCAGTTGGTTCTCGTATACAGGTACGAACTTAAGGGGGTTGTACACGAAAGATTCTGGAGCTTCCTTAATCCGGACGGACAGGACGCAGAGGCAATTTCCCGTTGCATCATGAAAGAGATGAACAGTTTATTTGGTCAGCAACCGGATAAAATATTTGCCCAAACATTTGATGGAGCTTCGGTGATGAGAGGAGAGAAAAATGGAGTTCAATCTCGCATCAAAGAACACTTTCCACTTGCTCATTACATTCACTGTTATGCACATCAATTGAATTTAATAATGGAGCGAGCTGCTTCCCAAAATCAATCAGCTAGGGTGTTTTTTTGCAGCTTGTCAGCATTTCCAACGTTCTTTTCACGCTCACCTCAGCGACTCTTGTCATTGGAAACCGAGGTTGCACGTCTTATTCCTTCTGGCTCAAGAACACGGTGGAATTTTAAGTCGCGTACGGTAAATGTTTTGTATGAATATCAAGAAGAACTTGCAAACTGTTTGCATGACTTGGAAAATTCAGCGTCATGCACAACCATTCAAGAAGCGCGAGGCCTGCGTCACAGTCTGGAGGATCGCGAATTTGTATTCTGGCTTTCGTTCTTTCACAGAATTATGCCGCATGTCGATATACTGTACAATCAATTGCAAGCAAGGCAGACCGACACAGTAAAAGTAAAAAAATGCCACTGCTGCTTTCAAGAGCGCCATTCAAAAGGTACGAGATAATGTAGACTCCCTACCTAGAGAATCGGAAACCAGCCAAGCAAATAAGCGACGGCGTCGTGAATCAGATCTGACATCAGATGCAAAAGAAGTGTGCGATCGCATCACCACCGAAGCTTCACACAGATTTGAATTCTCAAATCATTTGGATTCTGCGCAATTGCTTAACTCTTCAAGATTCCCGGAATACACGAATGACTTTCCAGAACGCAAATTGGACATAGCAGTCCGAAGTTATCCAGTCCTTAACAAAAGGAAGTTGCATACTGAACTCTCCGTGCTGTACGAACGAGATGACTTCCGTTCTGTAGAAGGAGCCGTCCCTCTTTTGAACGTAATTTTAAAGAAGAATTTGGAAAATACATTTTCCCAAATTACCATTTTACTAAAAATTGTAGCCACAACGCCGATGACAACTGCCGAACCTGAACGATGCTTCTCTTACCTGAAAAGAATCAAGACTTTTCTAAGAAATACAATGGCCCAGGACCGCTTGACTGCCCTTGCTATGCTATCAATTGAGAAGAGGCTGGTGACAAATATGAGTGACTTCAACACGGAGGTGAAAGAAAAATTTTGCTCGAGGAAGAACAGAAGAATGGAATTAACCTTCAGGCTATAGGTGAGTAAATGCATGGAAGCTTTCTTATTTTATTTTCTTTGTTGATGAGTAAAACAAAACATTTTTCACTGTCAATTCTGCACTTCGTATGTGTGTACTCTTTTGCGACGCTTTTCTATCTATTTTGTTTAATCACGACGATTAGGATGAGAGATGATATGATTAAATTAATGAAGGGGCATTCACAAAGAATACCCACACCCGGGCCGAGATTCCAACCCGGAACTTCGATGGCGAGATCGAAAGTCGACCACTTAACGTTCGCGGCCGCAGAGTCAGCACGTATGAGTGTGTGTGTGTGGGGGGGGGGAAGGTCATTATAAGTACATGAAAAAAAGCATCAGTTGTAGCCAGTGGCGAAGCTAAGGCGTAAATACTGGGTAGGCTGAAAAATCTGCTTATATGTTTTTTATACAGCAGTTCCATGCGTCAATTCTTGTTGGTCGCAAAAGTATCAATTACTCTTTCCTTGAAGCCTTGATCAATAGAAAGTTCTTTAACCAGTTTTTTTTCAATGGCTATTGTACTGAGAGAACTTAATCTTTCATTTTTCATTGAATTATGGAGATAATTTTTTACTGCCTTGAGGGTCCTCATACTTCTTTCGGAGGAAGTTGTTGTAACAGGGAATGCCAAGACCAACTTGATAAGTTGTGTTACTTCTTCGTAGATTGTTTGAAGATCATTGCTAACTATGAATTTTAGAAGGTCTGCAGGAGGTAAATGCTTTTCTTCATCAGCATAGATATTCTTTAAATGATTTTCTAATCGTTCTTTGTTGAAAAATGGATATGTGGACAGAAGGTTACTTAATTTCATCACAGGAAAATGTAGTTTATATTCCCCAAAGCTATTTTAGTCTAGCAATTCAACAAATTTTATCTTTTCAAGAACTCCAAAACGTATTTCCTTTTGTACAGTCAGTGTGTCCAAGATTTCGTAGGTTAAGCATCTGAGAGCCACGAAGTCTTGTTCACTTACATTTATTTTACTGCAAATCATCTTAGAGTTTTGAACACATAATTTCACAGTATTATATTTTTATAACATAAATACACTATATGACACACACACAAACACACGCGCGCATGCACTTGAAGTAAATTAACATTCAACAATGCAGCGCGTGAACGACGCACTTGCACAAGAAGACTAGAGACACAACAGGTTGGTTCTGAGGCTAGCCGCTTTCACCAAGCGAATCGGCAGTCCCCTCTCCTTACCCTCCCCTTCCACCTACACAGAGCTCACGCTGTAGCTGCCTTTTAACGCGAGGCTTTTCGTGAAAAGCCTCACAGTTCGGTCTGAACGCGCTCTCTCTTTCTGGCCTGACTGACGAGATATCTGGAAGGATCGGCGGAACCAAACGTTCGGATTACATAGTTTAATTCGTTTTAACGAACTTTGATTGTTACAGGGTACAAGAACATTTTAATTTCAACATTTTTTGGGTAGGCTAAGCCTCAAAAGCCTCATAGGAGCTTCGCCACTGGTTGTAGCACGCATCTTTGAAAAGTCACGAGCCGCCGCTGAAATAATGTGTAAAAATAACAAAAATATGTAAAATATGAGCCAAAACCTAATGTACAAATATGGAAAATAAAAACTGACTTTTTCGTGTCTACATGCCATGATATGCAAAGATAATACAAAATATAACTGATTTCAGCTTCATACATAAATATATATTTACATATAAATCCGTTTCCTGCTTATGGCTTTCGGAACGCACCCTCGGTAAGAGGAGCTGTCGATCACCCAAAAGGCAAGTGGGTGACAACAACGGAAATGCACCTAGTAGCCAATACACCTAGCACCTAATAGATACAGCTCGATCCAAATTGAATTTGCACTGCTTGGTTCTCCATTAATACTAACTCCAAAACGATGCCCGACAATGTACCTTAATGGTTTGAGCATTTGCAGCCATCTGAAGGAGGTTTTACTTTGTAGTCTTAGCTGAGCAAAGCACTTATTTTCATAAAATAATTTTAAATAAAGTCTGTATCAACACGACTCAGAAAAAAACTCATTCATTCCTTTATTTGGAACCTAACAGCTTTTATGCCTTTTTTTCTTTGTGTTTGTCTTATGTAGTAGTTCCTCCATTCATATTGGGGGTTAGGCGTAGAGCTAACAACTCTGCACTGTAAAAAAAAAATGTCAAGAAACAGCAATATAAGGCCATGGATGTTCCCAAGGTAAAATATTCCGGAGGTAAAATAGTCCCCCGTTCGGATCTCCGGGTGGGGACTACTTTGGGACTAAGGATAAGATCTACATTAGGAATAAGGATATTAAATTAGGCACCTGGAATGTTCTGAGCCTTTACCGGCCCGGGGCATTTCAGTGTACAGTTAATGAGATAGTTAAGTATAAATTAGATGTAGTAGTTGTCCAGAAAGTTAGATGGCCAGGAGAAGGGAATTGTAAAACTAAAAATTATACTTTTTTCTATGGTGGTACTGAAAATCATAATTTTGGAACAGGCTTTTTCATAAATAATAGAATTATCTTGGCTCTTAAAACAGTAGAATTTATTAATGATAGGATATCATATGCAGTTTTACAGGGTAGGTGGTGTAAAATTATTTTAATAAACATACATGCACCAACGGAAGATAAAGATGATAATAAAAAAGATGATTTTTATGCAGAGTTAGAACAGGTCTTTGATAAATTTTCTCAGTATGATATGAAAATTCTGTTAGGTGACTGTAATGCACAGATTGGCAAAGAAGAGACATTCAAACCCACGATTGGTAAAGAAAGTCTTCATGAATTAAGTAATGATAATGGTATAAGATTGATTACTTTTGCAACATCAAAGAATTTAATTGTGAAAAGTACCACTTTTAAACATAAAGATATCGATAAATATACATGGTCTTCTCCAAATGGTAAAATTCATAATCAGATAGATCATATTCTCATTGATAAGAGAAGGCATACTAGTATAATTGACATTCGTACACATAGAGGTGCTGACTGTGCCAGTGACCATTATTTAGTAATTGCTAAATTAAGAGAAAGACTCTCAGTGATAAATCATAAGCAACAAAATCTAAAAGTTATAAAATTTGATACAGGAAAGTTTACTGATGAAAGAATTAAGAAAGATTACCAAATTAAACTGTCAAATAGATTTGATGTTTTGCAGGATTTAAATGACCATGAAAATATAAATGAAGCAGACGTAAATAAGAATTGGGAGCACATACGTAATGCAATAGAATCAGCAGGTAATGAAAGTATAGGATACCATAAACCGAGAAAAGTAAGCCATGGTTTGATAATGAATGTCATAATCTAATAGAAATAAGAAATCAGGCTAAACTTAGGTGGTTAAATAACTCTGATGATACAAATCTAAACAATTATAATAGAATAAAGCGCACGTTTAGAAGTAAAAAAAGAGATTACTTGAAAAGCAAAATTAACGAAATTGAAACAAACAGCAAAAATAAAAATATCAGAGATTTATATAAAGGTGTAAATGAATTTACAAAGGGGTGGCAACCTAAAGTAAACTTGATAAAAGATAAAGACGGTGATTTTCTAGCTGACCCAAGCGATATTCTAAATAGATGGAAGAACTACTTTAATGACGTTTTAAATGTTCATGTAGGAGATAAATCAGAAGTAAATGAAGTCCACACAGCAGAACCTTTAGTTCCAGAACCTAGCTTGACTGAAGTTAAAGATGCTATTAAAAGGCTAAAGAATAACAAAGCACCTGGCATTGATTTAATACCAGCTGAGTTAATTAAATATGGTGGAAATTCATTAACATGTCAAATTCATAAATTAATTTGTTTAATATGGAATAAAGAAGAAATCCCTCAACAGTGGAAAGAATCCATAATTGTTCCTGTGTTTAAAAAAGGTGATAAAATGAACTGCAATAATTACCGTGGAATTTCTCTACTCTCAACAACGTATAAAATATTATCTAACATTCTTTTAACAAAACTAACCCCATATGCTAATGAAATTATAGGTGATTATCAATGTGGATTTAAACGTAACAGATCAACTACAGATCAAATTTTTCACATCAGACAGACATTTGAAAAAAAGTGGGAATATAATCAAAATGTCCATTAGCTATTCATTGATTTAAAAAAAGCATATGATTCGGTCAAAAGAGATAAATTATATAATATATTAGTAGAGTTTGGATTACCTAAGAAGCTTGTTAGTATGATAAAAATATGCACCAGTGAAACAGAAAGTAAAATTCGTGTGGGTATTAATATGTCTGACAAATTTACAATTCATGATGGGTTAAAACAAGGAGATGCATTATCTCCATTGCTCTTTAATTTTGCCTTAGAATATGCTGTTAGGAAGGTAAAAGAAACTAAAGAAGGACTAAAATTAAATGGTGTGACTCAGTCGTTAGCATATGCAGATGATGTAGACTTACTGGGGGATGATGTGAATACAATTAAGAATAATGCTAAAATATTTTTCAAAACTGCTAAAGAGATAGGTTTGGAAGTTAGCAAAGAGAAAACTAAATATATGCTTACAGGCCGAAACCAAGTGTTAGGTAATAATCAAAATCTAATTATTGATAACAACTCGTTTGAACCAGTTTCCAAATTCAAATACTTAGTAGTAATATTAACAAATGAAAATGATATTAAAGAGGAAATAAAAAGTAGGCTTAATTCAGGAAATGCATGTTACTTCTCTCTTCATAAATTTTTGTCTTCTCGTTTAATATCTAAGAAACTAAAAGTTAAAATATACAAAACAGTAATTTTGCCTGTAGTATTATATGGATGTGAAACTTGGTCCCTTACATTGAAAGAGGAACATAAATTGAGAGTATTTGAAAATAAGATCCTTAGGAAAATCTTTGGACCTAAAAGGGATGATGAGACAGATGAGTGGAGAAGGTTACATAATTTAGAACTACATAATTTGTATTCATGTCCAGATATTATTAGAATAATTAAATCAAGAAGACTTAGGTGGGCAGGCCATGTGGCACGAATGGGAGAGGAAAGAGGGGTTTACAGGATTCTTGTTGGGAAACCTGATGGTAAGAGACCTGTAGGAAGGCCAAGACGAAGATGGAGGGACAATGTTGAGATGGACCTAAGGGAAATCGGTAGGGATGGAAAAGAGTATATAGAACTTGCTCAAGATAGGGAAAGATGGAAGGCCTGTGTTGCTGCAGCCATGAACCTTCGGGTTTAAGAAGGCTAGGGAGTTAGTTAGTTAACCATACACATATAAAATGTACACAATTGTTTCACATTAAAATTATCATTCCTTCCCCCTTATTTTACAGATATTAGATATTTTTTTTTAATAAAAAGGAAGAACGCTTTGTCTTTTACAATTGTATGTTACACTTCCTTAAAAATGATAACAAACTATTACCAATCCGCACATCTGGATTAACAACTAAACTTAACAAGTTTAACAATAGTGGACATTTTAAAAGCTTAGCAACAACGCCCTTGTTTCATATTTAATTGTTATGTTCATTATTATATTACTAATTAGAAAAATTTAAATAAAATTAGTTTTACTTATCTGCAGAGTCTGTTATTCTGCTAACTAATACACCTACCAAGAAGTAGTTAAACTCAACATAAAATAACAAGTTTTTGCACCATCACTTCTGAGGACAACACGCAAATGACAATAAAATGTGCCGGAGGAGAAATAAACATTTCTTCATTATTATCTCTCAATGGTTTTTTCATTTGATTCTCCATATGTGCCTACATGTGGAACAAATCAATCCCACTATTTGTAGTTCCACTAGATTCTTATTTATTTAAAATAAATATTAATAAACAGATAAATGAGTATGTATTGAAACAAAGCAGAAAATCGTAATTACTGTTAAAATTGATGGAACTTAACAAATATTAAATATAACATTACAGAAACAGGTCACGACCAAGGGAGCCGCAGAGGAGGTCCAGGGGGGCACTTGCCCCCCCTGATATTTCTGGAAATAGTTAATGAAATTCGAATGGTGAAATTGTACCGATATCTTACAACAAAATATATTGTTTTCTGTGACTACTGGCCACAAGTTACGTCAATTATTAATATTAGTATTATTTGAAGTAGGGTTACATTTAAGCTTACAGTTTATTTTACACTGATTTAGCTATAAAAAACAGCTTTTTGTCCGGCAAGAATTAATGTTAAGTGTACAGGTATGCAAATTATAGCTATGCAGATATACAGAATATAGAAATTTCGAATGTATGTAATTAAAAGAACAAGTAGTAGTACTAGAAATAATAATAATATTAAAAGTTTCTATGACTCTGCCCCCCCCCCTGAGAAAAATCCTGCTGGCGCCCTTGGTCACGACGCAGTTCTGTTCCGGAAATGATTTACGAAGTAACATGCTTCATAAAGCATTAAAATATTGACCAAGGCAAAATTTATAATATAAAAATATATAAACATAACGTTTATACCCTCTAACAGTTCTAGTTCAGACGAAACTTCACAGAATTTATTGCATTTTCCAGACAGGAATTTGACAATCAGGAAAGCAGTGTTAGACATTACCTAGCTCTTCCTGGTCACCAACGGCGTAAACATGTAAACAGGTGAAACCAGGAAGAGGATACAGGTAACTGACTCTGCATTTGCCTAGTAAAATCGATCATAATAAAGGTCTGGGAGGAGAGAGGTCATTGGTCAGTTTGAGAGCGAACGTTGAGAGGGGCAGAAGGAGGATTGAGCGAGGAAGCACCGGAAAGAGTTGCAAGTCAAACTCCTAAAGTACCAGACAGTCACGGTCAGAATTGCTCACGGCGGAACTTCCATCTCCAAGCAGAGACAGGTACACTTTTCCAGTTACAATGTTGATCCAATCTTTCAGGGTATAAAACTCAAGTGCTGCGTTTTGCCATTTATGCGTATAGTTGTTACCTCTCACACGTTACCATCAAGCTTACCATAAACAGCGAGTACGCCATTAGTTGGGGATGAATGACGAATGAGCTACACCACCTAGATTCGATCCCACATTCCGTAGGGTATGTTAAGATATCACACCTTTCTATTAATAATTATGTAATTGATAACAATGAAATTACGTATAACTATACAGGTAATACACCAACGTCTAGTTCCGTTGCCTAATATAAACTCTGTTGGTGAACGCTGTGCATATCACAGACGCCACTGGAAACTGAGAAGCTAACGAAACTAGGAGGAATACTTTAATTCATTTTCATCCTCGAAATTAATAAATAAATGCTCTACGTGAAACCAGCTACAACGTTCAACGAAGAATTTTCAGATGAAATGATGCAACAGCAACAATAATCACACGAAAACCCAAAGAAATTTAATGAACGAATGGAAATGTTTGATCGATAACATCTTAATTTGAATTTATGACAGTAGAATGGGATAAACCACAATAGACAACAATTAAAATACAACATTCGAACTAGAACATGGAATACATTGTTTGTAACAAAGACTTTACCTTTCCTAGGAACGTGCCCCAGTTCTTCGGAACAAAAAAATTAGGTAAGATGCAAAATCTTGCTTTGAAGCCAAAATGCAAGCAAACATGAGCGATATTGAAGACGGTGTGTTGATAACAGATAGCGATGGACGACAGCAGAAATTAGAATCATAAATTTTAAGTTTTCCCGGCCCCCAAAGAGCCCGCCGGGATGAATGGGGCCCAGCACAGGTCTGCAGGCAACACCTCGTCTTGTAAGCGTCTCCCTTAGGGTCGGGGTGCTCAGTATGAGTACCCTTTCCCCTCGGGGCACTTTAAAGCACACCTAGTGGGTGTGTATCAAACGGTGTCTGCCATAAGGCACTTACCGGAAATATATTAGAAGGCGAAAGTAGAAGAAAGGAAAGATACAAGACCATTTTTGCGTGACAGAGGAAAGAACCTGCATGCATGCATAAATTGGCAGTAAAAACCTCCAAATTTAATTTGCGCAACATACGTGTGCGAGGTATACTAAGGTGTTATTTATGGCAGTAAAAAAAAAAACAGAAGAAGAGGGGCAAACCTGGGCTCTACCGTGACAGTGGATGGTGGTTTAATTTAGAAGGTGGTTGGTGCTAGTTGGTACCAGATTGTTTACCACATCGGGTTTTCTCTGGTCAAGATGAGTTGGGGTAGTTCTTGGTAATTTGCGGTGTTCCTATGTAGAGAGATTCTATTTATTTCAAGCTAATTTGGGGGTGTTAGTGGGGAGAGTTTTTCTACATATTCAGCATCCGTTGTCTCGCCAAGTCGTGCCTGTAAAGAACTCCAGGTGGCCTCTATGTAATACTCCTTGCTGTGCATAAAGTGAAATTAAAACAACCAATCAATGAATCAATCAACGTTTGTCCCCCTTCCCCCTTAGAAATGACTTCCGTCAAAGTTGGGGGGGGGGCAATGACCCCCCTGTCCCCCTGTGGTTGCGTTACTGTATAATACAGACATATTGAAGCAATATATATTTACTTTAGATACTTTAGGCTCACTGCCATTGTTAGTCAACCTTATTCTGCACAGTCTGTCTGCTCGACTAACCTTGTATTAATGCGAATACCAATCCCCCCTCCATCCAAACCGATTCTAAAGGCATAAGAGGTGGTGTTTCATTTCAATCCTATCGCCGCGATCACCCACAGGTAGGTAGAAAAACTAAACATAATAACCAAAATTAAAAATCAATAACAAGTCAATCAAACGATACGATCCCCCCCATTTTTGTGTGCAGATATATGGAATTGGTATAAAATTCTGTCCCCCCCAAAATTCCCATGACACAGGCACGTCATGACCCCCCCCTCCCCCTGTGGGCACCCATGATTGCCGTAATTGAAATGGTTCCAGAAGTTTCATCTTGGGTAGTTTTTAGTTGAATAACAGGGTGTCTACCAAAATAACAAATCCAAAATTCTTGAGTTTTTCAGGACCTTTTATTTACATTTTTTCGTTTTTCTTTACATAAGTAGGAGCCGAATAAATAAAGATTAAGTTGGAAATTAGCAATTAAAAAACTATTTAATAAGGAAATCCTACCAAAAGGCCGGTCAAAATGAAAACCGCAGCAGTATATAACAAGAGATTTAGACCTGTTTTATCTATTAATACATGCTGGACGCATTTGGGAGACTAGCGAGGCTCTGACGTCTGAACTCACAGCCAGTATAATCTTATGTGTGGCTCGTGTTGTCGTCCAAATATGTTTGTGATTGCCCCTTGATCCATCTTATCTTAACACCATTCATCCTCATCTTCGCGATTAGCCAAATGGGCAGAAAAGTAAAGTAAAATAAACTAAATCAACTAATCAGTCATTGGGATAGCAATAATTCTTGACCACAAGTATAATTTATTGACTTCTTGACGTACTTTCTTTACTTTCACGACTTTCTTGACTGGTAGACACCCTAAATAACTTCGTTCTCTAAACCCCTGCTTTACAATCAAAATAATGAATAAGAATATGAAACACCTTGTTTCATCAGTATAAACCCTAAGGCAAGAAATTACCCTCAGACATTGAACGGTCGCATCATTAGAATGTGGCCCCAAAAGTTTTGTTCATTAATTGCTTCCGTTTTTCCGTTTGTGCTCTAGCAGGACAATATTTTATTTTCTTTTTCGGCTCAAAATAAATGTCACTATTGCGTTCGGGAGCGCAGTCCATAGACTTGAAACTTGCATGGCCGCGGTGGCTCAGTCGGTAACGCGTCTGACTACCATGCTCAAGGTCCCGGGTTCGATCCCCGGCCGGTTCAAATCCGGGAACTTTTCTAACGGTGAAAGCGGCCCCGGCGCCCACCCAGCGTCGAATAACATGGGTACCTGGGGGAAACCCTGGGGGGTAAAGGCGGTCAGGGGCGTGATGCTGATCACATCACCCCCAGTCACGACCGGATCAAGAAAGTGTGGGGCGTTACCCCCACACCCCTATACGCCTTCATGGCGTGGTGCTATGCACAGGGGAACACTTTACCTTTACCTTTATGATTTATCTTTGTATTTTCCTAACTAATATATTGTGACGCTCAAAATGTACGACATTTATGACATTTTTCAACGTCCTCCCGGACGCCGGACAGAAGGCTAAAATGTAGGACATGTCGGGGAAAAACCGGACGTCTGGTAACCCTAGTTTCATCTAGATTCTAGTGTGCTATGAACCCCTACGTTAGAAGGGGCCGCACACCCTGATGGTTCAATCCTAGGAGATAGAATGATGTCGGGAATTTAGGAAGTACACTTGTAGGTGCAGGTTCAGCCCAAAGGCTATCAGGAATTTCTAAGTGTTAGTAGGACCTACACATTCCGACTGACAAAAAGCCGAACGAAGATTAATTTTGATGTACAGGCCGAAAGTTAGCCTGATCGAAGAATTTAAAAAGATGTCCGGGTAAAAGGAGGAGAAGTCCTTGTCAGGTCAAGTGCGTTGGGAGCCTTCTCTTCTGCTTCTCCGGGCAGTTTCAGGTCTGGGCGTCGGGCAGCATTGGCTTCTCTTAGCCTTCGGGGTAGACGACTTCTCGCCAGGAACCGATTCGGGTTGCACTTCTAGTCAAGGGAACCATTCTTGATGACCATGTGCCTGCCTATACCCCTTAGGTGCTTTTCCGAGTTGGGGTAATTATCATCCTACGTAGGATGACACGACAAACACATGGTCCCCGGTGCCTCCTCCCCAAAGCGTAGGAGTGCGGTGTTGTCAGGGTTAACCACTCCTCTACAGGCTTTGGTGAATCGGCCCTTTTGAGGGCCGCTTGCCTTTCGCTCGGATCCGATTAGCTTCTGCTGCCCTTTGCCTTTCTCCTCCTCATCCCTGCTTTTTGCCCAGGTTCATGCGCTCCTCCCTCTTTAGGATGAGCTCTCGAGCTGTTGCTAGGTAACTTCCCCTCTCGCGACATCCTCGTTCTTGCGTTCCTCTCGGTCTTATTTTTCACCACTAGGGCTTGTGCCCGGCGCCCGGAGGTGCAGATAGCCGCATCGGGAGTTGTTACCTAACCCTGGGTTGCACTGCTTGGTCCCTAATGTGACAATCGTCTCCTTCCTTAGTTCCAGCCAAAAGTTGCTTTGTCCTGAAAAGGACTCAGCGCTTAGTGGGGGAGAGTTTTGCTCGGTGCTTCCGGTCCTGAGAAGTACTTTAAGCACTAGCGGTGTTTGTTCTCTCCCTTGAAGAGCATCCTGAATTCCTCCATGAGCATTGGTGGCTCTAAGAAGAACCGTCCGCCACTCGGGGGGTGTTTAAGGTCCTTGCAGTAGCAACCAGGGAACTACTTACTCTAAGCTTTCCCCGTTGGAGAAAGAAACTTTGGAGTAGTCTCGTCCGGCAGTCAAACGGGAACGTACGTCCGGATATGTGAGTCGTGTGTCGAGCTGTGCGCTTGGTTGTCACCGTTAGGTATCCACGCACGCGCTCCCCTCCTCTCCCCTAGGTTCGCTGTAGGGATCGAAGTAGCCGCCGAAGTCCCACGATGCTCGCCGACAACTGCCACCTGCCGGCTCCTATCCTGGAAAATCGTCGTCGTTCTTGCTGCCTGTGGTCTGGTACTGGACTCAAGTCATGTTCTCTATGCAAGCTGCCACTCTTGCCCTGTCAAAGCTCCCTTCCCAATTTTTGATAGCCACCAGTCCATCGACGACTTTTATTAGTTTTTTTTTCCGTTCCCAGGATTACAAGGTTCGCATTGAAGGCGTCTGACAAGCGAGGAGAACCAATCATCTTCATCGACGACGGCGAGGTCCAAAAGAACGTGATGTGGCTCATCCGGACCGAGCGACCAGGTGCTCTCATAGCGTGAGTTTTTCTTGCGGTCTCTCTGCTATCTGCATGGTGGGATTCTCCAGTTCCAGCAGCATCCAAATGTGCTATAATCTGACGGCGGTCTCCGTAGGCAGTACATTGTTCTTCAGGGTCCTCCAATCAGCCAGATTTGTGGGGTGCCCGGGGCAGACTACTCACGTGGGGGCCCCATTTATTGCTAATAGAGTGGCCGGATCTACGAGTACAAAATATGTGTAATTTTAGAATATGGGGTGGTAAGCGAAAGGGTGGTATAATTCTCCTGATTATGGTTAAAGATGTGTTTCTTTTGACAAATTTTAGAAACAAATAATAAGAATGGGTACCAAATAACTAATAAGAAAGATACTGTTACATACAATACATTCCTTACTCTAACAAATTATTAGTAATGATTAATTGCAATGCTTACGTTATTGATTAATTGATTATAATTTGCAAACTTCCTGTATATCCACAAGTTGCTACGGAAACTGCAAGGTTGTTGGTGCAGTTTTCATAAACGTATCTATGTGAGTCTGGATTTTCTACGCTGGCTTACATCAAATCAAAATACCGAGCACAGCTGGAATGTTGAAAATTATCTGAGGTGTGCATTATCGCAGTTGGAACCAAACTTCCAAAAACATGTGAAAGATAAACAGTACCAGCCCTCCCATTAATTGTGTTCTTAAGAAATAAAACCAAATGATGTAGCTTGAAATTTTAACTACAGTGAGAGCAGAATGCTTTGTAATGTAGGCCTATTAAGCACTTTTTTTAATTAATGAAAATGTTCTATCAACAAAACAAGTATTAGTATTTTTTAATATCTGCAATAATAAAAGCATTATAAAATATTTTTGAGTTTGATTTATTAACCCTAACAGCACAGTAGAACTTTTGTTCATCAATAATTCATTACACCTAGAGGGAGGGGGCGTGGACTAATTTGTGGATTCAAAGGGGGAGGTGCAGGCCCAAAAAGGTTGAGAACCCCTGTTCTAATGTATGACTTTAGGTTTAAAAGCTCGGTAGCTTGCTACGCAGATACTTGAAAATGTCTGGTTCATGTGCAAGGTGCCGGAAGGATTTGTGAGGTGTATGTTCCATTCGTGCAACAACATTGTCTAGTTTCTTCCCTGTAAGCACATGCCATTTCACCCTTTGCTTCTTATCAAGAACAGACCCTGTTTCCCTAAATATGTTCACAAATTCTACAATACTGTCCGTGTGTGGAACAGGAACATCTTTATTTATTTATTTATTCTGCTGCAAAACACCTTCTAACTTCCCTACAAGCATTGTAATGACGTAATAGTCCTACATAAAAATTAGTTGTTTTAAATTACACTAGAAAAGCACTAGTGATATGTAAACTAAAACAAAACAATCTAAAACACTTTTTAACGACTTAACACTTCACAAACACTTGCAAACTCGACACCAGTTATCTGAGTACTGAAGCACTGACATGTCCAGTGCCAAGGTCAGCATACAGCTGCGGGTCTAAATGCCGGCAGATGTGCTCTCATTGCCAGGCGCTCTAGGTGCCGCTCCATGGACGACTTGACAGTGAATAGTACAGTATATAGCTTGTAGTATTTTTGATATTTTTTTTTACTAAGGGTCCCCCAATATTTTAGTTGCATGTACATATATGCTTTGCTTGAATTCATACACAGGATTCCGTTCTATATTCCTGAACTATCTCTTCTAGGTAGTATATAGTAGTGAATGTTAACTTGATGTTGTGGATTAATGCTCGAACTGTATCATTTGTTTATTGGTCATTGACCACTACAAATTACAAACAATTGCTTTGTGTTCGCAATAACAGAAGTGTGATTCCTAACACCACAAAAAGGATAAAAATTGTGAAAATCATTAATTATATAAAGGAGTAAATTCAATTAGGTATGCTTTACCCTCATTCCAATCCCAAGACCATGACAAAGGCTACAAAAAAGCATGGATATTTCCTTTTATTAGTTTTTTTTTTATCTAAAAGGGATGAGTGGACAGGAGAATGGAGAATTTAGAACTGTATAATATGTTTTCATCTCAATATAATATTAGAATAATTAAATCAATAAGACTTAGGTGGGCACGCCATGTGGCATGAACGGAAGAGGAAAGAAGAGTTTACAGGATTGTCGTTGGGAAACCTGATGGTAAGAGGCCTGTAGGAAGGCCAAGACGAAGATGGAGATGTAATGCTGAGATGGACATAAAGGAAATTGGTAAGGATGGAAAAGATTGGATTGATCTCGCCCAGGATAGGGACAGATGGAAGGCTTGTGTTGCTGCAGCCATAAACTTTTGAGTGTAAGAAGTCTAGATTTGGTTGATAAGTTAGTTAGTAGTTATTTTATCTACTTCATCACTTCACTATCCATCCTCATTGTTGAAATTAACCTAGTGAAGTAGAACAATGATGAAAAATAACCAAAAACGAACAAAACAACAGATTATCTGTGTAAAATGTCTAGATTTAATTGAACTGAAAATTACTGCTTGTCCTCTTACTGGGATGTCATTATGTACAAGGCTCATTCAATATGTAACAGGAAATATGTTGTAAAAAATAGTTATTACAAGCACCAAAAGAACGACAGTACTATGTTTCAACATAGTGCCCCTAGTTCAATGCACCTACGCCATCATCCTGTGATTCCACAGGAAAAAAAATATTTGGACGTGTGTGTAACCACTCATGCACTGTTGACTGGACTTCGTCATCATTCTGGGGAACCTCGATCCACTTAGTGCATCTTTCAGTGAACCAAAGGTGTGGAAATTGGGGGGTGTGCTAAGCACTCACAATTTAGGTCCTCGATGGTAGACAATGTGACATTGGCAGTGTGTGGTCTTGCATTGTCATGGAGCAAAAGCACACCAGTGGACACCAGACCACTCATCACTGCACCCACCTCGCACCTGAACCTAAGTATGTCATGACTATGCTTCGGATAGTTATGCACTAAAAAATCTTTAAATATGCATGCATATATGCTCTTAAAATTATTGAAATATGCTCTTTAAATGATCAAAATATGCATTTAAAATTTTAAAAATTGACATCAAACTTAGAAAATTTAGCCATAGCTTGTATCTATTTATTAATTCCACTGTTTACATAAGTAAAAAGTATGGTTTGGCTTACCTTATTGACAATTGACCATATTTTACATATGGCTTTTGTATAGTATTTTTATCGTAAGTCCACTAACTGTTTCTGACTTCACTGAACGTCACAATTAGCAGAATTTCATCAGCTGTCTCTCATTCATTCTACTAAGCATTAAAGGTTACTATTGCACTTAATAACTATGTATTGTTTCAGATGCTCAAAAGTAAACTTATGCCTGTTATCCACGAGATTACTTTTATACTCTAAAAACACTCTCTCCACATCACAAGAAACAACAGGCGCATGTTGTAATTTCAACAAACTGAAATGTGCAGTTCACTTGGAATACTGTCCACATTTTGTTTCCCTTCATGAAAAGAGCAAATGTCCTTTAGGAGCTTGTAGCCAGAATTTTTCGAAAACACATACTGAAGTACTTCTGGCCTTCCGGCATTCAACAGAACTTGTTCCACCTTTTCCACCTCCTGAAGACTTTCACCTTTCCCTTGTCTCCAGTTTCCTTATTGCTGCTGCAATGCACATACAATTCAAGCTAATAAATACGAGCTCTTCTCTAACACTGTTTGTATTCAGGGCTGTTTGTGCCTCCTTGATACAAACAGCATCCTTGGGATCTAATAGTTCAACAATGTTGCTCACTGCTTCAAAATTGTCTGCATAGTAAGTTGCAGCATAAAGCCAAGTGCCCCATCTTGTTATAACGGGAAGGAGAGAGTGGAGTGTTTATGGCACAGTTTTGAAACTTAGGTTTGCGATTTGGGGCTTTCACAAACACTTTTTTCACAGAGGAAATTACCCTGTTTACTTTAGGGTAAAGCGCACGAACACTTCAGCTACACGATGAAGTTCACGCACCACACAAGTTACGTGGATCATTTTTGGATACAGAACTTGAAGACCCCTCATAGCTTTTGTCATGTAAGTTGTTGCATCTGTACACACCAGAAGCACACGATCGTAGGCTATGCCCAAAGGTTACAAAAGACTCAGCGCATCATTATAAAATGCTGCGATACTTGAGTGATTCACGCCTTCTAGCACAGACACTGTGAGTAAATAAGAATTCTCTCTCTCTTCTTCAACACCAAGAATACCAAACCCATAATTAGCAATACCCCTCTGTTCAGAATCTGTTGTTTCATCCAAAGAAAACCAGATAGTTTTGTCCACTGTTTTTGCTCTCAATTTACTTAATGTCTCATTGTACAACACCGGAAGATAATTTTTTCTTAGAGTAGATTCGTCTTGAACATGTCGTTCAGTGTATTTCTTCAGAAAGTCTGCAAAGACCTTGTTTTTCAACTTTGCCAGTGGTATGTTTGCTGACGTCAAGGCCCTGAACAAATCTTCATTGAACTGAGATAACTGAGGTCCTGACTTACTTAGTGATGGCTTGATTAAAGACTGCTGGTTCTTGCTTTTGATTTTTGTTTCTCTGTTCTTGATGTGTTTTGAAGGTTGTAGATTTTGAGTTACTTGGAACCTTTTTCCAGCTGACACTGAGGTTTTGCAGTATTTACAAAACAAGACTGAGCCGTCGGTAGAAAAATCTTTAAATTCTTTTACATACGCACTGAGCGAAGTACAGATCGCTCGCTTCTTCTTCAGCATCTTCGGATTGCAGTCTCGCACAACCACTGTAAAACTAATGATTCTCCCACTCAAAAACAACCGGTAGACAAAGATTAAAATTATGCACTGCATTAGCACCTGTTCTAGCAGGGGCATTTCCAGATGTTGTTATGTAGTGCATACCAGGAAAAGGCACTAAATTGGTATATATTTCACTAATATCAACATTAAGTGATCCAGGAAATCTTGCTGCACTGTGAAAAGACAGAAAATTAACCATGTTGAATCAACTTATGGGAAATAAAAATAATGAACAGGTTACTTGAACATTTATGACAATAATGGAGTCAAAAGACTTGCTAAACATTTCTCTTGCATCAAAATTAGTGATTCGAATGAATTTTCATAAAGGTATATGATATTTATTATCAATGTTAGCATTTGTATACAGTTCAACTCTTAATAAAATGTTCACTTCCTGTAATTGTTGTATCCTTGTGGTTCAATGAACCTTATTATAAAGTGTCCAATTTTAAAAATAAAACACAGACATAGATAAATGCTGTCCGTATAAGAAAAAGGTAACTAAAACAGTGGAATACAGTAAAACTCATATGAGTGGTAAAATCAGACATGTCTCAGCTTTCTGTCATGATATGGGAATGTTCGAAGGCACCAAGTTCAACATATGAAAGACAACAAGTATTGCCGCATTCACTCAATGGCAGGCAGTGGTAAAGTATCATATCTTAGGAAGGACAATGGTGTTTTTATATTGGACTGGGCCCAGTATTGCAACTTGTATGGTAAAAAAATATAGATGAATAATGAAAATATGACTAACTAACTAACTCTCTAGCCTTCTTAAACTCGAAGGTTCATGGCTGCAGCAACACAGGTATTCCATCTGTCCCTAGTCTGAGCAAGATCTATATACTCTTTTCCATCCCTACCCATTTCCCTTAGGTCCATCTCAATGTTATCCCTCCATCTTCATCTTGGCCTTCCTACAGGTCTCTTACCATCAGGTTTCCCAACAAGAATCCTGTAAACTCCTCTTTCCTCTCCCATTCGTGCCACATGACCTGCCCACCTAAGTCTTCTTGATTTAATCATTCTAATAATATCTGGACATGAATACAAATTATGGAGTTCTAAATTATGTAACCTTCTCCACTCACCTGTCTCCTCATCCATTTTGCGTCCAAATATTTTCCTAAGGATCTTATTTTCAAATACTCTCAATTTATGTTCCTCTTTCAATGTAAGGGACCAAGTTTCGCATCCATATAATAATACAGGCAAAATTACTGTTTTGTATATTTTAACTTTTAGTTTCTTAGATATTAAACGAGAGAAAAGTAACATGCATTTCCTGAATTTAGCCTGCTTTTTATTTCCTCTTTAATATAATTTTCATTTGTTAGTATTACTCCTAAGTATTTGAATTTGGAAACTGGTTCAAACGAGTTGTTATCAATAATTAGATTTTGATTATTACCTAACACTTGGTTTCAGCCTGTAAGCATATATTTAGTTTTCTCTTTGTTAACTTCCAAACCTAATTCTTTAGCAGTTTTGAAAAATATTTTAGCATTATTCTTAATTGTATTTATATCATCCCCTAATAAGTCTACATCATCTGCATATGCTAACAACTGAGTCACACCATTTAATTTTAGTCCTCCTTTAGTTTCTTTTACCTTCCTAACAGAATATTCTAAGGCAAAATTAAAGAGCAATGGAGATAATGCATCTCCTTGTTTTAACCCATCATAAATTGTAAATTTGTCAGACACATTAATACCCACACGAATTTTACTTTCTGTTTCACTGGTGCGTACTTTTATCATACTAACAAGCTTCTTAGGTATTCCAAACTCTACTAATATATTATATAATTTATCTCTTTTGACCGAATCATATGCTTTTTTGAAATCAATGAATAGCTGATGGACATTTTGATTATATTCCCACTTTTTTTCATATGTCTGTCTGATGTGAAAAATTTGATGTGTAGTTGATCTGTTACATTTAAATCCACATTGATAATCACCTATAATTTCATTAGCATATGGGGTTAGTCTTGTTAAAGGAATGTTAGATAATATTTGATATGTTGTTGAGGGTAGAGAAATTCCACAGTAATTATTGCAGTTCATTTTATCACCTTTTTTAAACACAGGAACAATTATGGATTCTTTCCACTGTTGAGGGATTTCTTCTTTATTCCATATTAAACAAATTAATTTATGAATTTGATATATTAACGAATTTCCACCATATTTAATTAACTCAGCTGGTATTAAATCAATGCCAGGTGCTTTGTTATTCTTTAGCCTTTTAATAGCATATTTAATTTCAGTCAAGTCAGGTTCTGCTGTGTGTACTTCATTTACTTCTGATTTATCTCCTACATGAACATTTAAGAGGTCATTAAAGTAGTTCCTCCATCTATTTAAAATATCACTTGGATAGGCCAAAAAATCACAGTTTTTATCTTTTATCAAGTTTACTTTAGGTTCCCACCCCTTTCTAAACTCATTTACACCTATAAATCTCAGATATTTTTGTTTTTGCTGTTTGTTTCAATTTCATTAATTTTACTTTTTAAGTAATCTCTTTTTTTACTTCTAAACATGCGGTTAACTTCTTGCTTCATTTCATTATAATTGTTTAGATTTGTATCATCAGAGTTATTTAACACTAGAAGCGCCAAGCCGGTCATTTTGACCATTTTTCAAATTGCAGTTTCTGCTTTGTACAGAAACCTTTTTCTTCGTGCGTTGAAATTTTGTGACTCTTCCTAAAATTTGCAGTACATTATTACTGCTATTGGTTATTTACAAAAAAAATTATTCTAATGGAAATATTTGTGTTTCTACCGCCGTTGCCGGTCATTTTGACCGCTAATGTATTTCAATGGAAAACCACTTCTCGATTGGAACGTTGCACTTACAGTTTCCACCCCTATTCTTCCTTCCTCTTTTGGACTCGCCCATATATGTTGGGGTATTGTCAAAGCTGATAAGAAGGAGAAAGTGAAGACTCAGTTTCGTTTCAACACTACAGTTTGTAAGCATGTTTTCTAGACAATGTGTCCTCAGGGGACACTCCAGGGGAAAATCTGACAGTTGACGAACAATTGTTTCCTTTGAAAGCAAGGTGTAGATTTACACAGTACATGCCAAACAAACCAGAAAAATTTGGTATAAAATTTTGGATGCTAGTGGAGGTACATTCCAAATACGTGTGCAATGCCTTTCCATACCTTAGAGAAGATGAATCAAGGAATGATAATGTTACTGTACCTGAGAATGTTGTATTGAGAATTACTTCACCTTATCTAAATGCGGGTAGAAATGTAAATACTTACAATTATTTCACATCGCTAAAATTCGCTGAGAAGCTAAAGGAGAAGAAGACAAGCCCAATTGGCACTATGAAGAAAAATAGAAAGGAGATTCCTAATGAAATTGTGAACATTAGAACACAAGTATATGAAACATGATTGCTAAAAAAGGGGGACATTACATTGTGTGCATATCAAGCTAAACCAAACAAAAATGTTCTACTCCTAAGCTCCGTGCATTCAGATGTAGAAGTAGATTTGCATAGCCAGAAGAAACTCCCAGAAACAATCAAGTATTACAACAAAACTAAATGCGGTGTTGATGTTGTTGATCAAATGGCACGCAAATATTCAGTCCATGCTTCATCACATAGATGGCCAGTACATGTGTTTTACAATATCTTAGATCTGACAGCAATAAATGCATGGGTAGTTTACAAGGCAGTCATGGGGAGGAACATTACGAGACATAACTTTTTGATAGAATTAGCTGAGGAACTGAGAGAAGGACATTTGAATGCAAAGCCCAATAAAATATTGTCAACATCAATATCACATGCACGGAATGTAAGTGGCTCTGTTTCCAGAAAGAGGCGCCAATGCCAGGTGGCATTGTGCAATGAAAACAAAACAAGTGACACTTGTTCAATGTGCAACAAATATGTTTGTGGAAAATGTGTTTCTGGTGTAGAAAAGGTACTGAAATGCAAAAAATGTAATATGTGAAATTTCATGACGGAAACTTATTTCCTTGAAGAAAATTAACATTTATTGTTGTAATTAGTGCATGGAAAATAAAAATCGCTAGGTTTCATGATATTTTTGTATTTTTTTACAAAAAAATATTTTTACAAAATATTTTGTTTTATTAGTCATAAAAAATAAAAGACTACCATGCTAAAGATCCCGGGTTCGATCCCCGGCCGGTTCAAATCCGGGAACTTTTCTAACGTTGGAAGCGGCTCCGGCACCCACACAGCGTCGAATAACATGGGTACCTGGGGGAAAGCCTGGGGGGTAGAGGCGGTCAGTGGCGTGATGGTGATCACATCACCCCCACTCACGACCGGATCAAGAAAGTGTGGGGTGTTACCCCCACACCCCCTATATGCCTTCATAGCATAGTGCTAAGCACAGGGGAGCACTTTACTTTTTTTTTACTTTTTTTATTAGTCATAATGATTATTGGCAATAGCCATTTTGAGAAATGGTCAAATTTTAAATACAGGTCATTTTGACCGGAGGTGGCGCTTCTAGGTAGTAAAAAATCCTGGCGCTTCTAGTGTTAACCACCTAAGTCTAGCCTGATTTCTTATTTCTATTAGATTATGACATTCATTATCAAACCATGGCTTACTTTTTCTTGGTTTATGGTATCCTATACTTTCTATAGCTGCTGATTCTATTGCATTACGTATGTGCTCCCAATTCTTATTTATGTCTGTTTCTTTTATATTTTTATCATCATTTAAATCCTGCAAAACATTGAATCTATTTGACAGTTTAATTTGGTAATGAAAATATGATGAAGGGGAAATAAACTTGTTTATAAAGGTATACTAGTACCATTTTTATGAACATCATGAAAATTATGAATATGCCCTTTAGGTGAAATTTTTCTTTGTGTGAAAAGCTTGAAGTTAAAAAATCAATTTTAAGATTTTATACATGTAACATCAAAATGTAATTTTATGTAGTAAATTTGAATGTGAATTTCAGTCCACTTTTATGTAGAAATGTTGGTTTTATAATTACCACAATAGGCCGTGGTGGCTCAGTCAGTAACGTGTCTGACTACCATGCTAAAGGTCCCGGGTTCGATCCCCGGCCGGTTCAAATCCGGGAACTTTTCTAACATTGGAAGCGGCTCCGGTGCCCACCCAACGTCGAATAACATGGGTACCTGTGGGAAACCCTACTCACGACCGGATCAAGAAAGTGTGGGGCGTTACCCCCCACACACCCCTTACATGCCTTCATGGCATGGTGCTAAGCACAGGGGAGCACTTCACTTCTTTTTTCTTTCTCATGTGGATCATTCCGCTTGAAAATCAGTTTAATATTGAAACCAATAAGTTGCTGACCAAGGCAGTTTATTAAGGTAAAAACACTTAACACGTAACGTTTCGACCCTGTATCAGGGTCTTCCTCAGACGAAGAACTAAACTAAAATGATGAAATAAACTACACACAGAAAGATTTCATACACATAGCAGGGTCACAAGCCACACAACAACAAATCAAATTGACAGTCCTTATCTAGGAAGATTTCTACAAAGGAATTAAACATATCACCTCCTGACAGTTGTTGACTAATGGGTCTACTACACTGACAGGTGATTGGCAGGTCAAGATCAGCAAGAGTCTAAGAACCACCTGCTCACCACTCCCCCACCCCTCCTGCCTTTCTGGTTATGGGTGAATACCTCCTCCTCTGGTCTTCTTCTTTTCTCTTCTTTCTTCCTTCTTCATACTTCTTTTTTCTTCATTCCTTTTCCTCATCCTTTCAACTTTCTCTAACACACTCTTCCATTCCTTGTTTATCTTGAGCCCTCCATTCCAATTCATGATGTCTTCTCCTTTGAATGGGATTCGGCTAGGCAAATAGGAAAAGAGAAGAGAGAACTAGTGAGAAAATGGAAGGAGGCCAAAGAAATAGAAAAGAAAGGAGAAGACATCATGAATTGGAATGGAGGGCTCAAGATAAACAAGGAATGGAAGAGTGTGTTAGAGAAAGTTGAAAGGATGAGGAAAAGGAATGAAGAAAAAAGAAGTATGAAGAAGGAAGAAAGAAGAGAAAAGAAGAAGACCAGAGGAGGAGGTATTCACCCATAACCAGAAAGGCAGGAGGGGTGGGGGAGTGGTGAGCAGGTGGTTCTTAGACTCTTGCTGATCTTGACCTGCCAATCACCTGTCAGTGTAGTAGACCCATTAGTCAACAACTGTCAGGAGGTGATATGTTTAATTCCTTTGTAGAAATCTTCCTAGATAAGGACTGTCAATTTGATTTGTTGTTGTGTGGCTTGTGACCCTGCTATGTGTATGAAATCTTTCTGTGTGTAGTTTATTTCATCATTTTAGTTTAGTTCTTCGTCTGAGGAAGACCCTGATACAGGGTCGAAACGTTACGTGTTAAGTGTTTTTACCTTAATAAACTGCCTTGGTCAGCAACTTATTGGTTTCAATATGGAAACAAGGCTTAATTATATTACAGTTTAATATGTAGAAAAGTATATTATAAAGAAGGGTAAAAAGATGTGGGTCTCCATTACTTAGCTGTTTCTTTTGTTTTCCCCCAACATTTTTCATCCCTTCACTATAAATATGGAGTGGTATAAGAAGGCATAAAATACTTTAATACTATTACATGAAAAAATGGCTACCTTGTAAGGTGTAGTAACATGTTGGCTACAATAAAGTTCATGTCTTCATAAGGCTGATGTAACGCAGGGGTACCCCTGGAACCAAATTGACAGCTGAATCCAATTTTTTTATCAGGAGGTGTTTACATGTTCATGTGCAGATATCCAAGAGAGCCTAGAAAGGAATTTTTAAGTTAGCAAACATGGAAAAGTTACAAAATAGGCATTTTATTTACTTTTCTAAAGGAGCAGATACAATTGTTGCTTTATGAATATCTATTTTTGACAAGCATATATTGTAAGACATGAAAATATCACTATGCTAAATACAAACACACAAAAACCCATTTTTAGTTCAGAATTTCTTCATGAATTCACTTATTGATGATCTGAGCATTTCAACTTCCTTATCTATTTCTTCTGATTTAGTATTTCCAGTTCTAACATAGTTGCGGCATTTTTTATACAGAGTCTTTATGCCTTGTAGTAGATCTTCCTCTATTCCTCTTTGCTTTATAATTGCCCAATATTTGTTCTAGGTATGGTGTCAAAGGGTTTTTCCATGTTGAGCCTCGTCTAAATGGAGTTCAATTATAGTTCTTAAACATGATTCCAGTATTCGAGCATAAATTTTTCCTGGGTTATTGAATAAAGAAATTCCTCTGTGGTTTTCACATTTTCTATTGTCTTCTTTTTAATAGGATGTTATTCTTACTCTTTATAAATTTCAATGGGCATTCTTTATCTTTCTTTACAGCCTTTAGTGTTCTGTAAAACAGTTTTTGGTTTTCATTAAAATTTGTCTGTAATTTCTTGCCAAAATTTTCCCAAGATTCTTGTTTTTCCAGCTTTACCATTTCTTTAACAGTAGTTCCTTGTTCCTTGTATTCTTCGTATGCATTAACTGATCTCTTATTCAAGGATTTCTTCCAGAGTTCTTTTTTCCTTTTTACTTGTTCCTTGATTTCTTCTGTCCACCATGGTGTTCTCTTTTGCTGTCTTCCTACTTTCATCTTTGAAAATGCTTTTGTTGCTGCTTCAAGAATAATTAGTTTAAACTTCTGCCACGTATCCTCTAGAGTATTTGAAGTGCCATTTTCTGTTGGATTTCTTCTTGGTATATTTGCCTTGTATTTTTATCCTTGAGTTTGTGGTTCATTATCTTCTCCCTTATGTTTGATTCTTTCCGAAATATTGATGTTATAGCTCTTTTCATTACTAATAGATGATGGTCACTTCCCATTTCAAAACCTCTATACACTCTAGCATCAAGTACATTCCTAAATTCTGTTTTCTGCACTAAGATGTAATCAATGATGGACTTCTCCATGCAACTGGAGCATCCTCTCTTGTGTACTTGTGAATGCCTTTATGTTGAAATTTGGTGTTGACTATTATTAACTCACTGCTGACACACAGATCAATTATCCTTCTTCCATTGTCATTTTGATGTGCCTCGCCATATTTACCCATCACTTCTTCAATATCCTTTACTTCCTTACTAACTTTTCCATTTAAGTCTCCTAGTACATATATTTTTCCTTCACTGTTGTCTATTACTTTCTGTAGTTCTTCATAAAAAGCATCCTTCTTTTCCACTGTCTCATCCTCATTTGGTCCATATGCAGCAATATGTCTCATAGTCTGTACTATTGGTATCTACAGTTAGTTGTATTAGTCTCTCGTTTATATACTGCCAGTCTTTTATTTGATATCGATATCTTTCTGGTATGATTATGCCTGCTCCTGCTTTAGCTCGTTGGTTCATGTCCACTCGTGAGTAGAATAAAAGATATCTATTTCCACTTCCTGGTTCCATCATCTGTTCACATCCTGTCCCCTTCTTTTTAGCTTCGGTTACAGCTAGTATATGTAGTTTTTCTTTTTTTATTTCCCTCATAAGTTCTATCTCTTTACCATGCACTCCACGCACATTCCAAGTTCCAATTTTCAAAATCCTGTTTCCTCTCCTGGTCGCCAACCTTGTCATCCATCCGGCATCCTTCTGTTTGCTTGTAACAAGATATTCTCGGACTAATGGGTTGTCAGCCCCCTGAGTCCAAAGCCATTGGAGATGCCTCCCCTCTTAGCCCTTGGCCTGCTAGTTTCTATGTCAGGGTGTACCCCCTTAGCCTTTGAGGATCCATCCTCAACACAAGGCATTGGGTTCCCTCTTTATTTTAAACCCCAAGAGGGAGGGTTGCCTCTTCCGCCATCTGCACCGTACCGAAGGACTCCTTTTCAACAGCATCTGCCATTGAGGATTTCACCGTAACCCTGGCAAGGGGCCCTTACATGGTACTATCAGCCAGAGCCAGGTGAACCACGGTTTTTTAAAGAGGTGTTACTCCTCTGGTTCATCCACCTCCTTTGCCGTTGAGATGACCATCCATCTTCTTCCCCCATTGGAGTCGTTGACCAGTAGGTTGCTTCTTAGTCTGACTCTTTACCACTAGCCTGCCCAACACGGGAGACCCTACCAGTAGCTATGATACTGCTGGTATAGCCTCGCGAATCATCAGAGCAAGCAAGCCCCACCACCAACTACAAGGTCACGCAACCACTAGGTGGGGCAACAAGAGGTTTGAAACAAGGATGAATACTCAGTCCCCTCCTTTTCATCATATTGATGGATGAAGTCATAAAAGAATGTACCAAAAAAGTCAAAAAGTTACAGCTAGGATATAAAAACATGAGGCCAGTACAACTGTCACATTTTGCATATGCAGATGATATCCTAATTTTAGGAAGCTCTGAGAAAAATCTACAATATAAGATGGAAATTTGGAATAAAGAACTCCTAGAATATGGGATGAGAATAAATAATAATAAAACGAAGACCATGATAATAGCAAGAGAAGAGGTAGAGCATAAAATATACCTTGAAAATCAAGAATTAGAACAGGTTAATAGCTTCAAATAATGAAGTCAACAAAACTAGCAGTGTATAAAACCTTATACGTACCCACGATTCTGTACAGCTGCGAGTCCTGGACATTGACTTCAAAACACTGAAGTAAACTGCAGACAATAAAAATGAGATTCTTGCGTAAGATAGAAGGAAAGACAAGAAGAGATCGAGTGAGAAATCAAATCACAAGAAATTGTTTGAGAGTTTCTCCCTTACTAGAGAAAGTAAAACAGAGCCAAATAAGTTGCTTTGGTCACATGAAGAGAATGGTTGGAATGCACATAGCCAAAGTGGTCTACAAGTGAAAATGCAGGGGACAAGACTAAGAGGAAGACCTAGAAAAGTGTGGGAAGATGATGTAAAGAGAGTTGTGGAAGTAAGGGGCAGCATCTGGAAAGAAGTGCAAGATCTAAGGCAAGACAGAGGCAGATGGCAACCCTTCTGTAAAACCTCTACACCGCAAGGTAGAAGAGGATAGATAAGTAAAGTAAAGTATCTATTTCTTTTTATTCAATTTTTGCTAAGATTACTTCTTCATTTTAAAGTTCACAACACATTTTCTTTTCCTTTCATTTATTTAAAATTCCAATTTATTTTCTCTTGCAAATATAACTTAATATAACACTTTACTTTTAGCTTAGAATTTGATAAAATTAATAAACATAAAATAACTGGTTATTTTTGTTTGTTAGTTTTAGGTCCCCCTTATGCACAGATAGGCTAATCTGGACTGGACTTATAGTTTAAAGTGGGATCAAAGCCACACTGTGCCTCCACTGGGTATCGAACACTAGGCCCCTTGATTACAAGGTGATGATGTTTCAATTGAGATTTTTATTTTTCCAAAGTCAGGAAAAGTTTTTCTGTTACTTGTGAAATTAGGGCATGCAAAGAATAAATATAAATGAGTATCATATAGTAATTCTGCTCTGAATTGACATTGACTTCAATTAACTATTTTTATGTTTGAAATGTGGTAATTACTTTGTGTATAAATATCTAGTTCTTTATTAAATTACTTGTATTAATACTAGCCTGGGTAAATTATATTTAAAATGAGGTGGCTTATTTTCTCCTACTTTAGCATACCAACAATATGCATTTCCATTTTTATTGTTACTGTGTGTGTACACCTCTCATTCCCTTAAATATTGATTGTTTGATTTCAACAATAAAGTTTGACATTATTTATTGCTAGGATATCTAACTAGTAATTTGTATTTCCAATGTGTGAGTTAGTTACAAAAGAAGAAAAGTACATAGGAATCAAGACAATAAGAAATATATAGGTTAAAACCTATATCTTAATTTTTGCTGCACGGTTATAGTATAATAGAACTTCTTTAATAATGTTATCTCTAGTATTTATAAAATATTTATTTTACATGAATTTTTAAAATCGCTTACTCTTATGTGTTGGATGAATACATATGCATACACATCATAAGGAGGACAGGACCTACAGTTTGAAGTGGGATATAAAGCAATGAAATGTGCCCCTACTTGGATCTGAATCCAGAATCCCATGATTACAATGTCCTAGCATTAACTAGGCTGTCTGCAATTTCTTAACAATTAAATCCCCTGGCATTTCCAGTCAAGAACTAAATTTTTCAGCTGAAAACACGAAATGTGAAATAACACATTGTAATATTCATTTTTCATGTTTTTGAAAGGTGCGAGGTGCATATTCCCAACATATTTTGTCACAAAATGATGCAAAATACACTCATAAATACAAAATTTAGAGTTTATTTAGAGACGTGACACTTTCTGAAGTCTGAATTATCCTGCGTGGGTTCTGCAAATCACGGAAAATTGATTAATTCTGCTGTAAATATTTGAGATCAAAAATGGATTCCTTTCCACATGATACTCCGATAACTACACTGCCGTGCTATTAGATGGGAAATGTTTATTTTGTGTAGTAAGTGTCGTTTTTAAAATTAAATTTAGGGTTATGATTATTAATTTAATACCGAAATGCCATTTTTATATACCACTTTTTATCCAGAAATGTGCACAGTTTTTGTACCAAAATCTTGAATTTTCTTCATCAGAAATATGTGGCTCTAGTAATTAATGTACACACTAACAGTTTAGTTGAAAACACACCCTGAGAATCTCACATGTAACCTTCTATTTATAGTAAGTATAAGTTTGTTTCAGTTAGTTTGATTGATTGATTGAGTTAGTTTATTTTACTTCGCGTTTTGTGCCTCTTGGCTAATTTGCGAAGATGGGGATGAGTGATGAAATGATGAAATTGATGAATGGACATTCACAAACAACCAAGCCCGACCGGGATTCGAACCCGGGACCCTTGGCGTCGCAGCGCGATGTGCTAACCACTCGGCCACAGGGTCGGGCAAGTTTGTTTCAGGTTTCACAAGCAAAGGATTAACAAAAAAATAACTTTTACCAAAAATTCATAATTATAGAGGAAGTAGGACATAATTATGGTTAAATTTATTAATATACATGGTGATTATAAAGTCACTATACATTTCTGCATTAACAGGATTTATTGCACAAAATACAATATGTACTGAAACATATATCACAGTAGGACACAAAATCAGTATAACTCAATGTGACCACTCCTCAAGTCTGGGCACAGATGCCAGCGATCCACAACAGCCAGAAACACCTTCTCAAACATAGCTGGTGGTCGTAATGTATTCTTTCAACTGGGCTTTTCTCGTACACCTTAGACTTTATAATCCATCAAATGAAAAAGTTTAAGGGGGTCAGGTCGAGACCAACCAATCCATCTACCGGTGAAAACTTCGTTCAGGTGATCACGAACAATAATGGCAAAATGGGGTGGTGCCCCATCCTGTTGGTGTACAGTAAGGACCTTGGTGTTCCCCAATCCACCGTGTTATGAGTCACAGTTGGTAGCTGATGGGATTACGGAAACTGAGTCTCCTGGTCGATGCGGTGGGGCTACACTTTGCATATTTTCAAGTGTTATGGCTGGCCTACCAGGATGTTCCTCATCCACAATAATACCAGTTTGATTGAATTTGTTGACTAGATTCTTGATAGCCAGCCTGGTGGTGCCCGGATTTCTGAATTCCGGGTGAAGTCCGTCCACACCTGTTCTTACTTCTAGTGTTAGCATAGCTTCACATAACATCCAAAAGAAATGTATTTTGTCACAATGTTTAGAGACTTTATAATCACCCTGTACCAAACTTTCTAAAAAAAATTCGGATTTCCCCAGAAAAAAGAAAATTTTCTTGACTTTTCCAGATTGGTCAACATTCTGTTAACTGAAATGCTATTGAGAATAGCCACAAAATGTTCCAACTCGACATTCAATGTACTACTATTTAGAAAACTTTGAGCACTAAAGCAGATTATGCAAATTTATATTTTGTGCTGACAAGTTTGTAACTTTTGGAACCACTCTTTACCATTTTAAGTTATGCATCACTATATTTACATTTTTTACAATTTATATACAAATACAGTGGAACCTCGATTATTCACTTTCCAGGTGGATCAAGATGAAAAACAACATAGAAAGCAAGAAAATGCCAAATGTAGGGAAATATTATAACATTCTGCTCTGTTGGGACCATCAAGATTGAATGCATACTGCAGGAAAATGTAAAATCCGGGTTCCACTGTATCTCCACAGACAGATGTCTATAAAGGTTTTGTCAAAAAGAGTGGTTTGCAGATAAGATTGAATATTTATATCGTATACCTGTGGTACCACTGGCAGAGACAATTCCTCACAGGTAAAACAGCGGAAGTGAAAAATCAGGCAAAACCAGGCTGGCTCGGTAGCTCAGTGGTAGAGCTATGACATGGAATTCCAGAGACCCGGGTTCGAGTCCTGGTCAAGCCTGCATTTTTTGCTAACAGTTCTACGTAAGATTGAATATGGTATTGAAGATTCATGAGGGACTGAAAAGGGTAGAGAATTTGGGAAGGAATACAAATTTGTTGGGAGAACTTGTTCTGGGGAAATTACACGAATTTGATTGATTGATTGCTTTATTTTACTTAGCTTTTCTTGGCACTTTTGGCTAATAACAATGATGAAGATGAGTGACGATATGATGAAACTGATTGACACTCATGAACTTAAAATATAAGGATAATATGACAGAAATTTGCAAGAATACATGCTACAATTATCTCTACTTTGAACATGATTCTCTATTTCAGGTGAAGAACATCCAGTATTCAAGCCATGAGTTGTCTGTATGCAGATAGAGTAATTCCAGTTTCCAAGTTTGACTGATATTATGTTTATTACGCATTTGCCTTACTAATTTTATTTTAAGAAATGGTTGCCTTTGTGTTTAGTCTACAAAGGGATGATGCTGTGAATGTGATAGGTCATAACAAACAAAAACATATCAGTTAAACTTGCAGGTGGATTTAAAATTTTGCTTTCACAGTAAAAAAAAATTTTTAAAAATGTATATGTTGTTGTTGAATGTGACATCCTCATATAATATTTAGTGCTAAGTAAGAAAAAAGGTTAAAGCTAGTTTAAATGTACAGTTCAAAATTTCAACATTCATACCACCAAAAAATTCTGTATTCCACCATTAAACTTGGTGTATAAGAAGTTGTAAATTTTGCTTTTCATTTCCATGTCTTATTAAGTATAAATATGCTCTAAAACTGATGTTCATAATCATATTGGGGAAGGGGGTGCAGAGGTAGGGAACCACAGTTTCACAATCTTGACCAATTTGAAGGTAATGTGATCAGCAACATGTTCCAGTCATCTTTCAATACAAACTTAACAATAATGTGTAACTGTGAGGCAATAGCAAGCACTTGATAATTTCATCTGTCTATTATCTTAGATGGGTTTACATGCAGCCAAATGATTAGCACACTCAATCTTTGGTGCAAGTGGTCCTGGGTTTAATCCCTGGTGAGAACCCAAAAAGTTTTGATTTTAAGCCAGCACTGAGAGGACAATGGGAGGAGCTCCTTTAAATGAAGTGCAGCAGACTCTGGTTGAGATGACTGGGAACAAAACTCAACATGTTGGTCGTGCGGCACCAAATAAAATGCCATTTAGCAGGTCTCAACACCGTAAGGGTTCTTGCCACAGAAAGTATAGTCTGATTTAGGTGCTGTAGTTCCTCAAATGTTGACTCCTTGTCATATTCGACATTGGCAGAGCGACAGAATCAAATCTGATAAGGTCATAAGAATATATATACCATAGATGAAATAGGGGATATCTATGAATGTGACAGCTTCAGATTGCCTTAGGGAGACATCATGATATCATGCTGTTATAATACTTCATCAGATTGATTCTCTTCTTTAATATTTTACATTTAGTATAATCCATTTCTTGTACATATTAAGTACAAAATATTATACGAGGGGCATACAAATCAAACTGGGACTTTAGCAAATGGTTAGTGTGTCTGATAGGTGGTGCACATGTCGGATGCCAGTCCATAGATCGTTAATCAAGATGACAGACAACAATGTTAATGGCATGTGGTGATGAAGTTATTGTATACGAAGGTGTAAAATCCGTGGAGATCTACAGAAGACTTTAAGCTCAGTATGGTTATGAGACGCTCAGTCGCAGTCTGCAAACGATTAAAAGATGGGTGTACTTTCGTCAGTGGCGATCCTGGTCCTGGTAGTTCCCTACCCACAGCTCTCCTTGGACGGTTCAGGCGTACTGACAAATCTTTCTATGCCGAAGCTTTCCAGGCATTACTTAATATGTCGAAAAATAAATGCAGTTTACACTCCTTGAAAATAGTTCTTTTATTTAATAAATTCAAAAGTCCCGGTTTGACTTGAACACCCCTTGTATTTTCGGCTGTACTTTGAAAGTATAGTGAAGCAATATTCACAGAAGAATGCCACTTTATTCCAGGTTCTACGAGGAGGGGACTTCAAGATGATTACGATGCAGATGTCTGAAACAAGAAGGACCCAGCTGTGGCATTCTACTTTCAAGAAAGGATGTGTACAAAAGATAAGTAATGGTGTTTTCTTTAATAAGTTACATTTAGTATAATACATTTCTTGCTGTTATTTTAGGATGTTTGTCTGAAAAAAAGACAGGATGTTTACCTGCGAGCTGTTAACATCTCGGAACATCCAGCGCTCACCTTCAGAGCGGGTCCTACTTCAGGGATTGGTGGGTAGGGAGAGAGTAGCCGATCTCCAGATGAACACTAGAAGGGATTCTGGGGGTTGGCAGTGTTGCAGGATTGTGCATTTTGTCTTTATTTCAGGTAGACATATTACTATCTTTCGGTTTGTTCTGTTTACTACAACTATTTCTTTCTCTTTTTCAGGCTAAATTCCATCACAAGATGTACCAGGAGATTTGTGGTGAGTTTTCTATAATATTCCATTCTCTTTTTTTGTTATTTTAGGATGTCTGTCTGAAAAGAAGACAGGGTGTTTACCTGCGAGCTGTTAACATCTTGGAACATCCAGTGCTCACCTTGAGAGCGGGTTCTGCTCCAGGGATTGGTGGGTAGGGAGAGAGTAGCTGATCTCCAGATGAACACTAGAAGCGATTCTGGAGGTTGACAGTGTTGCAGCATTGTGCATTTTGTCTTTATTTCAGGTAGACATATTAGTATCTTTCGGTTTATTCTGTTTATTACAAGTATTTCTCTTTTCAGGTCAATTCATATCCACTGGATTCAGTGCCCTGAAGAATATTACAGGTTGGTAATAAAGTATAAGGTGTTATGTACAAGACATAGCTTGTTTTCTACCAGGTTTAAGTGTATATATTTTAAGGAACTTTAAACACTATCTGCAAACAGACAACTCACAACCACCCTATTCTGAAAAAAGAATTCAGATAAAGAAGGTAGTCTTAGTTTTTCTTTAGTGTCATTTGCAAATTAAATATTCATGTAAGCTAGTTGTAAATTTATAAATATTATAATATATTTGTGCATACTGTTTGTGTTAAGATCAAATTTTATGGTTTTGTTTAATGTTTTTGTTTCTAATACAGGTTCTTTGTTTTTTTGGGCAAATATAAAATTTGCAATTGCAGATGCGTATAATCATATTTCTATGGTTATTTGTAGTGTTTTCAAATTAAGTTAGTACATTCTGATGAACTATTTTTACATTTTCATAATTAGTAGTAGTAAGTCTTGAAGCTTTCCTGACGATGAAGATGAGAGTGACATTAGCTATCGAAAGCTTGGAATTTTTTCCACAATTCACCTGGTCGATAGCCCAAGAGAATCTTTTCATCATTTTCATAATCAGTTTTTAATTGAACTTCTAATGATATGGGATTTTTACAATTTTGACATTTTTAATGAATTGATTTTTGTGATGTTTTTTTTTTTTAAACAATGAAATCATAATTTTTAACCACACCAGATGGTAGTTGCAAGAAATATAACAAATTATATATATAAAGTAGTGAAAAATATAGTTGTTGACAGAAAGCATTACTCAGAAATATGTGGACCTCTTCCACTTTTGATGTTGTTCAGAGATGTTATCAGCACTTGCAAGCACCATCTGGCAGTCCTAAGTCTGTTGAAGTGGGAAGGGAGATTATGATTTCAAATTCTTTTCATCTGCCAAGACACAGACAGACTTCCATTAACTTTCTGGCTTGCCAATGGCAAAACAAGCACATGAGGAAGCTACTCCTGTATCCATGGATGTGCTGTAGTTCTCAGAGTACAATGGAAAAATGGAACACCAAAGCAGTGTGCCAATGGAGCTGGGGACAGTGCCTAAAGGTATGTAAGATACATACAATTTGTTGGCAAGTACAGTATGCGGCAAAACAAACAGTACTGAAATCACATCATTGACAATGGTTTATTGTACAACATAATGAGACATAAAAAATGATGTGAAATGTGAAATGAAATACAATGAGAGTTAGAGATTTACGTCTGTACATAATGTGTTCGAAATGTCCCCCGCCACTGCGCACACATTCCCCATAGCGTGCTTGTAGATTGAGGAACATGTTAGTGAACATGGGTTGCTGCAACGACACAAACAATGACCGAATCTTCTCTCGCAACTCTGGTATAGTGGACGGGGGGGGGGGGGGGTCATGTGATCGGAAAAAGTCCTCTTTCAGCATACCCCATATGTAGGCATCGGGAGCCGTGAGATCAGGGCAGTGGGAAGGATAGGGGAAGTCCGTTCCACGGGAAATGAGGCGATTTCTAAACTCTTGTCGCAGAAGGGCAATTGAGGTCCCCCAGTGTGCGCATTAGCTCCCGTCTTGTTGCATTCATTGTTGTTGTAGCGGCAGATTTCTTGCGCGGCAAAAAGCGCGCAAATCACGCAAGAATGGCTCAATAATCAAGTGTCTGTATCGTGTCTGGTTCACAGTTTGTGGATTCACGTGTTCATCCTCCACGAAATAAGGGCCCAATATTCCATGTCCCGATACTGCACACCAAATCGTAACCTGCGCACTATGCAATGATTTCTCAATGATTACATCTGGCCGTTCAAACCAGAGAAAACGAGTTGTTTGTCAGTTGATGTACCCATCAAGGTGCACACAACACTGATCCAGTACGACGGAACTTCTCGATGACGGACAAGATTATTGTGTTGCTTGGAGCCGCCTTGTTGAATCGTATGAGCGGAAGTAGTGCTCGACAATAAACACCTTCTCCTCTCTTGTGAGTCCCATTCTCCTCGCGCGAACTGCACACAACGCTAGTCCACACCCAACTGGACACGCAAACACCGCTGCTGGCTGAAACCACTTTGCACATGCGCGCACTCTGTCCGTGACTTTCGGTACTGTTTGTTTTGCCGCATACTGTACATTAATGACATAGTCACCTTTCAATAATAAAAATTCTTGTTCAGAATCATTCATGCAGTTCAAAAGTTATGGTCAACTGGTTATAAAAAAATATCAAAAAACAAAAATGTATTAGTGGTAACATGGGTGTATTTAAGGAAGGGGATTCAATGGTCCACCCCCCCCCCCCTTGGTTCAGTAAAATTACCAGATTACTTGTTCTATCCACTATGCACAGTGACTTGTTCGTAAAAATGTCTTCACTTATCTTGTTCTCATAAATTATAAGCGTATAGAATGGGATACGGATGGGAATTAAACTAATTCCACACACCAGATGCGACTGCAAAGCAAATGTCTCCAACTTCCTGATAGTTTCGGAATTTCTCTGGAAAATACTCAGAGAACTCCTGACATTTCATAAATTATATAATGCCAGATGTAATTTCTGCCCGAAGAAGCTGCTTGTGAACTTATAGTGCGAACATTATAATTTCATTATAATTCATATAGTTTGTTACCATTCAAGATTTAAGTATTCCTCAGGTTCTAATTTTTCGATAATTTGAAATTTCCCAACTGTTTGAAATCCTGAAAGTCGATAAACCAAACACTAGATCAGAATGGAAAAATTGTCCCTATTGGAGATTGTAACTGTATCTGTGTTAGCTTTAGCTATTAGTACTTCTACTCTCTCTGGGTTGAGTGGGTGTGGATTTAGAAGGAAAAAAAATGGTGAAGAATATGATTGTGCCGATGTACTGGGTGGTAGAATTAAGGGGGTGAGATAGACAGATAATTTCACAGAAGTGTCCAACAGCAAATATTGTACATTGTTCAGCACATATTTTAACCCTAGTTATTGCCCATTTCTGTGGAATTTCTGCAATATTGAGGCTATCAAATCAGTTATAATTTTTGCCCCTCGAGTCTTCTCAAAGGAGCAGCCCCCCATGGTTAGCATATCGTGGGTCCCGGGTTTGAAACCCAGAATGGGCATGGGAATTTGTGGGTGTCCATTAATCAATTTCATTATGTCATCACTAGAGTGTGAATTTTGCATATTTGCATATTTTATTCCGGTCCTCTAATTAATATGTAACCGGGTTCTAAAGTTGGTTCAGAGCATTCCGAACCGAAGTAGGAGGGTTTTATAGTGCATATAAATGCATATTTAAGGTGTTTGTGCATATTTACTTCGTAAGCGCATATAGATGCATATTACGTGAAAAAATCATTAAACTGATAGTTTTTTTTTTAAATATATTTGTTTACTTGGTTAATGTTTCATCTGTGGAGTGTTTCTGAGAGTAAATTTTCAAGCACAGGTAATTGGTTTTTGTAAATGCACACTTTGCATCCCTTTCTTCGATTGTGACACAACTGGAGACAGAAGGAATGTCTTTGTGTTCTGCTCTCACTCTTTGGGAAAATGTCAAGAAAGAAATTGTATCCGTTCCAACATCAGTGGGGAGAATTATTGCAGAAAAGGCAGATAAAGTGACTTCCAAGAACCCAGGTTTGAATTTTTTTGTGCAAAGTGAAAGCTGTGCTACAAGGTGAATCAACAGAACTATTACAATATCTCACGCCAGAGGGCATAGCTGCATTGAAATATTGTCCAGTGACAAATTGTCGTGTGGAGCGCACCTTTTCTTCATACAAGGATGGAGTCTAAACGATAAACGGAAAAATTTCACTCTAACCAATTTAGAGAGATATGTTGTAGTGCACTGCAATTTACATAAATTCAAAACTACTTAACGATATTCGTTATATTGTGTTTAACAACTGGAAATAGTAAATTCAATTTAATACAAGATTTTGAAACCTTACTTGACATGGAAGCTGTTGTTACTTCGTCTTTACCTTCAATTGTCACTATGTGTGTGTAGTACTTTAAAAAATAAATGTATTTCGAGGAATTTTTTTGTGCCTACATTTTTCTTTTAGTTCATAATTTGCATATTTGAGTGCATATTTTACTTGTTTTTAGTGCATAGATGAATGCATATTTTCCACTTTTTTAGTGCATATTGATCCGCACTTTAGTCATCACTCATCCCAATCTTCAGAAATTAGCCAAAAGTGGTACAAAAAGCGAAGTAAAATAATGCAAATAAATCAATCAATCTTCTCAAAGTAATTTGGTTGTAAAAAATGCAGTGCAAGATAGCTGTAATGTTCTCAAGTTATTTGACACAAGATGGACAGAAAAGTATCTATACTCAGAAATGTGACTTGTGAAATCGTATGCACTAATAGTAGAAATTTGACTGTTGCCCATTTTTGGACCATTTTGTAGTAGAAATTAACCCAAGTTTCTCTGAACACAGTCAACACATTGAAAAATTGCAACAACTTATTCCAATATGAAATGCCTATTCCTCATTCATTGGAACAGTGAGGCAAAATGTTGGATGGCCTGAATGATATTTTTTTACATTATCAAATCTGAATGAAAAATGTGGCAAACAGTAATTGTCCAGGGTCTGCATTGTACGCAGTAAAAAATTGTGACAAGCTCTTGTACTCAAATATGCACAAATTGTTGGTGATCTTGGCTACACTGCCAGTTTCATCTTCAAAACCCGAGAGGATGTGTTTAACATTAAGGAGGTTGAAATAATGTCCTCGCAATTCAAAGAGAGATCCTCGACTAATGGACCGATACTCATGCTTGAATGCTGTATCAATTAAAAGTTGTTCAAAATATTGATTAATCATATTATGTAAGTATTCCACTCCAATTGCATCAACAATTTACCAGAGTTTTACTGTAGAGTGTTTAAGAATTATATCATAATATCAAAACACCTGTTACGTAAGCACAAAATCCACCCCCCCCCACTACAATACTGAAGCAAAATAAATTAAAACTTCAAATTTTTCACGATTTCCAGAATTATTAGACTCCATGAAAGTGTTGTGTGCATTTTTGCAGTCTCTACAAAAAAGAACAAAATGCCAGGAAAGTATTGGCTGGTATCGGTAAATAAATTCCAACAAATACTTTCTGATTGGCTAAGCTAAGACATTAATATTTTGATGTAATTCTTTGAATATTTTAAAGCACAACTCTAGTAATTCCCCACCTAGTGGTTGCATGACCTTGTAGTTGGTGGTGGGGCTTGCGTGCTCTAATGATTTGTCAGGCTAAACTGGCGGTAGCATTGCTACTGGCAGGGTCACCCATGCCAGGAAGGCTGGCAAGGAAGAGCCAGACTAAGAAGCAACCTAACGGCTCCAAAGGCGGAAGAAGATGAATGACCATCTCAACGGCGGAGGAGGCGGAAAACCAAGAGGAGTAATACCTCTTTAAAAATCCTTGGTCCATCTGGCTCCGGATGGTAGCACCTTGTAAGGGCCCCTTGCCAGGGTTACGGCGAAGACCTCAATGGCTGATGCGGCGGAGAAGGAGTTCTTTGGTACGGCGCAGAAGGCGAAAGAGGCAACCCTCCCTTTTGGGGTTGAATAAAAAGGGAACCACTGCCTTGTGGTGAAGAGGGATCTTCGAGGGCTAAGGGAGACAACCCTGACAGAAAACAGCATGCTTGGATGCTTCAGGTGGCAGCCCCACCACCAAGCTCGGGTGCTGTAGGCCAATAACCTGCACACCTTAAATTGCTTTATTAAAGAAACTAAAGTGAAACAAAACCGGACGGATGCTTTGACGACAACCTTTGATGTTAAAAGGAAAAGAAATATAGGATGTTGGAATACCAGAACTGTGAAAGAAACTTCAAAACTAAAACAAGTGGAAAGAGAAATGAAAAAATACAAACTAGAATTTCTTGGGTTGAGTGAGGTGAGATGGGTAGACTTTGGTGAAATAACAACACAAGAAGGAAATACAATGTTGTACTCAGGACAAATAGGAGATAATGCAGAACACAGGAATGGCGTAGGGATACTCCTAAACAGACTGGCAAAGAAGAGCCTAATAGAATGGAAACCTATCTCTGACAGAATTATTACAGCTAGGTTTAGAACCTGCTTTAGAAATATAACTATAATACAATGTTACGCTCCCACAGAGACGACAGAAATTGAGAGGAAAGATGAATTTTACCAACAACTAAATGACACAATAAAAAATGTGAAGAAGAGAGATATTTTGATCCTCATGGGTGACATGAATGCCAAGGTAGGTTCGCAAAATGAAGGATTGGAACATATAATGGGGAAACATGGTTTGGGAGACATAAACGATAATGGAGAAAGATTGGTAAACCTATGTGCATATCACGAATTGGTCATTGGAGGAACAATCTTCCCTCATAAAAACTGTCACAAAGTAACTTGGGTTTCACCAGATAGCATTACAGAAAACCAAATAGACCTTATAACAATAAGCAGAAAGTTTAGGAGATCGCTAATGGATGTAAGAAATAAAAGAGGAGCAGATGTAGCCAGCGACCATCATCTTGTGGTAGCCAAATTTAAGCTAAAAATAATGTCAACATCCAAGAAGTTTGAAGGAAGAAAAAAGAAAATTAATGTTCAAAGATTGACAGAGAAAGAAAAACAAAAGGAATTTAAATTAGAAATAAATAATAGATTCCAAGCTCTCTCGGAAAGTACACAGCATGAACCAGATATTGAAACAAATTGGGAAAATGTGAAGAGAATCTACTTAGAAACTGGAGAGAAGGTACTTGGAATTAGAAATCAACTACAAAAAGACTGGATGTCTGAAGACACTTGGGAAGTAATAAGAAATAGGAAAGAAGCAAAACAAAAAATTAACCAAAGCAGAACAAGACTACAGAAAGCAGCAGCCCAAACAGAGTACTCGGAAATAGATAAAAAGGTGAAGAAATGTGTGAGGAGAGGTAAGAGGAAATGGGTAGAGGACTTAGCACAAAATGCAGAAGATGCAGAAAAGAGAGGTGACTTAAAACAGTTGTATGACATAACTAAGAAATTATCCAGAAAAACATTCAGGAAGAGTAAACCGGTGAGAGACAGAAATGGTAATCTAATGCTAACCCAAGAACAACAAATGGAAAGATGGAGAGAATATTTTTCAGACATATTGAATAGAGATGGGAAAAGAGAAGAAGAAATATGTAATCGAACAAGAACAGAAGGAAATAGAAAAGATACCAAAATTAAATTAGGGCCCCCAACTAGAGCAGAAGTTAGGCTAGCAATAAAGCAAATGAAGAATGGCAAGGCTCCTGGAATGGATAACATAAATCCGGAACTAATTAAAGCTAATGTGGAAACTTCCACTGATCTCTTACAACCTATGTTAGAGAAAATATGGAATGAAGAAAAAGTTCCATTAGAATGGAGAGAAGGTTTAATAGTAAAGCTGCCAAAAAAGGGAGATACAACTAACTGTAAAAACTGGAGGGGAATTACTTTGCTACGTATACCAAGCAAGATACTATCGAGAATAATCTTAAATAGAGTGAAGGATGTTGTAGAATCAAGATTGAGGAAAGAACAAGCTGGTTTCCGCAGACAACGTAGTTGTGTCGATTTAATAAATACTCTAAGAATAATTCTGGAGCAAAACAATGAATGGCAAGCCACCTTATATCTTACGTTCATCGATTTTGAAAAGGCTTTTGACTCACTAAATAGAAAAGTCATGTGGCAGACACTAGCAGAATATGGCATTCCAACGAAGATATTAAACCTAATGAAAGATATGTACGAAGGTTTCAGGTGCAAAATCCTACATGAAGGACAGCTTACAGAATACATAGATGTTACAAATGGAGTGAGACAGGGCTGCATTCTATCTCCGACAATATTTCTGCTAGTACTAGATGCAGTTATGAAGAAAACGATGGGTTGCAGGAAAAGAGGAATACAATGGGAACTCAAAGATAGACTAGAAGATCTAGATTTTGCGGATGACATCTGCTTATTATCTCAAAGACTTGGGGACATGAAGGAGAAACTAAAAAGACTACAGGAAGAAGCAAAGATAGCAGGACTCACTATTAATGTGAACAAGACTAAAGAAATGAGAGTCAATACAAGAGGAAAAGAAAAATTGAATGTTTGTCATGAGCTGGTTGAACAAGTAGAGTCATTTACATACTTAGGAAGTGTCATAACAAAAGAAGGAGGTTCAGATGAAGACATACAAAATAGAATCAAGAAAGCCAATGTGGCATTTATACAACTGTATCCCATTTGGAAAACCTGCAATGTTTCTAGAAAGACAAAAATAAGGATTTTCAATACAAATGTAAAGTCAGTTTTACTGTATGCTTGTGAAACATGGAAAACCACACAAGCTAACACGAAAAGGATACAAACATTTATTAATCGCTGTCTCAGGCGTATCCTCAATATAAAATGGCCAGAAATAATATCAAATGAAGAATTATGGAGAGAAACTAAACAACAGCCAATTGCAACCCAAATAAAAAGAAGAAAATGGAGTTGGTTAGGACACACCTTAAGAAAACCAGCTGGAGCAATAGAGAAAGCAGCCTTAGACTGGAACCCCCAAGGAGCCCGGAAAATAGGACGTCCGAAGAAGACATGGAAGAGAACAGTAGAAGAAGAAGCAGCCGAGAAAGGAAAAACATGGAGAGAGGTCCAGGAGTTGGCACGTCACAGAGCCAAATGGAGGCGTTTCACTGAAGCCCTATGCTCCTGATGGAGCAAAAGGAATTAAGTCAAGTCAAGTCAGTCTAGTAATTAATGTATACTTGTACTTTTAATTGTTACAATGTTCAAGCATAAATCAGTATCAATTCGAGCTGGTATCTGCTCAGGGATAATTACTGTATTTACGAAGTACTTAGGATGTAACATACCTCGTTTTCAATTGGAAAAATACAAATGGCATGTTCAACCAACTCTCTATTATCCAAAATGGTGTTGTAAGGAGAAGTTATTACATCATCATTCTTTGAAGGCTATACACAGGTTACAAATCTGGAATGAAAAAACAAAAAAACAAATCAATCATGTGATTTATTTGATCTGTAGTACATGCAGTTAAACAAGTGGCCCATGTAAAAGTGTATGTAACAAAATTAATTGTGAAATTGATATTTACTTAATTTAGTCTCAGAAATGCTTTAAAAGATGCTGAAAATGTTCACTATTTTTAAAAATTCAGATCAATACATTTTTTAAGCTTATTTTGAAAAACTTAAATAAGGAGTCATAGTTGTTGCATCTTAAATAGTTCTTACAGTATTTGGGGAAAGAGTTGATGTAGCTGCACCCTCCATTAACAGGGTTTTCACTCAATTCGCCAAACTAAATTTCATGACATCTTTTTTATAACTGTCTAGGAATATGCAAAAAAAAATCACTAAGTAATCAAGACCAGTTTTGGCATGTAATTACTTTGCTATCAAGCTTTCACCACATCATGAGATTTCCTCAGAAGATAGGACAAAGACAAAGCAGTGCCCTGTTACTCATATCATCTCTTTATCTTTTTAACCTTTAACTTACCTTCCCATCTGTTAAATCTTTACTATACTTGTCCTATCTCCTGAGGAAGCCACATGATGTGGTGAGAGCTTGAGAGCAAAGTACGTACATGACAAAACCGGTCTTTATTACTTAGTGAAATGATGGCATGTGGTGTAAGTTCTTATGCCTTATGCAAAAACTTACCAATGTTTTTATTATGTGGAAAGATTTCTTAATGTTTACACATCAAATTTGTCAAAATATAAAAAAGGGGCATAATCAATTCTACATTCTTCTTGCAATCAGGAAAAAAATCTAAATTATATGGGAAAGACATTGGATTACATACAATTTTGGGATGAAACATCATAGAGCAAACAGTGATGGAAAAGGTTTTCTGTTGCTAAACTGCAGTATGTTTATCTACAAACTGAACAATACAAATCTCAGCTATGAATATTTATTCACTAATATGTCCCATTGTATTTACTTGTGCTAAAACTTATGAAAGATCAATTACATCAAGCAACAGAAAAGGATTATAAGTTTTTGCCTCTTATTTATGATTTGAAGCATGGGTTTATCCAGGATTTTTCCCTTGGGGGAGGGGTGTACGTTTGGGGATGTTAAGTGCATATTTTGGACCGTTTTTAAAATGTTCACCCTAATTCAATTTGTTCATAGATGTTTCCAGAGATTAATCCCCTCCCCTTCCCTTCACATAACATTTCAGAAGAAAAAATATGTCAAATGCAGGAAAAGATGGAAAATAGATTTTTGTGATAATGTTATCATTTCAGTCTAACATTTTGAATATTGCTTTTCGATAATGTTCAGTACTTGATTTAATCAATTGTAAGATAAAACACAAGAGATGACATTCAAAAACACAAAATTTAAATATATTATTACAAGGAATCATTTCATGTAATTCTTAAGCTAGCTATAAAGAAATTAGAAACATTTGCGCAATATTTTTTAATGTTTCTTTTCATATGTGTAATTCTGAGTTCATGCACTGACATTTAATCCTTGAAATATCAGTGCATGGGTGCATGCATGCTTGCTTGTCTGAACTAGTAGAAATAATGTAGAGATATAATATGACTTTTGAATAAACAATTACACTGCGAGCGAAGAGAGCAAGGAAATTTTTAGAACTATTTCTTTGCAAACTGATTATGCATATTATTAATTAAACACAATGTTTACTATTTACAATCTTGCTTTACTTGTTTGGCGTCCACTTCAACTCAGCACATGGCCCTTGCCCCCTCCTATTCTAGCTTCAATTAGAAAATATGCATAAATATAATTTTTTGTGGCCTCCCCGATGGCACAGTGGTAGCGTTGTCACCTTGTAATCAAGGAGTCCCAGGTTCGATACCCAATAGAGGCACATAGTGGTTCAGATCCCACTTTAAACTGTAGGTCCAGTCCCGATTAGCCTATCTGTGCATAAAGTGGACATAAAACACCAACTCAGTCAATATAATTTTAATAGTTCTATGTAGCGAGTGAGTTCCAAATTGTACTGGTGTTTTCAAATCTCTGTTTAAACAATGATTCACAACTGAAATAAAGTAATGAAACTATACAGGGTGTCATTTTAATGGCGCCCACGGATCACGGAAACATATAGAGGACATCAAAACAAACAACTTTTCTCAGTAACATTTTTCTCGTTGGTGCGTCGTTTCAGCGCTACAGTCATTCATAAAAGCCCGTTTTGGCACCTGAATGCTGTCAACCACACACAACATTTAATTGCATTTGTGACATCATATCCCGTCGTGAAGCGATGCGATCCAGGGTTGCCAGGAACACACATATTCTATGAAAACTGACATAGCTACAATCAACCACATTATGCACCGTAAAACAAAACGAGAAAACACGTTCTGTAACCTAACAGGAACTAAACAAATGATACGAAAAATGGTAGAAAGAAAATAGAATTCAAGTGGAAGTGGTCATATCAAATTTTGTCTCAGCTTACATGTCAAATATTTGTAAATCTAGTTACTACGTTGGCATGTACAATTTAGTCTATCCACTTCGTCCTTCTGATACTAGTTGTCTATGACACACTGAACAGATGACAAAATAGAAATTAAAGAACTCAAAATTTCACAGGTAAGTAACACACAATATAATGTATATTCATGGCAATATGAGGCAATTGGCAAAAATGGTTGAAAATACAGGGATATAAGTAGTAGTAATACAAGCTCTCCAACTACTGTGTTTATCTATGCACCGGATACACATGTAACAGTGTGCAACTGTGAACAGGGCACTATATTCGCTACTGATTCATCATTACATTGTTACTGTGGTTGTACGTGTTTTAGCCGTAATGTAACAACGTGAACCTCGGATACTTCCGTTATCAGCACAAAAGTACCACAAGGCATCTGGACACAAACCTGTAGATATCAACCTTGCAACGAGATTTGCAAATATTTGACATGTAGCTGGGCCTAAACAGCCACATGTAAGCTGTAAGTTCAATAACATGTATTGTTGTTGATATTTGACATGTAGGCTGAGACAAAATCCGATATTGACACTTCATTTTGAATACGTTTTTTACCATTTTTCATATCGTTGGTTCACTTCCCTCTTCCCCTGAGATGACTGCTGATCTTCTGGCAGGTAGTCTATGATGTTCGGTCTACTGGATGCGTTTCTTGCTAAGTTTTAAAGCTAATAATATGGTTGGTAGTTCGGCATTTTTCACAAAATTTGTGTGTTCCTTGTAACTCTGCTGTGCGCCGTTTCGCTGCAGGAAATGACGTCACAGTTACGATCAAATGTTGTGTTGGGTTGCCAGCATCCAGGCGGCAAAACAGTCTTTTTTTGAACGGCTGTAGCGTCAAATCGACGCACCAACGAGAAAAATGTTACTGAGAAAAGTTGTTTGCTTTGATGTCCTCTATACCAATCTGTGGTTTGTGGGCATCATTAAAATGACACCCTGTATATTTAGAGCATGGCCATGAAGACTTAAAAATATAGTGGGAAGTTGGGATGCACGTTTGATAGATACCTGGTATTGCTTTTGAACGACATCGGTAAAGGAATTTCATATTGAAGTTTTATACCCTTTCAAAACTTTGGAAAATACACTTGGCCCTATTGATGAAAGTGTCTCTTTCAAATACTGAAATGACTCTAGGAGTCATGTGTCTCTTTGCCTTAAAAGATTGGTTTGGTTTGATTTGGTGTTTTAAGTCCACTTTATGCGCAGTAAGGCTAATCGGGACTGGACCTACAGTTTAAAGTGGAATCCGAACCACTTGTGCCTCCACCGGGTATCGAACCCGGGACCCCTTGATTACAAGGCAATGACGCTACCACTGCGCCATGGGGGAGGCCCTTGCCTTAAAAGAAAACTAAATAACATGTGGCCGCGGTGGCTCAGTCGGTAACGCATCTGACTACCATGCTCAAGGTCCCGGGTTCGATCCCCGACCGGTTCAAATCCGTGAACTTTTCTAACAATGGAAACGGCCCCGGCACCCACCCAGCATCGAATAACATGGGTACCTGGGGGGAACCCTGGGTGGTAAAGGCGGTCAGGGGCGTGATGCTGATCACATCACCCTCACTCATGACTGGATCAAGAAAGTGTGGGGCGTTACCCCCACACCCCCTATACGCCTTCATGGTGTGGTGCTAAGCACAGGGGAACACTTTACCTTTACTTTACCTTTACCTTTACATGTGCAAAATGAATGGAATGTTAACTGAAAAAGAAAGGCAAGGAATTTTCATCTAAATTGAGGTAATGCTTTATTTTCAATTATTTAAAAATTTAACAGCATTTATTTCACTTTCCAACACAAAGAGTACAATGAATCAAACAATTTTTTTTACTCTCCATGTATTCCAGCAGGCAGTGGCAAGAACCTTCGTGCCCTCGCTGGTGCGCCTATGGTCAGATATAAATTTGGAACTTTATGTAAATTAAATTGCTTTTTATGTTTAATTCCTTATACTTCCTTTGCTTCCTCTGAATTACCTGATGATATTTCGGATTCATAATTTTAAATTAAAAAATAATGTGATCAATTTTTTTTTATCTGAAATAAAAATAACAGACTGCTTATTTTCACAGTTAAGTTGCTATATTACAACAATGTAACATTGACAACATCCATTATATAAGGGATTCTTTTTGTTTAAAAAATTGCTTACCATTGTTATAACTGTATCTTTAGTCAAAATGAAAATAAATGTCTCATGAAGGTAGCGTGTGTTCTCCTGAAACGTCACAAGGAAAAACTGTTTTCTTATGCTTGTAATAACCGTAAACTACAGGAAAATAATTCTACTAGGTTGTATCAAAAAGTAAGGTGAATTTGTCTGTAAAACCCAGAGTTCTTTGTGTAGCTAATTACATGTTTTGTATGTGTGAGATACCAAGGTAGTGCAAGTCTGACGGCAATTACAGTCTTCTACGTCAACCCGTCTGATACCTAGAGTAATTCAAAGATGGCATAACGACTTGAACACTACTCCAAGGAGGAGGTGCGCAGTGTTATTCGTTTTTACAACTCTCTTTCCAATATATAATTTCTTTTACAAAAGTAAGAACTCTTCAAGCCACAAAAATGGTCACATACATCAACTATAGACGTGAATGAATCACTTAGGTTCTTCATGAAATACTTGCCATTTTATATTGAATACTCAGTCAGTAAATTTTATATTGGTACTTTATGAATATCTGTTGGAAAAAATTATACCTACACTGCTTTCTACTCACCACTTTCAGTTTCATTCTGTCTGGTTTCATTTTCTCTACCTTCTTTAGAGAGTTTTGAAGAAAAGTTTCAGACATTGTAACACACGAACTGAGATGCTACACTGAGGCATTTGACCAGAAGCGTGCGGTAAGGAAAGGCAGGGCAAGCACCGCTCGTGTTCTTTTTTAAAAAACTTTTGATATTTAAAGTTCGTGTTTTTCAATGCCTCTATACACATTAGAATGGAATTTATTTACTATAAGATATTTACATTGCAGAATTTTCATTTCCTCTATTTTCTGTTCTTTTGGTTTGAAACATAAACCGGCTACACCCTTGACGACGTTGTGCGATGCGCCACGATTGACCGCGTTTAGAAGAAGTAGACTGCTCGCCTTTCTCCCCGCTTTTCGAGTGACTTATGCAGTTCTTGCATGGCCACTGTCCATCACCGTTTACGAAGAAAAAAGGCTGAGGGCAAGCAACACCAAGACCGCATCTGTCTTTGGCAAGGGTGTTGGAAAGAATTCGTCCACACGGCCACAAGTGTTGCTAACTTCCAGAATTTTCTGTGCATTCGTAGTACCACCTAACGCGGTACAATTTTCATGTTTGATACTCTATAGTAATCAACAAATTACATTATGAAGTTAGCCAGTGATCACAAGTCGTATGCTATTTATAAGAAATGAAATCACAGCCGGTACTTGAACATATTCGTCATGTGGTCGGTTACTCGGAAATATGGAGGGTATGTAACACTGCAGGTTATGGTGAAAAGGAAGGTTAATTTAGAAGTGTGGGTGCTGCTGTTGCATGTTGTTTTTTACTGTGATATTGTGATGTTCTTTTCTGTTCTTTGTGTTGTGTTCTTGTACCTGGTGTAAAAGTACATTGAAAATTTCCGCCAGGGTTGACATACCAGAAGAGCCATCAGTTTGCAGTACTGCAGGTAAGGCCTTAATTAGGGACCTTCTTTCAAAACCATTCAGTTCGAGAACATATGGTGTAAAGTTGGAGCTTGTGATTGTGAGTCGAGCGACCGTGTCCTGAACTGTGCACAACCAAACCAACTAAGAAAGATGGGAAAGTTTTCATTAGGCAGTTTAAAACATCTCAGTGCAACAATATTATGTGGTAGCAACGATCTTAATAAATTATTTTGTTGGCCATGTGTTTTGTTCAATACAAATTTAGGAACAAGCTACAGTGACTTGAGCAATTTTTATAATGCAGTGCAAAGACATGAACGTTCCCAGAATCACATCTGTGCTTGCATCCAACTGAAGACAAGTCATGATTCATAATTCTAGCCAAGTAAGAAACCGAAAAACGTCCGTTTATTTAAGATCGAAACTTTATGCTAATAGGATGTTTATTATTTTTAGGGTTAAAAAAGAACGTAATTTAATTTACAGTTGCCCTCATATCAAGTAAATCATTATTTTCTTCATGGTTGAAATTTACAAGTTTATATCGAGAGGCTTTTTTCTTCTTTATAAACCTGCAGTGAAGATTTGATTTTACTGTATGTATGCACTTCACACACTGAAGCCCGATACTTCACCATTATGCACATTATTGTAGATAGGGACGTGTGTAGGCTTATATTATATTTGAAATTGTTATAATTAACCAAAACAAAAAATTAACCCATCGCTTGCCTATCACGAAAGATCACGGCACGCCCCTGCATTTGACTGTTCTCTTCTTTACCACTCCAAACTCATCCATCTTGACCAAGTTACAGAAAAATAGTGTTGCTAACCATACTAACACAATTCACTACAAGGAGTTAAACCTGTATCTTTCAATTTCTTCCCTTACTTTTATCGTACATTTTTCACATGAAAGAATTGAAAGCAAAACACAAAAAAATGTAAATTTCATTGACTCAGGGGTTGAATTTACAAATCTGTAACACATTTAAGACATATTTATTTAGGTATTCAAATGCTGAACTGTTAACACAGTGTGCGGTATGTGCTCCCTATAAAGAGGACAAGAGGACAGCTTGATATTTTTCATATGGCAGTGTACCTTTCCAAGAGCTGACCGAAGCCTTGTCAAGGGAACATGTGTTGCCAGGGAATGACCATGCTGCACATTCCACCCTCCTTCCTTGACACTTTAGTTTTAGTTGATCAAAAGGTCAAATGGACTACGCTTCTTGTAGAGCTATAAATGTTTATTTTTGTTAATGTTGAATTATTGTCATTGTATTGTTCATATCAAAATCCATATCATATTTACAACCCCCCTATGGAAAAGTGTTGCACTTTTCTGCTTGGGGGGGGGGGTTAGGGTGTGTGGATAAATCACTGATTGGAAGGATGCCTCTTTTCTGATAGAAAACAAGAAAAATACAATTTTTGCACTGGCGTTGCTTAGTTTAACTTGCTCAGAAAACTCTTCTTGTAACTTTTAATGGTGTTACATTTGTTCTTCAGCTTCAAATATATTATAAAGATATATATTACAAGAGTTAGGTGGTCAGAGTTAAGTGGTAGAGCAGCCCAAGGCTGAATCTCGATCTGTAGTAAATAAAAAGACTTTTCAATTCAATTCAATTCAATTCAATTCAAATGAAAACCTTAAAAATCCAATAAAAGTTATTTGGCAGACTGTATACAGCTCAAATAAACACGAGGTATCAACTGTTATTTACATAACGACCACAAGGCTGCAACACTAATCAAGACCTTCAAAACACCATTTTTGTTATTTTTAAAGATGGCGCCTTGTATAAGGAAGCTACAAGGAAGTGGTGACAATTATTCACAACCTTCATTGAAGGTTCTACCCCAGCATTCACCTGGAGGTCCATGAGAAAAAGAAGAATCTCAGTCAGTGTGATTTAAACCTATAACCTCCTGAATATGAGACTGCATCTTAACCATCCATTTTAACTCACCTCACATTTTTAAGTAATACTCGCACACATAGGTAAGTCAGTAAGTATGTCACAAACATTTACTTAAAAAATACTAAGTGGGATACTAACTTGAAAACAGTTGTTATTTTTCAACATAATGTCCACCAACATTGATACACTTATCCAATTGCTTTATCAGTCCCTCAAAACCTGCTGCATAATAGTCTTAGTCGCACCTCACGTTCAACATCTTCATCATCCACACACTCTTTGGAAATTCAACAGACCATGCATTATGCTGTAGGCTAAACCATGAGAACACCCTATTGCAGTTGCTATGCTGTCTCTCATCCCTCGCCTCACGGCTTGAATCATCTCCTCCACCCGTACCATCTCCACGTATAGTCCTAGAGTACAGTTTCACATTTTAAACTGAGCTGCCCATGCATGCATCTGCTATCTAGCGACTGCTAACTGAAAATTATCAAGCTGGATTGTGCTGCAACCTAATGACACCTTCAGAAGCTACTCGCTAGTATTTTCACTTATCCCACATCAGTATGTGACCTATGTACTGACTTCCCATCGTATTTTTTTTCTTCATGAAAATGGAGGGGAAAAGGCGGGAAAAGGGACTTCTCTTTTGCATCTCTTTCCAAGGGAAAAATTTTGCCCACAAAGACCGGATTTGTTGTTCTAAAGCAATGCTTTTCACTCCCGCCTGGTAACTGCATTCGAAGGAAGCTTGTTTATCAGTATCAGTATCCGATGTCAAAATGAAAGTTTTCCGTGTGGGCCTAAGCAGGGGGTGGGGATGGGGGGAGGGGGAAGACTGGTTGTTGAATCTGCATTGTGAGAATGGAATTTCGAGGCTCTCTGAAGGAAACCTTTGTTTTTGAGCACAAGTGTTCCACAAGTTGCAACACAGGTTACCCTGCATTATCTAAAAATAGAATTTCAAGCAGCTGCAAGAATCGGCGCTCATTTTTCACTGCGATATAGCTTTTCGTCCGTGAAAGTTGTGCGTAGGTGTGTCGTTTTGTGCCCAAGTGCGGGGATATTTTTTGAGTAAAGTGACAGACTCCCAAGGACTTTCTTGTCGTCTACGTGTTTTTCTTGAGGTGTGAAAAGTGTGCTGGTGTTGTTTGTGCCTGCTGTGTCCCAAAAATGCTTTCGGGGGGCAGGGGGAGAAACCAATTTTTTTTTAAAAAAAAAGTATTTCTCAGGTGATTTCCCCCTCCATATGTACGCCGAATGTGCATAAATTATATATTGTCTGAATCAGTGATTCATTCTGCGTACAACAGTATATCTTTCATATCTCTAGGGCATTTAGTTTCTAAGCTAAAGTCATTTCAATGTAACTCTGCATTTCGATCAATTCCGAAACTTGAGATAGTGGCGTACAAGCCTTTCGTTTCAGGGGTACAACTCACGTTACATTGGTCATATGACAATGATGCAAATATTTTTCTGTTTCTTACATGCCAGCGATAATTTCTATGTGCATTTTGAACTTTTTATATCCTTTTTTCGAGGGGGGCTGGGGGAGAAACCCCATTTTTTTTAAAAAAAAAAAGTATTTTTCAGGTGATTTCCCCCCTTCCCCCTCCATATGTACGCCGAATGTGCATACATTTTATATCATCTGAATCTGTGATTCATTCTGCGTACAACGGTATATCGTTCATATCTCCAGGGCAAATAGTCTCTGAGCTAAAGTAATTTCAAGGTACCGCTGCATTTTGAAACTTGAATCAGTAGCGTGCCACTCATTCCTTTTGGCGGTACAACTCACGTTACATTGGTCATATGATAATAATGCAAATATTTTTGTGTTCCTTACATGTCAGAGATAATTTCCATGTGCATGTCGACACTGTCGGGTACTTTTTTCTTGGGGGAGGAGGGGGGGACTCAGTTTTTTCCGAAATTTTGGAATTTTGATAGTTAGCCCCTCCCCCCACCACATATACGCCGAATTTGCATAAATTTCATATAGTCTGAATCTCTGGTTCATTTCGCGTACAACGGTATATCACTCATCTCTCTAGGGCAATTTAGGGCCTCCCCGATGGCTCAGTGGTTGCGTCATCGCCTTGTAATCAAGGGGTCCCGAGTTCGATACCCGGTGGAGGCACAAGTGGTTCGGATCCCACTTTAAACTGTAGGTCCAGTCCCGATTAGCCTTACTGTGCATAAAGTGGACTTAAAACAACAAATCAATCCAACCAATCTAGGGCAATTAGCCTCCGATCTACACTCATTTAATTGAAACTCTGCATTTTGCTCAAAATCGGCTCGGGACCAAGAGGGTTACATGTGAAAATGGCCTTGGGATTCAAAAGGTTAAAGCAAACAAGAAAATATATGAATATTCATACCAATCACTGTATTTACAATTGTATTTCATAAATTTGCTATCAAATATGCATCCCAATGGCCCATTCTTCAATCGGGAAACTAAACTATCTTCGTTTTTCTTGTATGTACGCATTGCTTGCATGATAGAATTATTTTCCTGTAGTTTACGGTTATTACAAGCATAAGAAAACAGTTTTTTCTTTGTGACGTTTCAGGAGAACACACGCTCCTTTCATCAGACATTTATTTTCATTTTGACTAAAGATACAGTTATAACAATGGTTAGTAATTTTTAAACAAAAAGAATCTGTTATATAATGGATGTTGTCAATGTTACATTGTTGTAATATAGCAACTTAACTGTGAAAAAAGCAGTCTATTTTATTTTTATTTTAGAATTATTATTTATTTTTTTTTAATTATGAATCCCAAATATCATCAGGTAATTCAAATTCATCATTGTTTTCACAAAGTCTCTTGATGTTTGACTATCTTCCATGTCAATCAATATTCGCGATTAAAATTACCACCTGAGCGCTTGTGTCGCTTCCAATATGGCCGCTCTAAGTAGGAAAGATCTTTGTTTACATTCAGCAGTAGTACAAAAGAACAGCGTGTTGCCATGACTGGTATGGTAGAAAACGTTTAAATTACGCATTATTTTTAAATATTGCGAATGCGATGTGAATTCCAGGTACTCTAACAAACGTGAAGCTGTACTGATAACGAAGCATTTAATTATGATAGGCAAAAATAACACGAAAATGCAGACGAAACTATGTATACCCACTGGTTGTCCAAAGCAGTGCTGTATCATCTGCACGTCATGTAACTGGGGTTCTCGGAAATTATTTGAAAATAAAGGAATTGAAATTGACCTGTACTTGAAAAGCTGGGACAGGAGAAAATTGCGAACATATCGTTGCAGTTCTTTCTCAAAAGAGAAAGGCTGGTTTAATAATAATATTCACGATTTCATGACCAGGCTATACTCACTGAAAAAGGACATCGTACTGAATGAAACAGTAACATTAGCATATCCACTTTTTTTCTGGTTACATTTGACATTAATTCATTCTCAAACTATTTTCATCTTCCCTCTTAATCGATTTGCACCTGTTCCAAATTTCACACATACGTAACACCGGTAATACATGGACGCATTGGTTAAGACGCTTCATGATTTTTCGGAAAAAAAAAAGCTTTATTTATAAAGTACAATTTAAAACTTTACTTTCATGGAAATATATATTTATATCTCGATAAATAAAGTAAGCAGACTCGTGCATTCTTCGTAATTTCCTTGCCGAATTACAGTGTTATATCCCCCATACCAATCTTCTGTCAATTACGTTTTCCCTGATTTATTAACAAATTTCATTTTGTTGATTCCACGGGGTGGAAACACATGAAAACTTTTAATTTGTTCTGACCCATAAAACTATTTATAGCAAAAAAAAAAAAAACAACAGAAAAAACCTGAACAGTAGACCTTACTTTCCAGAATATTCACCATGCTTTAAGGTAGTGTCTGCTGCCACGTTCTTTTTCTGCTGGAACCTCAAAAAAGATGTGCGTGGCAGTAGACTCGGTCTTTGTTTTATCGTGATTTCATCATGCTATGTATGCAATTACTTCTGTAACACATACTGTGAAGTTGTAGCGATTACTTTCACAAAAATGTTTTAAGATTAGGTCCCTCAGCATTCTTCTAATAATAAACCTAAATGCTCTGTAGTTAGGTTAGATTCTGTTAGCATTAAAATAATATCGCTAAATGCTTTCTAAAGAAAAGGGTTCTAAATTACCAGTACATTCATTCCCACTAATCATAAACTTGCATTTCGCTCGTCTTAATCTGTCCTTAAGATTTGTAACATCCTCTTAGCAGACGAATTACGTGGCAGGAGCAAATTTGATGCTTATTCTTACTGCTGACACGTGTGTGGCAGCAGACTCGGCCATGCTTTAAACGACTTCAACACAACGTATCCTACTTAGAGTACTTCCTGAAAATCCCGGCAGATGGCATATCGGTTAATTTTAATCGCGAATAGCCTTGAATGAGAAATGAATGTACTTGTATTATTTCTTTTCTCAAGCAAAATTATGTCTACAAAATACACTAATGGTAATGAACATATAAAATACAGGTTGTTTGAACTATGACCTTTTTATTCCGTTCTTTGAACTTATGTGTAAAATTTATAGATGTCGTTATCACCATTGGTAAAAAAATATAATGAGAATTAAGAAAACAGTTTAGAACATACTGAAACATAGGTGCAAGTTATGCTAGTTTATTTTTCCTGTCCATGTATCTTGCTTACATTTTCTTGTAATTATTTGTAGAGTGATTTGCATCTGTTAAAGCTATTTTTCACTACATTGGAAGAATATTTTACATTTATGCACTTTAAAGGACAAAAAACTGAAGTATTTTAATAATTCTGCCTTCAATAAATTTATTATTTTTTTGTTGTTATTAATGGTTAATTTAAAAATTCCTACAATATTTTGAAAATGTGTCTACTGTGAACTGAAGGAAGCTGTCAATGATGAAAATTGTGAGGCAAAATGTTTGATTGATTCAATTTTCTGCCACTTTTGGCTATTTGCAAAGATGAGGATGAAATAAGGAAGCACACTAACAAGAAGCACCCATGCCAAGGCTGGGATTCGAACCCCAGGCCTCTGGCTTTGTAGCACACTGAGTTACCCATTCTGCCACCAAGGTCAAATTGGTTAAAGCAAAACCTACAGGTACCTATGCCTTCCACTCACCCTTGCTTTTATTTTCTCCTCTCCCATTTATTTTATTGCAGTGACTTAAACTTCCCGGCTGCGAAACCATTTTGGCTCCAGAAGAAGGTACTGAATGCTTTCCTGATCTCTGTGTCATGCTTACTTCTTCCAGACCAAGTGCTGCCGATGGACTTCCTCTGCTGTGATTTTGTTCTTGGCCGTATGTCATTCTCACCAAGTGCACCCAACCAAAACTGGTTTACAATTTGATTGCCACATTATCTAACTGGAATAAGTTAGAGTTAAATAAATGTCATGAACCTACTTGATGAATATAATTATAATTTCTATGGCAATTAAGTGACCAAGGAAGTGAAACATATTGCCACTGAGACAATCTCCCAATTCAAATGTTTTGACTGAAGCTTGTTCAGAATGTAATTGCTTCATCTATGCTATCATCTTATATCTACATAAATCAATGTTGATAATTTTGGTTCATCTTCAAAATTTGACAGCTATAATATATTCTACATCAAACGTTAAAGATCATTCCTGAAAAAAACAGATTGACATTGAATTCTCAGAGGACCACTATGTGGTCACTGTGGACCAAAACATTGTGTTCATTGTTGTTCTGAAGTTCCTCTAAATCTAACTGACACAAAGATGCACTATGAAAACAAAAGTTGCTAAAAATTAATTCAATATCAAAGACTTAAACAACTGAACAACATAAATAACATGTGTATTTCAGTACTAAACATTTCACCACAAACCAGTAAGTATATCAGTGAAATGTAAATACTTGGTATTAAAAAGTCAGGGGTCCTGGGATCAAAACTAGAAATGAAATTATTTGTGGGGTTTTTATTTATGCATTTTTCAAGTTATCACTCATTCTCGTTGCCATGGTTAAGAGAGAGATGTAGAAAACTGATGTAAAATAATGAAAATACAGTACAAATTGACTTGGGTCCAAGTTCCTTTTGTTTTATTGCAATTTCATTATTATTATTATTATGTATTTTTTCAGCACAGGATACATTTCCCAATTATGTTGAACATAATACACTGTGAATAAATAACAAGAGAGAAGAGAGAGAGAGAAAAAAGAATACATGAAAGTATGAGCGTCTATGTACACAATATTTACATCAATTTCATGAACTTATTGTTGTGATTATCTATTTTTTCAGCATACTACATGAGTCTGTGAACATGTCGAAGTCTACAATTTTTAATAGTTCATTCACCGTGTCCTGCATGCGCACTGCAGGTGAAAACTTATGTGTGCTGACCCTTGACCTCTCTGTGTAGAATAATTTTCGGTTTCTTGCACTGTGTCAGCCTACATTAAAGCTTATACTTTCTAACAGTGCAGAACACTCACAGCCGTGATTAATCAGTTTCTGTAAAAAAATAACATCGCGGAGTACTCTTCTGTTGAACAAAATTCCAGACCAAAATGCTTGCATAAAGATGTATAGTTCTTTTTGTGATATTCAATGTTCACCTTGAAGCACAGCCATTTCACAAGCTGCCCTTGGACGCTCTCCACTTCCTCTTGCCATGTTTTGTACTGTAGATTCCATATGGGACTGCAGTATTCCAGTACTGGACGAACAAGTGTGACATATATTTTTACAACCGTAGGCACAGAAAAATTAAACAGAAAATTTCTTCTAATGAAACCAACTAGCTTTATGCACCTTTTTACCAAGGCTTGATAATGGGTGTTGAACGACAGGTCAGATGTGAAGTGGACACCGAGGTCAACGACAACTCTCGTACTGTCGAGCTGCCAATTTTATACTCATTTGTGATGGTTGTTTTTTGTTGGTGAATTCCATTACGTTGCACTTATTCACATTTAGGATCGTTCCCGTCTGCTTACACCAGTTTGCGAATGAGTTTCGGCCTTACTGCAGCATGTGGCAGTCATTCAATGAGCTGATTGGGTAGTGCAGTTTCATATCGTCTGCGTACATTAGAATATTGACTTTTTGCAAGTGGCTCAAAATATCGTTGACGAACAGAAGGAAAAGGTATGGACCTAATTTGAATCCCTGGGGGACTCCCGACGAAACTCTTCTCTCGGCCAAGGTGAACCCGTTTAGTACAACTGCTTGTGTGCGATCAGAAAGATAGCTTGCTAGTAATTTGTGCAAGTTACCAGAGATTCCAAAACTAAGTATTTTCTGGAGAAGGATGGAATGGTTTATTCTGTTGAATGCTTTGCTGAGGTCTGTGTAGATTACGTCCAACTATCCTTTGTTGTTTATATAGACCGCTATGCTTTGTGTTATCACTGCTAAGTTCGTGGTTGTGGATCTGCCATGCACGAAACCATGCTGCTGAGGAGCTATGACAGTTCTTAGGTTCCATCTGAGGTGATCGAAAATGAGTGATTCGAATACTTTGGAGAATATTGGCAGAAGGGAGATTGGACGGTAATTGCTAATATTGTGTTTGTCTCCTGATTTAAAAACTGGGGTCACGAGAGGTTTTTTTTCCATCGGGGGAGGAGGAAACCTGTTTCCAGCATTTTATTATGTATTACTAACGGAGGAATGAGTTCATTTGCACAAGCAGAGATGAAATGTGAGGGAAGAAGATCTGAACCTGTGGATTTGCCTTTTTGTACGCCCTTAAGCTTTGATGTATCATGCTACGAATGCAATTTTAACATGGTTCAATTTCGATTTACTTGTGTTAAAGCATACTGCAGAGTTTTAATGATTACATAACAGCCAATCCATTTGTAATGGAGGTTACACTTTTACTAAGGCAAAGTGATATATTATTCAAAATAATCTTGTTCTATCCACTTTGTTAGTCTGAGTCAGTAAATACACATGTCAACATTTATACTAGAAAGTTTTATGTGGAAATATCAAATCTATTTGAAGATGGAACAATATTTAATATGTAATGGAGGTTACATTTTTTGGGAACAGGTGTACGACCTCATACCTTTCCAATCAGAACACAGGTTCTGTGTAGCAAAACAAATATTGGTTTTCAATTTCAATAGAAGGAACAATGCACCAGCTGAGAGCACAAAAGAATATTACAAACTACACCATTATCGTCCATTTTTTAACCATTTAAAGCTCTTTAAGCTATCAGAAATTAGACTATTGACAGCGTCAGAACTCTGATACCAGCTCTTTTTCTACTGCTCCCTTTTTATAATTTTCTATTGTACCGAATACGAAAAAATGTTCTTCATTTGAAGATCTTCAAGACGACAAATATATCTCAGAATATTAAACAAATTATCAATCACCGTTTGGCTCTTGTTCATCCCTTTCCCAAGTAATTCACCAAATATAATCTTACATATATATATATATATATTTTTTTTTACCTTTTTCATCAATTTACTTGAGGGCGAATGGAGGTTATCCCTCGGTAGATTATCTATGCAACAAAACGATATAGTGTTGTTTTTTCTCATTTACACTGCAACGTAATTACTATAAGGGCGGATTTTGGCCTCTTTGCCTATTGTATTCCTATACGAACAGGGCATGAAGCGGACATAACTTGATTGACATGTTATGTAGTGAACTAATCAGTTAGAAAATCTGAACCTCCCGCCCCCAGGCGCTGCTGGTAAGCAGCAACCAGTTCATGGAGCGGACACGTGTTCATTGACCTCCCACACCCCCCGGGAAGCTCCATACTTCCTGTCCTGTCTCCTGTGAGCTTATTTCATTTTTGTGCGATTAACCTAGCTGTTCGTTCTTGTTCAGTAAGTTCCGAAATTTAAGAATATGGAGATCGTAGAGACCAGGAAAGGGAAACCGGAGGAAGTTGGTCTGAGCTCCCTGTACAAAGAAAGCGAGGACATCCGACTGTCTGTCCGTATGTGTGCAGCACTCGCTTTTCTGAAACCGGACGACGTAGAGGAAGGGTGGCTTCATGTCTACGGACAGGCTCCAGCAGAAGAAAAATTAACGAAATTTTTCGATTACTTCGTGGATCAGTGGCTCGAAAACCAATTTGTGTTACCAGCGGTGCCACAGGACCAACAACTCGCTCGAGGGATGGAACTACAAAGTAAACAGCCGCATGGGTACACCACATCCCAGAATAAACAAGCTTATATTTTTTTTGAAGCTGGATGCCGAGGAATCAAATGAAAAAAATATTTGAATGGAGCTCAACTTGGAGGGAGTGAAGAGAAAGAAGAAATATGTAAAGTTGGACGAACGAGTTGCAAGAAACACGAGAAAATATGAAGAAAATGGTGATGTACCTAAATTTCTAAAGACAATGTCCTACATTCTAAAACTGGATTGATAGCGTGTAAAGAACTTCTGACGTAGCACAAAACTTACGTGTTTGACAAAGCAGCTTCGCTTAATGCTGCTGATAGAACTAGGCCTAAATTTCTGAAGACAATGTCCTCGGTCCGAAACTGTATTGATAGCATGTAAAGAACTTTTGACGTAGCACAAAATGTACGTGTTTGACGAAGCAGATTAATGCTGCTGATGGGACTAGGCCTTCAATTTGAAGGCCAAGCACGGTTATCTGTGCGGGTCTATCGCATCCGTGGGTCTTTGGACCCCCTTTCGCATTGCTGGTGCGAGGCACTACGACAGGCTCATCTTCAAAATAATGATGAGGCCGAATGTGAAGAAGGCACGCAGTCCCGGCTGGCACTAAGTATAGACCTTTTCGCACTTCATTGCAAGGATATGTACAAGTTGTGTTTCGCACAAAGTGGACGTAAATACAAATCCATCCACCCTTTAGTAACACAATTTCCAGCGGGGTGGGGGAGGTCGATGAACATGTGTCCGCTCCATGAACTGGTTGCTGCCTGCCAGAAGCGCGTGGGGGCGGGAGGTTTAGATTTTCTAACTGATTAGTTCACTACATAACATGTCAATCAAGTAGTGTCCGCTAACAGGACAGCTCCGTTTGGAGCCGCCTAATTGGTTCTTAAAGTGCCTATAAATACCTGTTTTGAGGGTTAATGCCCATATTATATAATATTGCCTAAAATGCCAATTTTTCTATTCTTTTTTTATTCATCTTTATTTCTTAAACTTAGGCTATAAGTACATTGTAGAAATAGAAAGCAATATCTTGTTTAGATGAACTGAAAAAGTGACAGTTATCACATTACAACAGATGTAAGATTATTGAAGTTCTAATTTCTCTCTACCAGAATAAGTAACCTGTATAGCTATTTGGTGACTCGGACACCAATCAGATGTCAGTCCACCCCTTCCTCTTTTCCAACTGCACATTTATAGTAGTCAATCATTATTCAATTGTTTCGTTCTACGTGTATTTCGAAGCCTGGCCTGGGCATGGATGTTCATTATGAATGTTCTCACATCAATTTCCTCATCCTTATCGCCGTGAGTAGCCAAAGTTGCAGAAAACGACGTAAATAACCCAATGCAATCAATTGAGTATTCAACACAAATGCTTTGTGTGAGCCTGACATACGCCCCCCTCCACCCCCCCCCGGCCATCTTCATATCAAGAGCCCTACATGGATGCCCCTAGTCAGACAGGGCCCCTCCCCCTGGCACTGTCTTCAGCCCCTTGACATTAGGCAAAACTATTTTCTGTAATTTGTTTGCAGTGAAGAGTGAAAATGTAGACAGCAGATATTATTTTGCTCACAACTTTGGTTAAGGATAAATTCACAGAACATGAACGACAGCTAACACATTTCTTCATCTTATTTGTGAGAAGTATAAGTAGCGTCAAGTATTTAGAAGATTCTTTTCTCTAGACTCTAGAAGGTTCTTTCATAGGGCAGCTTCTTTATCTGTATTTCGCTGCCCCTGTTGCGATCTTCCACTTAGACAGAATCTGTGACTTTAATGACATCATGCATCTGTGTCAAAGGTCAAGTTTTCGGAACGAAGGGGAGTTTCATTGCTTCTGCCGGGGATGAATTGTACTGTAGGCACTATGATTGAATATTGTGCATTTTTTCTTGTGTGATTATCTGTATCATCAAAAGTAGTATGGAGTGTGCAGAAAGGGATGATTTCAGTAGCAGTGAACACTTTAAAAAAAAACAATGTTTTGAAAGTTATAGAAAAAATTTAGTATTTGTATGATATTTCTAAATTACGTAAAACTTAATGACCCCCCCCCCCCCACATAATTTACCTTCATTTAACACTGTCAAACTTTTGAAAATTGTACTTGGTTTACAAAGCGTCCCCTGTTAACCCGGGAGCCCCCACCCCCTGGAAATCAATTCTAGCTACGGGCCTGCCTACATGTTTTTCAATGCTGAAATGGCGACCCTCGGAAGAAGTTCCACCTACGCAGGTGACGTCACAGAGACTCTGGCGGGGTTGTAAACACGAGAGCTGGAAATAAAAGGGGCGTGTTATGACAGGACCTTCAAAAGCGGACGAAACCTGAATCGGATCCGCGAGCAGTTGGGGCATAGGGGTGAAGGGTGGGGTCGTAAACTTGGAAACATTATGACAGTGAATGAGTCCTAACTCAAGGTTACCCGCCCCCTCCTCCTCGAAGCCAATGCGTCGCTATTTTTCCACAGAAGATTTTAAACTGAAACCTGCAAAGATTGACATAACAGCTACTGAAGTGAGCCACAAAAGCCCAATTGATCATGATAATTAGAGCCAGTGGCTTAGTGGCCGCCCTACAATGCAGGGTGTGGTGAGGTGTAGAACCAGCCCCGCGATGTTTTTCTCTCTCTATGCTTCTGAAATTTTATAAACCTTAGAAATTCAACAGGCAGTGTGGCTTATGAAATAATTTAATTTGCGAGACAGAAATCTGGTTCCCAATAGCATATCATACGACATCTTCGATAATAAGGAGGGGGGTTCTGGTTCGGCCAGAGGGGCCCGGGTAACTTGACATATATGTCTCCTCCGAAATGCAAAATTAACTCCCTTGCTAGCAGATGGACATCTATAGGAAAACATCCCTTATCTCATAACTAAACCTCGAGTTTTTAGGTTCTAAAAAGTGTGTTTTTAGGTTCCTAAAATAGGCTCTAAAAATCCTTAATAGGTTCGAAAAACCCTAAAATAGGTTCGAAAAATCCTGAAATAGGTCCTAAAAATCTTAAGTTAGGCTCGAGAAATCCTGAAGAAGGTTAAAAAAAAACTTAAAATAGTTCAAAATTTCTGAATACTGCTGGTTAGGTATAGTCACCAGCAATGAAAATGGGACACCTATATCTTGAAATACGCACTGCACTATCTTGCATAACGTTATGTGTGTTGCCTAACCATACGGCGATGGCATAACTTAACATTGGAAATTTCCTATTAAACTCCACTCTTCGCCGTATAGTTAGGCAACAATCTTTTTATCATGTTATCGACAGTCAAACTCCGCAATTTTGTCTGCGAGGATCATCTTATGTGCTAAACATAACACAAAGCACGGAAGTGACGCGAAAGTGAGCAAGACCACACAGATCAGACCACTTTGGATTGCACAATTATATTTATGCTAATCAGTGTGGTATTTAAGACAGCATGAGATAATGACTTTATGCCATATAACAATTCCCCCAATGGATAAAATTTATCAAGCAGACGGGGGGACACAAGTACCCAGAGGGGGGAATTCCCCCCCTCCACCCCTACTAGGGATGTGTGGGACAGAATATTTTGGTCGGGACGGGAAATTGTTTTAATCCCGAAATTCGGGACAGGAAAAATTCGCTTTTTCCCGACGAAGTCGGGAAATTTTCGGGACGGGAAATGTTCGAAGTTTCCCGAAGCTCAAAAAATCTCGAATATTACACGTAATTTTTAACTTAAGTGATTGTTTTTGCATTTATGGAATAAAAACAAAGAATTTCCGATAAGTTCCAGACACTTGCAATGCAGAAAACGTCGAGAATTAACAAATTCTTAAAATGATCATTCGGTATTTCCCGACTGCTCGGGATCCCGAAAAGTCGGGAAGTGATTTCCCTAAGTTGGGATCGGGACGGGAAATTTTTTTTTCCCGATCCCGGTCCCGACTTTTCGTGATCCCGCACACACCTAACCCCTGATGATAATAGATAATACCACCCTGATGATAATAGAACCAAACCTAACAGACAACCTAACCTCGTAGACAGCCCTCGAGGCCAAAACACACTCTGCTCTAATGAAGCCAGAACACAAGGTAGCAAAACTATTGCGCAACAAGGGAGACCCCTTCTAATTGGGTCTCCCTTGTCGCCCAACAGTTTGCTACCTTGTGTTCTGACGTCAGACGAAGAAAGCGTACGAAGCTAGGTTAGGTCTGTTAGGCAGTGAAGGTGCCAGCCTGAGATAAGTGGGGGAGGCTACAGATTTCGGAGTCAAATTCTCAAGGGACTAACTAATACCGACTAAAATGTACTTTCTTCATACTTTTAGGGTACAATTTTACAGCTTGCACACAATCAGAACTCAAGATAAATCAATGAGATGTTGCATTTTGTTCCATCATATACAAAAGTACTTTTAGTCACGTATCTTTTATGTCAAATAAAATGCAATAATTATATTGTTTCTTTTCGTAAGCCATTGGGTGCGTTCCGAAAGTCTTAACGAAACGAACGCATTCAACGAAAATAACTGGGCTCGTGAATCTGGTGAAACCAGTTATTTTACAGACTTATGGGACACGCTAGGCGAAAGCGCAGGCGCAGCGTTTTGTTTAGAGAAAGTTTCCGCATGGCGTCAGCGGAAGAAATGTCCTTACGGCAAAAATAAACTCTATTATGGCCACTGTTACTCATTTTAATCACATTCTAAGAACGGTCAAGGCATACTTATCTTGTGCATGTTGCTTCATATCGCTATCTGTTAAAATTATAATACATTTTCCGAACTAGTGCAGTTTGAATCCATCAGCACACGCTTTGTCTGCAAGAAGCAGACGATTTTCACGGAACAAACCAGCATCCTGGCCCGTGCGTTTGGTGAATCTCGTTCTTGCACGAAACGCACGGAATGCGACTTTTGGGACAGCATATTGGGCGCGTTCCGAAAGTCGCACGAGTTTAACGCGTTAAACGAGTTATGGTAACTGACCGTTCCATAAGTGCTTCCGTGCGTTTCGTGAGTTTCATTATGCTGTCCCAAAAGTCGCATTCTGTGCGTTTCGTGCAAGAACGAGATTCACCAAACGCACGGGCCAGGATGCTGGTTTGTTCCGTGAAAATCGTCTGCTCCTTGCAGACAAAGCGCGTGCTGATGGATTCAAACTGCACTAGTTCGGAAAATGTATTATAATTTTAACAGATAGCGATATGAAGCAACATGCACAAGATAAGTATGCCTTGACCGTTCTTAGAATGTGATTAAAATGAGTAACAATGGCCATAATAGAGTTTATTTTTGCCATAAGGACATTCCTTCCGCTGACGCCATGCGGAAACTTTCTCTAAACAAAACGCTGCGCCTGCGCTTTCGCCTAGAGTGTCCCATAAGTCCGTAAAAAAACTGGTTTCACCAGATTCACGAGCCCAGTTATTTTCGTTGAATGCGTTCGTTTCGTTAAGACTTTCGGAACGCACCCAATGAAATCACGAAACGCACGGAAGCACTTATGGAACGGCCAGTTACCATAACTCGTTTAACGCGTTAAACTCGTGCGACTTTCGGAACGGGCCCATTATTGAGTCGAATAATATCCGAGTCTTAGTCTCTGTTCGAAAGGTACTACAAAGTACATACTTGGAGGATGGTCTTGGCGGATGTATCAAGACCACAGTGCAGAGCACGCCAAGATTGCAGTCTCGGTCACGTGACAAGCTGACTTATTGTTCATTTGTTTGAAATCGCGGAGGTAGAAAGCCAGCTAGTTGTTTGTTGTAGTTCTTCTAATGTGTGGAAATGTATGTATAAGTACATTTGTAAATGCTATGTGATTTCTATGGTGAAGAGCAAGTGTTTTAAACGTGGAAAACCAATATGTCCTCGGTTACATCTACTGATCGTATTTGGCGCTGCAGTCGAAGTGCAGTTCGAAAGATTTTTCACTTCCAGCTCACAACTTCAAGAGCGTACTGCGAGACCATTCTCGAAGTATGCTCGCTTCAAGTACGGTCTTACACCTTTCGGACACGGCCTTACTATTCATGTGAAGAGTACAAAATACACCATAGAAACTACACTCATTACATTATCAACTCGCTGGATATTCGTATAAATACTATACGTAACACTATTTCTATGTAAACAGTGTGACTAACTTGTTGCTAAAATAAGAAAATGAGCCACAGCAAGAAACTACGATAAGATACGTCTGTTTTTATGAGCAGCCACAACCTTTTTTAAATCCAAAGATTTTGCTAGCTCTTCAAAGGACAGAACAGAACCTCTCGTCACCAATTAGATTTCGAAGGTTTGTCGCAAGCAACCGTTGATGGGGATATGAACATTGCAATAACACAAAGCTTATAAAGTTCGTAAAAGGAAATTTTGAATGTTTCAATGATTGCAAGCAGCTCCTGAAGGTCTTTATTTTGGCTTCCATTCTGCCTCATATTGTGCTATGACTCTAAACTGTCCAAATCACAACAGTAGTGAGCGTATAAAGATTGTAGCTTTTCATGCTTCGGAAAAGTGGCACTAACTTAATAAAGTAGGCATCAAATAAGCGAAAACACCCTTGAATAGAAACTGTATTAATGGTACTATTTTCTCTTCCATGATGAAATATCTCACTTTTCTTGTTCAACGACTGGAATTCAGAACTTAGGACTAAAACTGGGAAGGATGTGAGAAATATAGTCCACTTAGGACGTGCCACTCTCAAGGAACAAAAATATTTTCACTACAAATCCACTTCCACTACGAGACAAATATATTGACATAAAAGCAATGAATATATGTAGTTGCAACTCTTGCACTGGACATTTTGGTTAGAGAAATGACTGCTGAAGATTATAATTTTATTTCAGAATATATTATGCTCTGAATATTGATCAGAATTGGATCAATAGTTTTATGAGATGTGCTTCAAAGACTTATTCTTCTGCACGGAATAAATTTTGGCCACTTTGATGGTATTGCAGAAATTATTTTCTAACATCACAAATAATAATTAATTAGCATATAGGCCTAGGCCTGCGAAGAATGATATTTGCCCAAGCGTGCTGATTTTTGCATCGTATGCAAAAATGTTTACTTGACTGGATTTTTTATTAAGATCCACTACATACACAGAAGCTAATTGGGACGAGACCTACAGCTTATAGTGGAATCCGAGCCACTTGATGATATGTGCCTTCACCGGGGATCGAACCCGGGACCCCTTAATTTCAAGGCAGCAGTATTGTTGCTAGATAACCAGGTCGGGGAGGTCCAATTTTAATATTTCCAACTCTTAACGTTTAAGAATTAATTACTTTGCTTTGTGTACTCTTTGATTTCTTAACATCCTATTATATCTCCCTCTTGAATATTTGCAACGATAAGGATAGATATAACGATCAAAACAATGAGAGAACATCGATAACACTTACACCATTGTCGATACTCGAATGAGGACTAACAAACAGAAAAGAAACTTGACGGGTCTTTAGATGTTGAACGTTGTCCTACTTCAAAAAAATCATTTTACACATCTGTTAGATTTATTCAGAAATATAGCAAAACGATTTATGGAGCCTAATAATGTACGTACACATTTAGCTGCGTATGCCAATAATCAAAGAACAATCTCACAGCCACTGAATACGTCGTCACCTACGAGGCAGGTAACAGATTTCGCAGCAAGTTTGGCTGGCACTCATGATTGGCCCATTACGTAGTACCAAATGGTAGCCATCAGGGTTGGCATGTTTAAAACAAAAGTGTTTTAAACGTTTAAAACACACGGCTTTGTTTTTTTACAATTGTTTTAAACGTTTAAAACAATGTGTTTTAAACATGTTTTTTAGAAGTGTTTAAAACACATTTTGGTACTTGATATTTTATAGTCTGTGTTATTTTTTTTTGTTTGGCAACCCTGTATTTTCATTGAATCTGTGTCAATTAATCCGTGCTTTACGGGTTTCACTTATCGCACAACACTTGAGCAACCTTAATGTTCTGACGTCACAGGAGAAGGCTTCTTAATTTTAGGCTAAGCGCCTACGTTGTTAGGTTAGGCTAGGGTTACCAGATCGCTATGAGGGAAATGTAGGACACAAAATATTTTCAATAAATAATACATATGTCTATAGAACATGTTAGAAAGTAATTGAAAAATGACAATTTTTCAGTTTTAAAAAATGAATTCTTAAAAGCAAAATTTCAAAACTTGCAATCATACTAAACAATGCACCTCTTACTACAAGATTTAAATAATACTTCTCAGAGGAGTCAATTTTTATCAAAATTTCAGGTTTAGTCAAAATATATTTAGGTTAGAGTGGACAGTCAAACTCTTGAAATTATAGAGACCAGTACCAAACATTTTACAGACTTTATGAAAGAAAGCATTTCTCTTGTGAGTCTGTTGTGCTGATGGTAATGAAAGTACACTCTCAACATTTGCACTAAAACCTGTAATGGCAAACAAATATTCATCAATTACCGTAATTTGAAATGGTTCCAAAAGTTTCATCTTGGATAGTTTTTAGTTCAATAACAGGGTGACTACCAAAATAACACATACAGAATTCTTGACATTTTTTGGACTTTTCTAGACTTTTTCCTTTTTTCTTAACGTTTATTTATTCGACCCCTACTTAGGTAAAGTTGGAAATTCGTAATTAAGAAAATAAATATTTATTTAATGAAAACCCCTAGACGAAAACTGAAGCTGTAACTATTTAAGAAGAGAATTAGATCTGCTTTATCTATTAATGCATCTTGGACTGTTTTTGGCAGACTAGCGATGCTTTGGCATCTGGATTGATTGATTGAGTTGGTGTTTTAAGTCCACTTTGTGCACAGTAAGGCTAATCGGGACTGGACCTACAGTTTCAAGGGGGATCCGAACCACTATGATTCTCCACCGGGTATTGAACCCGGGACCCTTTGGTACCTGGACTCATCCAGTATAATCTTATGTGGGGTTTGTGTCTGTTCTCCCTATATGTTTGTGACTGTCCCTTCATCTATCTTTGCTTACCACCATTCATCCTCACCTTCGCGATTAACCAAAGGGGCAAAAAAGTGAAGAAATAAATTAATCAACCAATCAGTCATTGTGATAACAAAAATTCTTGACCACAAGAATAATTTATTGCTTTTTTATTGATTTCTTTACTTTTTCTTGACTTCCATTACTCTCTTGACTGGCAGGCACCCTGAATAACTTTGTTCTCTATACCCCTGCTTTACAATCAAAATATTGAATCAGAATGGGAAGCACCTTATTCCATCAGTATAATATAAACCCAAAGGCAAGAAATTCCGCTTAGGCATTGAATAGTAACATCATCAGAAAGTGGTCCGAAAACTTTGTTCATTAATTGCTTCCATTTTATCGTTTGTTTTCTAGCAGGACAAACTTTTGTTTTCTTTTTGGGCAATGACTGAATCAAAATAAATGTCACTAATGAGTTTGGAAGCGCAGTCCATAGACTTGTAACTTGCATGATTTTTTTTTATGTATTTCCCTAATTTAGTTATTATTATGTGATGCTCAAAATGTAGGACATTTATGATATTTTTCAAAAACTCCCGGACCCCGGACATAAGGCTACAATGTAGGACATGTCCGGCAAAAACCGGACGTCTGGTAACCTTAGGTTAGGCAGGCTAGCTATGTATGCACAAGATAGCAAAACTGTTGCGCGACAAGAAAGACCCGTGCTTTACTGTAGAATTCGAAACTTCTAAGTTCTTTGTTTCGTACCGTCCTATAAATTTGAGACTGGTGGAAGCTGGAAACTAATATTTGAATACACAATGCGTGATTTTGATCATGACGTGATTGTTTTTCCTCTTGCGATACGATTCATTGATTTGTATAACTGAATGAAGCGCAGATGCTTACTTTTGGTAACATAATTTTGTACTTGGAAAGATAAATTGATCTGGAGAATCTATTATGACACTGCAGGTTGTTTTCTGCTATATAAACTGTTCAGGCAGAGGGAAATATTTCACTCTGATTTTTCCAGGACGAGGATAGTAATTCCATAATATTTAGTTTCTTGAAATTTAGATGAATATGAATCCTAACCTACTTCAGCAGTGGCGGAAAAAGGGTGGCTATTATCCACAACTTTTGTCCCTGCAGTAGAGGTGTGCGGGTTCTAGAAAAGTCGGGATCGGGAAAAAAAATGACTTCCCGATTTTTCGGAATCCCAAGCACTCGGGGAAATGCCGAATGGTCATTTTAAAAAGTCGTCAATTCTCGATGTTTTCTGCATTGTAAATGTCTGGAACTTATCGGAAATTGTTAGTATTTGTACCAGAAGTGCAAAAACAAGCACTTAAGTTGGAAATTACGTGTAGAATTCGAGATTTCAAGAGCTTTGGGAAATTTCGAGGACATTTCCACTCAATTTTTTTTACAACAATTTTAAAAACTACACCCTGGAAAAATGACCCCTGCAAGTTCTCGCGTTTCTCTGCGTCCAGTTTAAGGCAGAAACGAGACTTCCAAAGTTGCGAGGCCAGCGTTGCGCTGAAAACACGCCGCCGCCATGTTACTACGTCACTCCTTAGGGAGAGCTCGTTTGTCGTCTGCTTCGAGCGTCCAGTTCCGGATGGCTAGCCCACGGTGAGCGAACACGTGCCAGCAGTTTTACAAATCTGTACCGATTTAAATAATGGAAGAAGGAGCGATAGGAGAAAGGAAAGCTATGCTTTGTAATGATCATTCTTCTATGAAATATCCGTGCTGCTCACGTGCAAGATAAATGAAAGGGTTCAGCTGCGTGTGTGTTCTCAGGCCATGCGAAAAGTATTGCTTATAAAATTGGTTGCTGACCAGACACTCAAAAATATTTTTTAAACTTATATTTATCGATATGTACTGTAACCTATGTAGTGCAAAATAGGAATTTTCACATTCTTCACTTTATGTATAAAGCCTATTTAATTGTCTTTTCCATAAAGCAATTTCAGTTTGTGTTCCATTTCTGTTTCGCAAATTATGATCAAATATTTTTGTGCAGATAAGAGAAAATACACTGAGAAGATTACATTAGTTGCACAGTACATATCTATACTTAGTTTATGTATAATTATTACAAGGAAATAATGTGTATAACCATGGGCGTATTTAAGGGGGATTCAACGGGTCCAACCCCCTCTTTTTTTGGTTCACTAAAATTACCAGTTTCCTTGTTCTATCCGCTTGTTCATAAAAAAATCCTTCAGACTTATTTCATTCTCTTAAATTAGAGACGTATAGGACGGGATACGGATGGGAAGGAAATTTCGTAATTCCACACACCAGATGGGACTGCAGACCAATGTCTGCAATTTCCTGATAGTTTCGGAATTTCTGCGATAAGAAACTGCATTGAGACTGTCAAATCAGTATTTTTTCCCCCATGAGTCATCTTAAAGATATTTGGTTCTTATAAACGTAGTGACACAAGATGAACAGAAAAGTATCAATACTAGCGTGACTTCGTGACTACATACACACAACTTTGTCGGGTCCAACATCCCCTCCCCCGATGCTTCCCAACAAGCTTCCGGCCAGCAGTGTTCTGGATTTTCACTTACGAAATAAAGCAACCCTAATCATACCAAAAGTTGATCCTATCGAGACGAGAAATGGCAGCCTTGGTCTCGTTCTCGTTCAGAGTTGTAAATGTCTGTCTCGTGTTTATTTGTAAATGTCTCATTGACAGTCTCGTCTCCATTTATAAACATCCGTCTCGGTTTGGGAGGGCAATTCTCGTTCTCGTCTCAAGTCTAGAAAAATATAGAATTAACAACGTATGCAAAGGCTTATCATTATAAATACAAAAAAAAAACAAGAAACTTTCTTAATATTTTTTTTATTACTTTTTTTTTACTCCTCGTTTGGACGGTACAGCCCTCGAAAACTAAATATTATCCTGCTTATATATGCAAACCTAACTGCAGATTCAGAATTACCAGGAATGAACAGGCGTTGTAATTATTATACACAAAATACATGATTTATCTGAGGAAGTCTCATGTTCCAGGTTTGACTCTCGACCTGGGCATGACTGTTTCCTTGTGAGTGACATTTCATTGAACTGGAAATTGTTACATGGGAGTATGTTTGCTCGAGACTTTGGGGACAGCTAGGGGGATGCTTCTATTGTTAATGTTAGTGTTGCTCACCGTCTCATAAAAGGAGATAGGAAAAGTGAATGTTTTCGAAATGAGATGGGACAGAAGGAAAAGTTCGTCTCTTATCATGGCAGGTTGGGTGATACTTAGATTGTGCAGTTGGTGGTAGTGTGTCTGTGTGGGGGGTGTGTACTCCTGCAGCCCGACTTCGAATACTGCTTGTAGTTATTCATCTTCATTGTAGCGATTAGCCAAAATTGGGAAGAAATGTGATGTTAGAGATGATACATAATAAATTAACTATGCGTTCTCATCGTTGCGGTTAAACAAAGTGGACGGAAAAGCGACGTAAAAGTAGGCTAAATACAAAAGTTTGCAATATATATATATATTAACTGAAGAAAACTGTCATTTACTGCAGGACATTTAAAAACTCACCGTATCTTTTTATACCGTATCACCTCTTATATTGCAGAAATTGGCGTGTAAACCAGTGTGTTCTAAAAGTATTATCTTAAAATTTGCGAAGAAAGACGAAAATAATTGTAATTCCAGAAAAGGCATTCCTATAACATTAAGTTCTTGACAGTCAGAACTAACCTATGTATTCGCAATGAACAAGGCTGTTCACGTGTTCAGCCATTGACTGTTACAAGGTTTGCTTTGTCACCCTAATGGGAAAACTCTCTACCGAGTGGCTGAATTATAGTAAATACTACTATACTGCTAGGGCATAATTCATCTCCAAGAAATGGAGCACAGACTTTTGCACTGGAAGTTGTAAGATACTTGTTTCACACAGTAACAAGTGAATTTTCTGTCGCTTCTGCGGCTCATGCTACGTTGACGGGACGAGCAGAAGCCCCGCCTGCACGCATTTCTAAGTGATGACGTCAGAGGACCTCCTGTCTGTGGAGAGGACGTTTTCAAATCCGTGACGTAGTAGGTGAATTTCAGCGGTGTTTGAAGGCGTGTTTCTCGAGAACCGAAACAAATATCGCCGAGATATTTTGTACATCTCATGTTTGTGTCATTATCTGTAAAGTGAATGGATTTAAAACGTTTTTCATGTCAAAGTGGAAATGTCCATTGAGAATTTTCCCCGTCCCGAATGTCGGGATTTAAAGAATTTACCACCCTGACCCAAAAAATTCTACCCCGCAGTATGGTAAACCTTATCTCCAGAGGGAAATAAACTGTCCTTGCCGCCACTGTACTCATAAAAATGAGTATTTTATCTTTAACGACTTTAACTATAATTTACTGGGAAAAGGTTGACTTTCTTTTGTTTAAAACATGTTTTTTTAAACTCATGTTTAAAACTATGTTTAAAACAAAAATAACATGTTTTAAACAAAAAAAAAACAGTTTGTTTTGTTCCTTTTTTTTAAAAAAAAAAACACAAATCTTGACAACATGGTAGCCACTGCTATTCAGGCATATCTGCATATACCTTGATTTTAGAACACATCGTATTAAAAGTAACTTTGCGATCTAACTGAAGTAGAAAATGTACTTGCCTCAATGGAATTTTAATAATGAAAATGTAAACTTAAACTTTTTACGTTTTCGGTCAAAATGCGTGTACCGTTCCAAAAAAATCTAGGATGCTACAAGGGGGAGTCTTCAGCCCCCTATAGCGCCGTCCCTGCTCTTAGGTTTGGTTCCATTAGCATAAATAGAATGAAAAATTATTATTTAGGCTAAGAGAACTAAACCTATCTAGCATAACCTAACAACGTAGGCATTTAGCTTAAAATTAAAAATCTTTCTCCCGTGACATCAAGGTTGCTAAAGTGCTGTGCGCTAAGTGAGACTCCTTCTACCTACCTTGCTTGCAGTACACTGTGGACGTAGTAGTATGTCTATCCTGTGTGATATATCCAGGGGGTGCTCGTACAGTGGGATCCATGAGTATTACCGTGCAAATTGTCCATCACCATGTTAGTGCACTCTACTTTCCCCAATAAGAGCGTCAAGAATTAAAAGAAGACACAAAACAAGCTGTTGACAACTTCTGCCATCAATATACATAAAACTCCATAGCTTAAAACACATAGGATGTAAGATAAAAATTCATGAAAATAGTCGTGGACAATTTGCCGAGCAATACTAGTGGATCCCACTGTACGTTGGCGCAGATCGTATGCGCAGTTGTCCGTGGATGCATGACGTCATCATCGAAACACTCGGCACGGAAAAGGCTGGTTCCTTATGCAAATATTGAGAAATTTCACAACGAATATCTTCTAAAATATAGTAGCAAGGGAAAAGTTACAACTTTTACTGTTAAGATTCATCCTTTCTAATCAATTTATCACAAAGTTGATTCAAATGTGTAAAATGGTTTTCAAGAAATCGTGTTACGAAGGAACCCCTGTTTTGTTCTCTCCAGGCTTCCAATGTAAGGGAGTTTTAACTTAAGCGCGTTGGATTTCTTTTTGCTCTATGTTTTGAAATAATATTATTTTGTTCTTGTCAACTGAAATCATGCCTAAATGCTATGTAAAGCTGTGAAAACTATTATCAGAAAACTAACGGAAGAAATCTGAAATATCACAGCTTGATTGATATAAAAAAATGCGAGATTGCCCATTTTTGTGAAAAAGTCATTGTGCGAGATCTAAAAGCAGAACTTTATAATACTGTATGTAAATGTAAGGGTGTAATAAACGTGACTGCTTCCTAGGCACGTATCCCAGGGGGGGCTTAGGCGGCTCAAGCCCCCCGAAAGTTTTCGGTTTACACTAGGTAAAATGAGATTTTTTGTTTCTTGTCGTATCAAATAAAATAATGTGACGTTAATTTAAGGAGAGAAATAATTATCGAGGAAAGACGGAGAATATTCTTTAACCCTGTTATTGGTAACAGCTCGTATCCAAGGTGGGAATAAGGGGGCTCAAGACCCCTTCAGAAAATTTTCAGTTTACGCTAGATAAAATTAGGTTTTTGGCTTCTTGAATAATATGGTGATAATTTGAGAGAGATAATTATCTAGGCAAGACGGAGAATGTTCTATAAGCCTGTTATTGTTAATAGCGCGTATCCAAGGTAGCGATCAGGTGGTTCGAGGTCCCCCCCCCCCCGCTCCCCAAGGAAATATTTCAGTTTACACTGATAAAATTAGGTTTTTGACTTCTTGAATAATGTGACGATAATTTAAGGAGAGGAATAATTATCGAAACAAGACGGAGAATGTTCTACGGACCCTGTTATTGTTTATAGCGCGTATCCAAGGTGGGGATCGTAACTCGTGGACTCCCCCCACCAGGAAAGTTTTCATTTTACACTAGATAAAATTAGGTTTTTGTCTTCTTGAATAATGTGACGATAATTTTAGGAGAGAAATACTTATCAAGGCAAGACGGAGAATGTTCTATAACCCTGTTGTTGATAATATTGCACGTTAACTTTTCTTACGCTTTCGGTGTTGTCGTAGCGAACTTGAACACTATGTAGAAGAGACTTGTCAGCATTTGGAAGGTGCACAACAAAGGTAGCGCCGCAGGTAGGGCGATTCGGATTCATTGTAATTTTTTAATCTCTGGAAAGCGCGAGAGGGAACGTTCTTTTTTTTTTAAAAAAAAGGAGTCGAACTACTGGCAATATTTACGAATCGTTTTATCTGCGAAACGTTCTAGAATATAATGAGGATATTAATACGCGGCTTCAATTTCCCGGTTGATCTGTACAACAGAATAGGTGGAGACTTCAGAGGTAAGTGTGACAATTCATATAATCGATTAGTGATAAGTCAGTGTCCATTGGTTGCTTTATAAGATTCGAAAATGAAATGGACTAAATACTGTAAAGTAACTAGTTCCAGTTCGGTCCCAAAGCTAAAGACATTGACGACAGCGAAACTTCGAGTAGTGCTACGAGTAGTTCGGGTCGAAAGACGAAGAGATCGAAGGTCTCTCTCTCTAAAGTGAATATTTCGGCAGTATCGGGCTGGGTATTGGAGCGATTTATTAAAAAAGAAATAAGCTGCACAGATCAACTGAAAATCAAAGTTTTGAGTGATGATTTGGTTGTGCCAGGACCAAATGTTGTGTATGCAGCCCGAGAATTTCATGGCATAAAAAAATACTTTTGTTTAAGGCTACTGGGTTCGACACACACTCAACAGACAATTTTGGACACTTGCGAGTTCTTAGGCATGAATATGAACAATTTGATGGGTTTCGGCTTTTATAAGAGCTGCAAACATGGGAGGACAAGACACATTAGTGGTGTTCAGGCTCGAATGAGAGAGAAATATTCGTGAACTGTCTGATTCCAGTTCCCAGCACACAGTTTGAATCTTGTGTTGTCGAGTGGATTGTGCATTCCGTGCATGTGTAACACCTTCGTAAAAACACTTCTGGTACATAGATGTTTTGATGTCTGATGAGAAGAAATGGACAAACATTCATACTGAGATGGTTCCGGCACACAATATTAATGCATGGAAACAGAGGAGTTGAGTGGTAGAAAATGTCCCGATTTCACGTTTTGATTAAAATGACAGCCTTAAACAGTGGCGACGATTTAGGAGATAGTTGCTCCCCATTCTTTTGCCTCCACACTATGGCCTCTTAATGCTTGTCCCCTTCTCCCCCCCCCCACATTTTGGAACCCAATTGCCACCACTGGCCTTAAACATACAATTGTGATACTCCTTTAAAAAATGGTGTTCAGCCCTTCCCCCCCGAAAGGATTTCCTGGATACGTGCCTGATGCTTCCCGTAAAATATCACTTCACTCTCCACGTTCTTCTTCTTCTGTCTTTTCTTTGGCGCCGTCAATAGCTTCAACACGTTGTTTCTTATATATATTTGTTACATATTTGATTTAATTAGTATTCTGCTCGTTCCGCCACCTGAACGCAGCAGCTAGGGCTCAAAGCGCAGTGTAGTTACACCGGAAGAAGGCTCGGAAATGGCAGGTTTCAGAAGTTAACTCATCCAAATTGAATTAAACAGGTACGTGCTCTCTCTAAATTTAAATCATAGTTCACAAATAATTTGATTAAAAGTTTTAAAAGTATCTGTTTTATTTAATAGCGTATTAATTGGTGCATTCTTCTCCAGCATAGCCATAGGCAGTGACCACAGTACGGGGGGGGGGGGGGCAGGAACGCCCCCCAATTCTCGTTCGACAATTTCTCGCTCTCTTATCTGCCCCCCAGTAAAACGACAAAAATAAATAAATGAATGAATGCTCTTTTAGCCAAAATATGCATTTTTGTGTCGTATGTAACGCAATAATAAACATGATTGCCCCGGGAAAATATGATTTACCCCTCCATCTTTACTATTGCGCCGTCACTAGCTACAACATATTTTGATTTCTATTGTTCCCACATATTTATTTTAATTTTAGTATTGTGAATTATATTCCACTGTGTTACCTCACCCCCCCCCCCCCACACACACACGTACGACTTCAGTTGTAAGTTTTAGGCTAAGCTTGTCAAATATCCACTTATATCTTTATATTCTTGAGCCATTTAAAAAAATCATTTCGCCCCTTCTTCTGGACTATTTCATAGGAATGTTTTCCCACTGGAAGCCCCTTTGCAGATCGAGATCCGGGGCTATAGCCTTCCCAAGCCACCGTCCCCTCCAAATACTCTCTTGGCCTCATGAAAGACAAATATATGTATTTCTACGAAATATTAATTTGACTTGGTAGTTTCTCTTTTCGAACAGGAAAAAGTTTTAAATTTTAATAGCTTATAAATTTACACTAGCAATTTTGAGTAAAGGTTTTGCGTAACCCTAAAAGTACATTTAGAGACTGCAAGGTCAACTCCCGATATTTCAGATATATTAATAATTTTCATCACAAAGTCTCGCATATTAAAACATAGATGCCAATTTCTGTTTATTTCCTTGTAATGCTGACCTCCGTGGCGAAGTGGTTAGCACAACGCTTTACGATGCCAAGTGCCCCCAGGTTCGAATCCCCGCCCGGGCATGGGTCTACTTTCCTTTCTTCAATTTCATCATATCATCAAGCATCCTCATCTTTGCGATTAGCCATATGTGACAGATAAGCGAAGCAAAATAAACTAAGTCTATTAATCAATTATTTTTTTAAACTCTTTAATTCTTCTTTAGCATGCCACGTTTTTGTTAAAATTATATTACGATTTGTAAAATTACGAAATTGTAAAGGAGAACACGCAACTTCCTTGGATATATCCAAGGTAGATAGAGATTAGGTAAAGTCATCCGAAGATTGCCGATCTTGCATGAACGCGTGACGTCACCAGAGAGGGAGTGAGCTCGGCTGAAGCAGACGGCTCCTATCATTTATATGGGAGATTCAGAGAGCGAATGTATATTATTACTTTTAGGAGGGGGGAAATATTAATTGTCATCCTCCAAGATGGTATTGAGGCATCTTTTTAATGATTAGTAACATAAATGAAAACTTGCTACTTTTAAAAGGGGGCAAAGTACATGTGAAAAAATGTATTTTGAAAATCCATATTCCTGAAACTTTCTGACCGATGCGCTACCAAGAAAGTTGCGTGTTCTCCTTTACAATTTCGTCATTTTACAAATCGTAATATAATTTTAACAAAAACGTGGCATGCTAAAGAAGTATTAAAGAGTTTAAAAAAATAATTGATTAATAGACTTAGTTTATTTTACTTCGCTCATCTGTCACATATGGCTAATCGCAAAGATGAGGATGCGTGATGATATGATGAAATTGAAGAAAGGAAAGTAGACCCATGCCCGGGCAGGGATTCGAACCGGGGGCCCTTGGCATCGTAAAGCGTTGTGCTAACCACTTCGCCATGGAGGTCAGCATTACAAGGAAATAAACAGAAAATGACAATCATATGGCATCTATCTTTTAATATGCGAGAAACATTTGCGAGGAGGTTATTGAAGTAACAAATAATTATTACTAGACATTGTGATGAAAATTATTAATATATCTGAAATATCGAGAGTTGACCTTGCAGTCTCTAAATGTACTTTTAGGGTTACGCAAAACCTTTACTCAAAATTGCTAATGTAAATTTATAAGCTATTAAAATTTAGAAGTTATTCCTGTTCGAAAAAAGAAACTGCCAAGTCAAATTAATATTTCATATAAATACATATATTTTTCTTTCATGAGGCCAGGACAGTATTTGGAGGGGACGGTGGCTTGGGAAGGCTATAGTCCCGGATCTCGATCTGCAAAGGGGCTTCCAGCGGGAAAACATCGTCCAGAAGAAGGGGCGAAATGATTCTTTTTAAATCGCTCAAGAATACAAAGATATAAGTGGACATTTGACAAGCGTAGTCTAAAACTTACAACTGAAATCGTACATGTGTGTGTGGGGGAGGGGTTGGCTACGTGAGGTAACACAGTGGAATATGATTCACAATACTAAAATTAAAATAAATATGTGGGAACAATAGAAATCAAAATATGTTGCAGCTAGTGAAGGCGCAATAGAAAAGATGGAGGGGTAAATCATATTTTCCCGGGGCAATCATGTTTATATTCCGTTACATACGACACAAAAATGCATATTTTGGCTAAAAGAACATTCATTCATTTATTTATTTTTGTCGTTTTACTGGGGGCAGATGAGAGAGAGAGAGAGAGAGAGAGAGAGAGAGAGAGAGAGAGAGAGAGAGATAAATTGTCGAACGAGAATAGGGGGGCGTTCCTCCCCCCCCGTAGTGTGGTCACTGCCTATAGCTATGCTTGAGAAGAATGCACCAATTAATACGTTATTAAATAAAACAGATACTTTTAAAACTTTTAATCAAATTATTTGTGAACTATGTTTTAAATTTAGAGAGAGCACGTACCTGTTGAATTTAATTTGGATGAGTTAACTTCTGAAGCCTGCCATTTCCGAGCTTTCTTCCGGTGTAACTGCACTGCCCTTTGAGCCCTATCTGCTGCGTTCAGGTGGCGGAACGAGCAAAATACTAATTAAATCAAATATGTGACAAATATATATAAAAAAACAACGTGTTGAAGCTATTGACGGCGCCAAAGAAAAGACAGAAGAGAAACGTGGAGAGTGCAGTGATATTTTACGGGAAGCAGTCACGTTTATTACACCCTTACATTTACATACCATATTAAAATGTTCTGCTTTTAGATCTCGCACAATGTCTTTTTCACAAAAATGGGCAATCCCGCATTATTTATAACAATCTTGTCTTTACGTTTACTTACGCAATTACCGACTGGAAAGGCTGTGATACTTTAGATTTCTTCCGTTAGTTTTCTGATAATAGTTTTCACAGCAAGAACAAAATAATCTTATTTTAAAACATACAGCAAAAAGAAATCCAACGCGCTTAAGCTAAAACTCCATTACATTGGAAGCCTGGAGAGAACAAAACAGGGGTTCCTTCGTAACACGATTTCTTGAAAACCATTTTACACATTTGAATCAACTTTGTGATAAATTGATTAGAAGGGATGAATCTTAACAGCAAAAGTTGTAACTTTTCCACTGCTACTATATTTTAGAAGATATTCGTTGTCAAATATCTCAATATTTGCATATGGAACCAGCCTTTTCCGTGCCGAGCTTCTCGATGATGACGTCATGTATCCACGGACAACTGCGCATACGATCTGCGCCCGCGAAGGAGCACCCGCTGGGATATATCCATATGATCTGTGGTGCTGTGGACCCACAAAGCAGAGTGTGCTCTCCTGTTTATTTATTTATGAAATATTATTTATATTATTTGTCGATTACAAATATAGCATATATTGTAATTAATAATTCCACAGTGTTTTAAGTAAATGCTCATGATGTTGCTCAGCGTTTCTGGAAAGCTGTTTTAATTTTAACCTAGTGATAAACTTATATTTAAGCGGACAGAATGAGCATAAGAGCACGATTATTGCCTAGAAAATGGTTATATGCAGCTCCAGTTGTGCATGGTACTTTTTGTAAGAGATATCACCACTACAGAGAAGCGCATTCATTTTCACGAGGGACAAAACTTCTTACTTTCCGTCAACAATGTAAGTATTTAGGGTTTAATTACAGAATAACGTAAATTTCTCGTATCGGACAAACGGATTTCTTCAAATTTACAGCAGAAATTACTTACCGAATGCAGTTTCTTTATACTTGTGGAAGTTCGGGGAAGTGTTTTCTTGCATCGTTGATTGAATTTTGCCGGTAAATCATTATTTTTCGATATAAATATGTGACCGATGCACAAAAGCTCTCGCATCCATTTACTTCCAGGTGGATGTAGCTTGTGTGTGATGACGTAATCCCGGCCAGTGTTTCCAAACGTGTTTTTCTAACTGAAGAAGGCACGTTTCCGCAAATGGTTTGTTGGGCTATGTGTCAATTGTTTGTGGGGCTATGTGTCAATGGTTCTTGGGGATATGCAAGAATGGTGTGTGGGGCTACGCATATTTTTGGTACTAGTTTACTATCCTTCGGACACATTTATTTATTTTTACAGAAGAAACTACTTACCGTAATAAGTTCCTGTAGCATTGTCGAACATCGGGAAAGTGTTTTGTGTGATGTGGGAATGTTTCATAGCTGAAATTCACGTTGTTCGTTGAAAATTAATTCTCCGACGGAGAATAGCTAGCCCCACGAACCATTGGCGCGTGGATAGGTTAGGAATCATAGTTAAAATTTGGTGTCGTGTTAGTATCAGGATCTAGAAATTGGAAATAATTGCGAACCATTGGCGCTAGCCCCACGAACCATTGGCGCGTGCTTAAGTTAGTTCTGTTAGATTAGGAAACATAGTTCAAATTTCATCAAAATAACGTTGATACACCTTCAGGAATGTTCCGCGAAGCAGATACGTAAGTACAAATGTCAAAAATTGACAAAACGAAAAAATTAGAGGTGTCCGAAGGATAGTAAATTTTTACCCTTGTAGATCCGGTAATGGGCTGTTTCGTAACATGACAAGATTTTGGTGCAATGAAGATTATATAAAATTGAAATCCGCATTTAATTTTGCTGTACTCTGTATGGTATCACTGTAAATTAGAGTTTAAAAAAAGTCAAAGTTTTTGAATGGGTGTTTTTTCTTTTAAAAAATCCTGCTTTTTAAACACAAAACTATATATTTTGGCTTGTCTGCCAATTGCAACTAACCAATTTCAGTTAAGAGTTTCATAATTACACATTTTTCAACTAGCAAAATAATTGTATGGAGTGAGGTGAAGCTAACTTTTGAGCTATTTTCACGAAGTTTTTAACTGCACATGTTCTACAATCTGGCCTGGCCTGTTACACAGATACGTTCAGTTTTTAGTTGTTGGTATGTATCAAATATTTTTTGTTCTGCTCACCATGGAGTTGGAAAAATATCACAAGGTATATTCTGATGTGAACCCACATACTTACATGGCTATGTTATGTGAAATGATTGATTGATTGATTAATTTAATTTGCTTTATTTTACTTTGCTTTTAATGCCACGTTTGGCTAATTTGCGAAGATGGGTTGAGTGATGATATGATGAAAATTGATGAATGGACACTCACGAACATCCATGCCCAGGCCAGGATTCGAACCCGGGACCCCAGGCATCATAGCACGATGTGCTTATGTGATGCGAATTTGCAGAATAATGCACTTTATAATTATAGTTTCTTGTGCAACTTTTTCTGATAATTTCTCACAAAATGTTACTTTGGACAACTTTAACCTGTGTGCCGTGTCCAAGCTTGCTTCCACACACATTTCCAATATTCTAAATAGCATATGAGGCTATTTTCACCTGTTGAAGGAGAGGCTTTCTTATATTGTATCATTATATTGGATTAGAAACTGGCCGAAGTGCTAGGGCAACTTGGCCAAGGCATTTTGGTATCTCTCATTGACGTCTTGTGCCCACTTTGCCATTGTTCTGTACAACAATGCTGATTCCCCACAAGCATCTTGCCGACTTTCATGACACTGTCTTTTTCCAACTCCAATGCTTTTATTTAGAAAACATAATGACAACACTACATTAGAGTGCTAGCTAACACAAGCCTCTGTTCTTCTCGTCGCTGTGCATGTGTTTGACATGGTAAGGCAGACTCCTTTTGCTCTGAGTTAAGGTAGGTCTTTTAAAGTTCCATCGCATGTATTTAGGATTGTATTGAAATATTCATTTTCCAGGATGGTTTCATTCATCTTAATTGTGCTGGTTGGACATACACTCAAAATTATAAAATATGTAAATTATGTTTACAAGCATCTTTCTTAGCAATATTTCAGTACTTCACATAGTGCTTTCGATGGACCTAAAGATATTTGAACATTGAAAGGAACTAGTGCTTCTTATTAATTTCAAGATGCTTACAGACCATAATTTAGCCTAAGGGGGAGAGGGACAATTTCCCCTAGGTCCTTCTCTCTCAGGCACCTGGGGAGCACTGTTGCCAACTTAGCTCGTTTGTAGCCAGATCTGGCTCTTTCGTGCACTCGTTTGGCTGTGAACTGTGGCACCTGCCTCCTGGCCCACATAGACCAATGTTTGCCATGAGCATACATTTTTCACGTGGCTTGATATTGTTATATTGGCTGCGTCGCTCCACTACCCTCTTACCTCCCCAGCTACTTTTGTATAGCACCGTGGCTGAGGTGAAGATGACAAGATTGTTATCCAATAATCCCTTATTTTTGATTTCATATAGTGGATTATTGAGATGGGTGATGCCGTCAGATCTATACGGTGAAAACTAAGAATAGGTTGTCATCACTTTAAAGCATGTGCATGCACTTTGGTACATCAAGGCCAGCAGTGATTACACACAGCATAACTGTTACAAAATTACTTCTTTAACTTTTAGTTTTTCATTATTTCTTCTGTATTGCCTCAACAGAATCAACCTGCAACCCAAGGTTCGTCCTTTTCTGACATGGGACCATCGACACCTGCTCGTTGCATGTTGACAAAACATCTCAGTTTTGGAAACTGCACGATTAAGTGTCCAAGTGTACTGTATACTGCAGTCGCGAAGCTAAGGCGTAAATACTGGGTAGGCTGAAAAATCTGCTTATATTTTTTTTATACAGCAGGTTCATGCGTCGATTCTTGTTGGTCGCAAAAGTATCAATTCCTCTTTGTTTGAAGCCTTGATCAATAGAAAGTTCTTTAACCAGTTTTTTTTTCAATGGCTATTCTACTGAAACTGAGAGAACTTTATCTTTCATTTTTCATTGAATTACGGAGATATTTTTTTTTTACTCTCTTGAGGGTGCTCATACTTCTTTCGGAGGAAGCTGGGAATGTCAAGACCAACTTGATAAGTTGTGTTACTTCTTTGTAGATTGTTTGAAGATCATTGCTAACTATGAATTTTAGAAGGTCTGCAGGAGGTAAATGCTTTTCTTCATCAGCACAGATATTCTTTAAATCATTTTTTAATCGTTCTTTGTTGAAAAATGGATATGTGGACAGAAGGTTAATTAATTTCATCACAGGAAAATGTAGTTTATATTCCCCAAAGCTATTTTGGTCTACCAATTCAACAAATTTTATCTTTTCAAGATCTCCAAAACGTATTTCCAGTTGCACAGTCAGTGTGTCCAATATTTCGTAGGTTAAGGATCTGAGAGCCACGAAGTCTTGTCCACTTACATTTATTTTACTGCAAATCATCTTAGAGTTTCCAACACAATTTTACAGTATTATATTTTTATAACATAAATACACTATGTGACACACACACACAAACACACGCGCGAATGCACTTGAAGTAAATTAACATTCAACAATGCAGCGCGTGAACGACGGACGCACTTTGCACGAGAAGAAGCACAACAGGTTTGGTCCTGAGACTAGCCGCTTTTACCCAGCGAATCGGCGGTCCCCTCCCCTTACCCTCCCCTACCAGTACACAGAGCTCACGCTGTAGCTGCCTTTTAAACGCGAGGCTTTTCGTCAAAAGCCTCAGAGTTCGGCCCGAACGCGCTCTCTCTTTCTGGCCTGCCTGACGAGATATATGGAAGGATCGGCGGAGCCAAACGTTCGGATTACATAGTTTAATTCGTTTTAACAAACTTTGATTGTATAAGAACATTTTAATTTCAACATTTTTTTGGGTAGGCTAAGCCTCAAAAGCCTCATAGGAGCTTCGCTTCAAAAACTTTAGTGTTGGCATTGTTTACTATTGGGTGGCCGCGGTGGCTCAGTCGGTAACGCGTCTGACTACCATGCTCAAGGTCCCGGGTTCGATCCCCGGCCGGTTCAAATCCGGGAACTTTTCTAACGGTGGAAGCGGCCCCGGCGCCTACCCAGCGTCGAATAACATGGGTACCTGGGGGAAACCCTGGGGGGTAAAGGCGGTCAGGGGCGTGATGCTGATCACATCACCCCCACTCACGACCGGATCAAGAAAGTGTGGGGCGTTACCCCCACACCCCCTATACGCCTTCATGGCGTGGTGCTATGCACAGGGGAACACTTTACTTTACTTTTATTGTTTACTATTGACTACGGAAAGAACTGCATGGTGCCAAACTGGATTTGTAAATATTGCAATGTGTGAAAATCTTGAAAATTGTTTCAATCATCTTCTATCATCTGTTGCATTAAATACGTTTGACAACAGAGCAACTGAAATTCGAAAAAAATAAACAACTGCACCAGGACATTCATCTTTCGCCTTAGAGACTATCAAACTTCTGATGGTGGAAAATAACATGTGATCGGGTAGAACATCCATTGTAGATGATATTTTTGCTAGAAACTCCCATTTGTTTAGTTGTAACTTGAATGTGAAGTTGTTTCTCCATAAGAAATACATTGGATTGTGTAAATACTTATTCATCATATTTTTCAAACCCGGTATCTAGCTTAATAATCAACTTCAAAAACCTCTGCCACTTGCAACATGGGGAGAGATTCAAACTCTCAGATTATGTGTGAATTTTCTTTAGTAGCATTACCCATTCCGACGATATTGAAATAAATGCATGCCTGGTGCCAAACTGTCACACCTCACCTTAAATATAAGTGTATCATGCCATGAAGGTGGTGTATCAGCACCACACCCCTGGCAGCCTTTATCCCCCAGAGTTTCCTCCACGTACCCACTTTATTCGATAATGGGTGGGTGCCGAAACTGCTTCAACAGGTGGAAAAATCCTGGTTCTCCCCCGAAGAGGATCGAACCTGGGTCTCTCACATGGTAGTCAGATGCCCTAATGACTGAGCTCTCAGAAGTAAAATTATATATATTTATAAAAGTATGGGCTGGCACAATTCAACCAAGAATTGAGCTCCTAAATGCCCTTTAATAAAAATTTTATGATTTCTTGGTGTGATTTATTCAACACAGAAGACCCAGTTGAATTTATAAGAAATAGATCAAATTAATTATTGGAATGGCAACACATGGGTTTGAATTCCTTGAAGAGAAATAGTGATGTTGCAATTAATTGGAGGTTAGAGAAATGCATTATGTAGGAATTATCCAGAGAACAGATCAGTATGAGAGTTTTATAGATTGTGTGCTGCATGTAATAATTTTGAGATTTTCAGAAATTGGGTGGACGAACGAACACACTATGTGACATGAAAACTATGTAGAGTATTGTGATGATTTAGGTATTGTTGGAGAGGTGGACAGTCCTAACAGAAAATAACTGTGTTATAGTCGAAGTTATAGCTACGTTAACAACCAGCTGGTTTTGATGTCGACGGAGTGCGCCCACCAGCTGCAACAATCACATTCAATGCACAATCTCCACATCTACTCTATGCCACCTGGTCCCTCCGTGCACAAGTACCTTCCCACGGTCTTCACATTGAAGTTACAAAGTACGGCAACAGCGTATCCGCAGTCATGTGACTGAGACTGCATGTGGAGTAGACGAGCAGAATGACAGCTGCGCCCATTGGCTGGAGGTTGAGTGTTATTGGATGAAAACAACTTGCCCGCTATTTATCCCCACCCACGTTCATGGTGGCAGCTTTCTTCAGTTCTTGGGCGTTAACGAAGAAAACACGTGGACTATACCACTCTTACTTGCTCATAAAGTTGAAAAATCTTTAAAGATTTTTAAAGTATTTTTTTGTGATGAAAAAGATACTCAACTTTGGGTAATTGTTTGATAGGGAATGCCAGGTTTTACCACAATGAAAATTGTTACACAACATAATCAATACATGTCAAACATAATATTAAGAAATCAGAATGCTAATATTTTTCATAGTAAAAATATCACAGGTTTCAGTATTGGGTGTATGAACCAATGTTTCCACAGCATGCAACTACCGAGTGTCCCACAAAGGGGTTTACACTATTTGAATGTTGACAGAGAAAGTATTACAGATAACCTGATGGAACTTGTTGTATCTGGATCTGTCATGATTAGTGCTTGTTGCCATTCATTTGTTTTTCTTTAATTTCAGTTCAGTTGCCAGTAGTGACAAGTAATTGACAAGATGGCTGGGAACCTTTCAGTTGAGTAACGGAAGTGGATTTTAACGTGTTTTTGGAAATGTGAGAACATGAAAGAAGTGCAGAGACAATGGTGGGCAGAATTTGATGATGGACTTCTTGGGGGATCTTGTGAAAGTTTGTACCACTGCTTCCATGCCTCTTTCGTCCGATACTAATTTCTTCCTGCGACACTGTCTCAGATAACACAGTTCCTTCCCTCTCAAACTTGTCGCGTAATTTTGTAATTGTTAGACGTGACAGTGGCGCAGTGTCAAATTCTGCCCGCCATCGTCTCTGCACTTCTTTCATGTTCTCACATTTCCAAAAACACTTTAAAATCCACTTCCGTTACTCAACTGAAAGGTTCCCAGCCATCTTGTCAATTACTTGTCACTACTGGCAACTGAACTGAAATTAAAGAAAAACAAATGAATGGCAACAAGCACTAATCATGACAGATCCAGATACAAAAAGTTCCATCCAGTTATCTGTAATACTTTCTCTTGTTATTAACATTCAAATAGTGTAAACCTCTTTGTGGGACACACTGTATATTTTTTTGACAAATGGCCCTAAAACACACACAAATTACCACTAATATGAGTACACATAATATTGTTAGAAATGTTGAGTAAGTGGGAGAAGCATTACTATGTTGTTTAGGGTATCCACTGTTAGGTTACAGAAATTCTGCTAAGACCAGAGTTTTTGTCCAGAATGCATATGGGTCGTTGCTTGACCATTTTTAAGATTTTCTATATTTTTGTTGTTCTATCCCCTATGCAGGGGTAGTTCAAAGCAGGCATTATTTTCCTAAAACTTGACTTTGTTTAAAAATGGTGGTCATTTTTTTGTTTCATGACTTTGGGTATTTTTGGCCTTTGCAGACAATTGCGATAAATATGATAGAAGTACTTTTGAAGCTTTATTTTATCTTCTGTGCCTTTTTTCACCATCTCTAATGAAAATGGCTGAAATTTAAGGCCAAAGTTGATATTAAATTTTGAACGAAAATCTAAGTTTAGGATTTTTCTAGTATGGAAGTAATGTAATATCAGAGCTATAATTTATTAGAGGAAACATACATATCCAAAGTTTTGGCTGAAAATATTTCTTCTGTGCTACTGGCTTCCTCTTTTAGTTAACGCTCTTTGAAAATGCTCGATTTCAATTTTTTTCAACATCTGTGATGGGAGACCTAAAAATAAAATATATTTACAGCATAAAGTGTACTCTGAGAAGTACCTGTAAAAAAAATGAGATTGATATTGTTTGGATAACAAAGTTACAACAGGGGGAAGTTAATCAAAATCCTTCAAATTTGTTATTAGTTACAAAGAAATATTTACTTTTTAATAATCTATCATGTAATTATAATTATTGTATTTATTAATTACATAATGCGAATGGAATAGTAAGTCGGTTAGTAGCTATTGTGAATGAAAAGGTGTAAGGCAGAGGTTTATCTGTACATGTTAAGACATGAAATCTGAGACCATTAGTGGAAAGCTGCAACTACTCCAGTAGCCAGCCTTGATTGATCTGAATTGTTCCCAGTGCAGTGAATTCCAAATTAACGTCTTTGGCGGGACTAGCGAAAAACATGTTAGGGTTCCAGGAAAACATGATATCTGACTTTTGACAAGATAACTTTGTGATTGTGTAGTGTACACAAACATCTAAGAAAATAAAAATTACATTTAATGTCAAGAAAATTAATAACTAACCCCTTTACCATCATTACTCGAACCCCAAATGGAATTCTTTAGCACTACTACAGTAGATTTAAGTCATCATTCAAAATGTCTTGGAAAGTAGCAACACACTTACATCTGCATGGTATTTCTACTTGTGAAAGATGGATTCTTTCCTCAATTGTACAAATTGCTTGTTTTAATACTTATGGAATCTTTTTACAAGAAAATCAATGAAAAAAAATAACATTCCTTTTTTTGGGAAATGTGACTTTTCTTATGTAAAAAAAAAGATTTATAAGAGAGAAAGGATGCTAGCACAAGAGGGAGGGAATGAAGCACTAATGGTATTCCGCTTGCATGTCTTAATCTGTTCAAACAAACCTCTGCCTTACTCATCTTTTCATTCATAATAGCTATCGGACTTAATATGCCATTTGCATAATGTAATTAATAAATACAATAATTATAATTCCATGATAGTTTATTAAAGGTAAATAATTATTTGTAACCAATAACGAAAGTTTACCTTTTGCCCAAATTCCCTGTTATCCATGGAATATCAATCTCGATTTTTTGACAGGTACTTCTCAGAGTACACTTTACGCTGTAAATATCAATTCTTTTAGGTCCCCCATCAGAGATATAGGGGCTCAAACTTTGTGAAAAAAATGAAAATTGAGCATTTTCAAAGAGCTTTAACTACAGAAGAAACCAGTAGAAGAGAAGAAATATTTTCAGCCAAAACTTTGGATATTATAAAATTATAGCTTTGATATTATACGAGGCACATGTCAAAAAAAAGGGCCGATAACTTTTTACTTGGGACTGGCAACACTGACGAAGCTGTGCATGCACGGAAGCATGTTTTAGTATTCTGTGCCTGCAACAGAGGTATATTTCTCAGTGTGGAGGTGCGTACTAATAGAAAATCCTGCCAAATGCGAGGTGAGGTCAGTGTTTAGATTTCTCAACGCAAAAGGACTGAGTGCAGCTGACATTCATCAGGAATTGTGTGTCATTTACGGACCAACAGTAATGAGTGAAGGAAAGGTTAGACAATGGTGCTGTGCTTTTCGGGAAGGACATTCAAATGTTCATGATGACGAGCGGAGCGGCAGGCCTAGTGGTCTGTTGTTCTTGGACGACATTGTGCAACGTGTTAATCAGAAAGTGCTATCCAATTGCCGTTTCACCATTACTGATCTAGGCAAGGACTTTCCTGAAGTATCTGATTAAACGTTGCACCAAATTGCAACGGACAATCTGGGTTATCGCAAACTGTGTGTGAGGTGGGTGCCAAAAATGTTGACAAACACAAAGATGAAATTAGCACGTGATTTTTTGGGCCGCTGGGAGAAGGATGGGGATGACTTGTTTTCTCACATAGTGACTAGAGACGAAACCTGGATATCGTTCGTAACTGGTAAGTCGAAGCAGCAGTCCATGCAATGGTGTCCCTCCGGTTCACCGAAACCGAAGAAATTCAAGCAAACACCATCACATCGCAAAATCATGGCAACCTTGTTTTGGGACCAAAAAGGTGTAATCCTCGTGGAATTCCTGGAACCGGGACGAACCAGCACAGCAGATGTGTATTGCAAAACACTGTATTGCGACGTGCCATCCAAAACCAGCGAAGAGGAATGTTATGGTCTGGAATTCTGCTTATTCATGACAACGCCTGCCCACACACAGCTGACTGTACTGGTGCGACAATTCAAAAATTCCAATGGGAATGTTTTAATCATCCACCATACAGTCCCGATCTTGCCCCAAGTGATTACTATCTGTTCCTTCATCCCACAAAGTGGCTTGCTTCGCAACGTTTCGATTATAGTGAAGTTCTCAAGACATCAGTTCTCGACTGGCTGAGATCCCAGGTGGCAGAGGGTCTACGTAAACTTGTTCCTCGGTACCAAAATGCTTGGAGCATCATGGTGACTATGTAGAAAAATAGCCAGGGTATGCACTTGTATAGCATCAAAATAAAAATTTTCTCGCTTGATTTTATTCTCTGTAATAACCAATCGGCCTTTTTTTTTTTTACATGCCCCTCTACTTCCCTCCTAAAAAAATCCCAAACTTTGATTTTTGTTCAATGTACTGAAAACAATGTTGTTTACCACAGCTTTCTATCATTTTTCTAAGCTAAGTTATCATAATTATTGCAACTGTCTGCAAAGGCCAAAAATACCCAAAGTCAGGAACCAAAAAGTGGCCACCATTTTTAAACATAGTCAAGTTTTAGAAAAATAATGCCTGCTTTGAACTAGGGATGGCCAGATCCGGATCCTGGCGGATCCAAAATCTGGATCCGGTTGGTTCCGGATCCTAAAATTTTTCGGATCCGGATCCGCAGATCTGGAATTTTCAGATCCTGATCCAGATCGAGAACTTTCGGATCCGGATCCGTTTTGCCATCCCACATGCGCTTCTTTGGAAAGTAAGAATGTGCTTATAACATATTGTTACCTGCTAATATACATATATATATATATATATATATATATATATATATATACACACATACACACACACACACACATATATATATAGTGTGTGTGCGCACGCGTGCGCGATTTGTAATTAATTAATACACTTACTAGGGAGGTCTAAGTCTCCCCCTCCAATTTCCATGAAACTTGGCAGGTGTATAGAGCCCCCCCCCCTCAAATGTCAAGATGAGGAGAAATTGAAGTGGGGATCTGACCCCGAAACCACGTAAATATGGCATAGGAAGAAACAGGGGGCATAGGACCTCTCTATACACCTGTCAAATTTCATGAGAATCGGAGGGGGACACAGGGGTCAGATGATTCCCACGTCAATTTGTCCTCATCTTGACATTTGAGGCGGGTTTTGCCCTCTAAAAGTCTTTTAGCCGAAACAAAAAAAACACGTATTTCTTCCTTTGGGCCCCTCTATACACCTGCCAAGTTTCATGAAAATCGGAGGGGGACACAGGGGTCAGATCCTCACTTCAATTTGTCCTCATCTTGACATTTGAGGGGATTTTGCCCCCTGAAACAGTTTTTAGCTGAAACAAAAAAACACGTAATTCTTCCTTTGGGCCCCTCTATACACCTGCCACGTTTCATGGAAATCGGAGGGGAACACAGGGGTCAGATCCCCACTTCAATTTGTCCTCATCTTGACAATTCAGTGGGTTTCGCCCTGTAAAACCGTTTTTTAGCTGAAACAAAAAAAAAAAAAACACGTATTTCTTCCTTTGGGCCCCACTATACACCTGCCAAGTTTCATGGAAATCGAAGGGGGACACATAAATCAAATGCCCACTTAAATTTGTCCTCATATTGACATGTGAAGGGGGGGTTGCCCCCTAAAACAGTTTTTTAGCCGAAACAAAAAAAACACGTATTTCTTCATTTGGGCCCGTTTATACACACACCTACCAAGTATCATGGAAATCGGAGGCGGACACAGGGGTCCGATCCTCATCTTGACATTTGAGGGGGTTTTGCCCTCTAAAACAGTTTTTTAGCTGAAACAAAAAAAAAACACGTATTTCTTCATTTGGGCCCATTTATGCACACACCTGCCAAGTTTCATGGAAATCGAAGGGGGACACTTAGATAACCTCCCTTGTTAGTCTTACACTTTGTAATTATTTAACACTGCATATATTATAATGTTTTAATTTGTAAAACTGTAACTGTAGAACAATTGTACAATTTTTGTATAACATTTCTATCTTGTTATATGTGTTAAAGGTTTCATCCTGGAATGGAATGTCTCACATTTATGTGTGTTTTCATTTCCAATACATTCAAATGAATACATATTCGTTTCAATGGCATTTACAAAATCACCTCGGACATTTGTGCACGAGTGTGTTAGCCGATGCGTAGCAAAGTATTTTAGGAACAACACTTGAAAAAAATTCTTGTAGGACTAAGGAGAAATTTCTTTGTAATCGAAGATCATAATACATTTTAAGGTGTGGTAATATTATAATGGGATTGAGATACGAAACTCTCGGATCCGGATCCAGATCCGAAACTTTCGGACCCGGATCCGGAACTCTCGGATCCGGATCCACATCCGGAACTTTCAGACCCGGATCCGCAGATCCGGAACTCTCAAATCCGGATCCAGATCAGGAACTTTCAGACACGGATCTGCAGATCCGGAACTTTCGGATCCGGATTCGTTTGGCCATCTCTACTTTGTACTACTCCTGCATAGGGGTTAGAACAACAAAAATATAGAAAATGTTAAAAATGGTCAAGCAACCAGTGCTGGACCATTCATTATGGACTGACCCAAATGCAATCTGGACCAAAACTCAGGTCTTAGTAAAATTTCTGTGAACTAAAAGTTTTTTTTGTACAATTGTGAACAAAGTGGATAAACAATATAGTAATGATTCTCCCACTTATTCAATAAAGATTTTTCAACTTTATGAGCAAGTAAGAATGGTAACACAGTTATTTTGTGTTAGTACTGTCCTTCGCTCCAACAATACCTAAATCATCACAATACTCCACATAGTTTTCGAGATATGACACGTTTTGTGTCACATGGTGTGTTCGTTCATCCACTCAATTTCTGAATATCTTTAAATTTTAAAAAATTCGTAACTTTCGAAATATTTGTTGGACAAGTCTAATATTACATATTTGTCATATTGGATGAAGTATCTATCAATTAAAGAAAATGAAAGCAAATCCATGACTGTGAAGCAACTTTTTGTCTTTCAATTGGGTGATTTCACGTGGAATGATCCAATAGTATTTAATGATTACATGGTTCCCACACACCTAGAGAACCTGGAAATCTCAGGGAATTCGGAGGAAAATAAAAACTGAGGAACCAGAACATGCTTCTGCTGATAACAATAATTACAATCATATGTGGCACCAGGAGGTGCTTGCACATCCCTTGTATTCAGGTCAATCTTCCTTTTGCACCCTTAGTTTTCATGTCAATACAGTAAAATTCCGATTTTATGTTCCTTGATTTGAGTTTTTCCCGAATTATATATTCAAACTTGATGGTCCCAACATAGTACAGTGTTAAGAAATTTTCCTCAGTTCTACATCTACCTGCATTTTAATTTTTTTCAGCTTGGTCCCCTGAAAATCTTAAAAATCGAGGTTCCACTGTAGTAATAATATCAAAATGAATGATTCATTTAATTGATTGATTTGATGTTTTAAGTCCACTTTATCACAGTAAGGCAAATTGGGACTGGACCTATAGTTTAGAGTGGGATCCGAACCACTATGTGCCTCCACCGGGTATCGAACCTGGGACCCCTTGTTTACAAGGTGATGATGCCACCACTGTGCCATCGGGGAGGCCCAAAATAAATGAATGAAGCATAGAAGCAAGTTTACAAGTTGTATTAAGGTGATCTGCTCCTGCAATTTTGGTGGCAATAAACATGTCGAAAGTGTAACTAAAGAAGTAATGCACAATTTTGTTACTGTTTTATGTAGTTAATCATTTATATCAAGTAGTTACAAAATTACTTACATTTTAAAGCAAACAAGTATCGGGTGATTCCCTTGCTAGAGGCCGAAAACTTTTGTCTATAAAGCTGCCATTTACTTAAAGTTTGTCGTGAAATTTTGTATGCACATACCTTCAACAATATAAAACAAGATCTAACCCCTCGGAATAGGTTTGGACTCTTCCAGTGACCTTCATTTGTTTTGTTCTGTGACAATGCATCTTGGTAGTGTGTTCCTCGTTCGTAAATATTGGGCAACTGGTTCGTTGGAGTGAGTGTCTCATAGGCGAATTATAGGCCCTATTTTTTTTTTTTTTTTTAATAAACTGTTAACACTGAAGTCTACCTGGGAATATTCACTGAGTTTGTCAATCAGATAACAGATGATGAACTAACTGATGGTTATTTCCAACACACTTCAAATGTCAGCATGAGAGAAATTAATTTTTTTTTGGAGACTGAATTATCTAAAAAAATCTTTGGCCACCAAGATCTCCCGATCTCACCCCACCCAACTTCTTTCTTTGGGGCTTATTGAGGGAAAAGTATACAGAAATAAACCCCCGCACAATCGCAGCCCTCAAAGAAGCTATACGTCAAGAGATTGAAGCCATTACAAGAACTCAACAGACTATATATATGAAATGGAAAGCTACTTGGCAGGCCTTGACCCTCAAAGCGTTGTTGTGTGATTGAGTTTAATTTTCTTATTTACATCCATTTTTGTATTGTATTTCGTATTAATAAAAATATATTTCCTGTATCTAAATGCACAGCCATGGAAATAGCTGGCTGGGCTGAATTGTGCTGGTACCACATGTGGGAAAAGCAAAGCGACAGCAGGACAAAAGTTGCTGGTCCCTTGCAAGTGTGTGAAAACGTCAACCAGGCTGCTTTGCCTAGCTCGAGCGTCAGACCGACCTCTCTCCGGGGCACTTTTGTGTCATCCATGACCTTTCGAGCAAATTCTAACAGTTTGTATCACATGGATTACAAAGACCAACTCTACAATGTGATCTTCCATTCTCTTAAACCTACTAACACGCGGGGTTGTGCTCCGTCGTGGCAACAGCGGGAACTTGTGTCATCTGGTGTTTTTAAGTGAATTGAGTTTATATTTATATAATTATAATTCCATGGTAACTAAGAACGTTTATCTTGTTGTGTGCGCATGAATATATATGTAGTTCCCTTTCCTTTCTAGGTGATAAACTTCATTCAAGACGTGGATATGCCTTTAAATCTAATCTGCCAATCAAATGGGTCAGACCTCCATATGTTTCATGCATTTTACCTCAGAAGAGTGGTGACCTAGAACCATTACCCCCAATTGACATTTCACAGTTTCCATCTCTGCATGAGAAGTCAAAGGAACTTGAAACGTAAGTAACTAAAGTGTCTTAACTGCTGCAGAATTCTATCCAACATCAATTACATTTTCACCTAGGTTCTTGATTTTCTAGTTTTGTAGTCATCCTTCTTCTTTGCTTTCAATTATGTTAATTATATTTGCTTTTGACTTCAGTAACACATTATTTTTAAACACTGAACCATGGTCACATGTATGAGCAAGTTACTTTTTTTCAGACTTGGGATGTAATGTGTAGCATTGTCACAGAACTCTGTAAGAAACATGTAGTCATGTTGTGTATCAGACTGTTGCCCAATGACACAATAAATCACAATGTAGACCTGAACTCAGTGCTGTTTACTCTGTATTTGTTTTTTACTTTTCATTTCCACCACTTTTGGGTAATAGCCATGATTAGGGTGAGTGAAGGGTGGGGGGGGGGGTGAAGTAAGCCTGTCTCCACCCACATACATTCGAGGGTATATGTGTATCCTGGTACCTTTAAATAAACCAGGATGTCAGTTTCTCTGAATTTAAATGTTTTTTTTTAAAATCTCTCTTATTTATTCAATAATTTATAATATACATAATATGCCACAAAAAGAAATAAGAACAATAAAATAAAATACAAGATATACATTGTTGTCATGAGTATAATGTTTAGTGTTTAGTTTACTCATTCTGGACACCAGAGCAGTATTAAGTGCTGTCTGATTAGCTAATTTAATAAATAATGTACAATTAGTGAATAGTTAATTTAATAATGTTAATAGTTTTATTATGATTTTGGTTTGTAGTTAAGGTTATAATATTTTGTAGTTGTCACTGGCTGAAAATTATTTTCATACTGGCTTCTCTAATACCTATGCTGGATATCCAGAACAGCTTTTTTGTCTTCATTGGGATGTTTTTTCATTAATGTTGCAACAAAATTGCGTGGCATAATAAAATATTAAAGGAAATGTGAATTGAAGCCCTGGAATATGCATACTTGCACCAATGCACCGACATCCCCTACCCTATTCTGGAATGCCAGAGCAGGACATGTTTGTCCTTTGTCCGAATACAGTCAGCTCGACATTCTTATTAATTTGTTGTTTTTCGTACACATAAAGAATATTGCTGAACATAAGCGTAAGATGTAATCATAGTGTAAGCTTGTGGAGAGTGCAGACCAAGCCGAAGTGTTGAACTTGGCTATAAGTCAACTTGCACAACAAGTGCAGCAGTTAGTACTTAACGGGATCCACTCCACATCAACCATGTTATCAGTTTTTAGGGAGATATGAAGCCTCAGAGCAACTGGAAAGTTTTGAGAGCAGGAAATTTCAAATTCAAGGAAGGAAGGAATAAAGCCAGAGTCTGGCAATTGAGGGTCTTCAAAAAACCAATCCTATCCCCAGGCGATACCTGGAGCTAATGGTTATTCTACTGATGGCCAGAAAGTTTAACCTGGCACGACTCCTGTCAAAAACTTCTCGGTCATCTGCAGGGCGTTGTTGCCACTGATTTTGGCACAAGCGAACAAACGTGGCGACATGCCGTGCTGTGAGCAGTTATTTGGGGGTGTATGCACAGACTTCTCCAATGCCAGAAAATTAATGTCTTGTGACAATGTGCAGGGTGGCTACTCAAAGGGAATTTCGGGAATTATGCATGATATCAACTCCCGGAATTCTACGTGAATTTTTCTCCATAGATGTGAAAAATTGCAACTTTTATCAATCCATATCCCATTGAATTTATGCCTGAGGCAAGTGCTTCACAGTTTAGCTATTGTTTTTATGGAGGAAGGAAAAGAAAAAAAGAGCTGCGTGAAAAATAAAACAGAATTCTCTCAATATGTTTGCTTTGTTAGTGTCCTTTGCAGAACAATCTATCTGACAGACGAAAGATTACTGCAAGATAAAATATCTTGAATTTGATTTGAAATTCTTATACAATTAACATTTTTTCGTAGATTAATATATCCTGTAACATTTGCGACTTGTGTTTATAGATGTATTTCGAGTCTGAGTTTGTCATCATCATCATTCTTCGCCGTTTTCCTGCCTCTTGCTTGGTCAGCATAGAAGTCAAGCCTCTCCATTTTTTTCTGGTCTTCCACCACTCCTCTCTTTCCACGGTGTTCCAATCTTGTCCTCTTCTCCTAACATTCTCTACTATCTGCTCTTTCCACTCACATCTTGGTCTCCCCCTTTGGCCTCACTCGCACTCCTTGTGCATTGTAAGCTCTTAATGGCAGTCTTTCTGCACCCATCCTCTTGATGTGTCCAAACCATCTCATCTGTGCCTGATCTATTCTGTCCTGAAGCTTCACCACCCCACTGTCTTGTTGGATCTCCTCAATTTATTTATTATTTTGAAGCAGGTCATCCACAATATAATCCTTAAAAATTTCATATCCACTGCCTGCATCTTTCTTTTGTCTCTGTCATTGGCCAAGTGTCTGCTCCATATGTAATTTTTGGCACATAGTAAGTGTTATATATTACTTTCTTGCGTTTCATAGATGCATCCCTAGATATTTGAAACTCTCCACTACCCTCAACTCTTCCTTTTCCACCTTTATTCTTGGTACATTTCTGGCTATGTTTCTTGTTATTAGCACCTCACTCTATTCTGCACTGAACTTCATTCCAACTATCAATCTGTCTCCATACTTCTTCCCTGTTTCTCCATATTACTAAGTCATCAACAAACTTCATTCAAGACGTGGATATGCCTTTAAATCTAATCTGCCAATCAAATGGGTCAGACCTCCATATGTTTCATGCATTTTACCTCAGAAGAGTGGTGACCTAGAACCATTACCCCCAATTGACCTTTCACAGTTTCCATCTCTGCATGAGAAGTCAAAGGAACTTGAAACGTAAGTAACTAAAGTGTCTTAACTGCTGCAGAATTCTATCCAACATCAATTACATTTTCACCTAGGTTCTTGATTTTCTAGTTTTGTAGTCATCCTTCTTCTTTGCTTTCAATTATGTTAATTATATTTGCTTTTGACTTCAGTAACACATTATTTTTAAACACTGAACCATGGTCACATGTATGAGCAAGTTACTTTTTTTCAGACTTGGGATGTAATGTGCAACGAACAAAAAGGGCCTTCATCTCTTCCACTCCTATGCCTTTTCTATATCTAGGAATGCCATAATCAAATAATTTCTCATTTCCATACTCATAGTGTTTAGTGTTGAAATTGCCAACTTGAGGGAATGATTCGTTTTGTCGGGAAGTATGGAGGAATCTAACAGAAAGTACTAAAGCCAAGGCTGAATATTTGCAAGATCTGGATCTCTTTTCTGCATGGAATAAACAAAGCCTTAAGCAATTTCATCAAATAGTGGTACTCAAATCATGAATTCAAGAGATTTTGCATGCAAAACACGATATAGGTGGACAGTTTGGATTTGCTAAATTCTATGCTACAATAAAATTGTGAAACTTGTGGGTGAACATGAAAAGTAATGTAATGAAATGTCTCATTTGTTCCTAGAACAAGCCTGACAGATTGGGCATTGTGAAGAAGAAACTAACCACAATTCAAATAACTAGTGAAAAAAGTGACAAGTGACTTAGAAAATGTAAATAAATAATTTTGGAACAGTCATATTCACTGGATTCATAGTGTGATCAAACTAACTTTATCTCAACTCTCTGTAGTTAGTTACGGAAATTTTCTGGCCTGAGAGAAAGAGATGTTCATTAGTACTTGATCTAATTTAATACACTCAAGAAGAAATTAAAAAAAAACTATGAACAATTGTAATTTTGGAGATTCACTTAAGTATCTTCTTAATCCACATGCTGGATAAAACATGCTCTCACCTGTTCCTGTATGCGGATAAAGAAGAAAGAAAATACAGTATAAGTCACTACAAGCCTGACATTTAATGCATTTCTCACCTGCATTATCAATGGAGTAGGAGAAGAAACAAGCCTTGTAGTCTTCCTCTCAGGTGATAAACCCATGAAATGGTAACCTTTAGTGTGTCATTTTGTGCTGTGTTTTCTTTCTTATTTTTTTTTTATCCCTGCACAAAGGCTGTAACATTGGGGATTTCATGTTCACTAGATTCATACATGTGCCAGTCCAAGTCCTTAAAAAGTAAATGCCGTATTTGCTGGCTGCTTTTTTTCTTTAAAAATAGGTCTTACGCGATGCCAGTAGTCAGTTTTTGATTACCTTCATTTCTGGCAACTTTCTCTGTTCTGAATTAGATGATTTATTTCTTGCTTTCTTGTGGTGTGTGATGAAGAAGATTAAAATGTATTCTTTTCTAGTTAGAATAGGTAAGTTATTTGTTGAAAGTAAGCCTACATATTACTTTATGTTTAAAATACTGTAAATTAATTATAAATGCAGTGATGAAGCTTTTTCCGAAAAAAAATGTGTATGAAAAATAGGGTGCATCTTTACACTGGCAAATACGGTAAATAAAATAAACAGCACACAAACAGTTAAAAGTACAGACATTTCTTCAGCCTCTCGCTGGCATTGTCAAAGGTAAAGTGATGTTGTGCCAAAAGTTGATATGTAATACACAATTGTGCAATACCATTACAAAATACCAATGTCTGGAAAAGAGAGTAATATGCATATTCTTCTAGTTTGTTGTATTGTGACTCTTTCATTGCTGTTCTATTGTGAAAGATTTCATAGGAATTATTTACAAGTATCCTACCACAGTTTCAACTTATTTTTTGATAGCAATACAGTGGAACCTCCATTTTACATTTTTCAGGGAACCAACCTGAAAAAAAATTTAAATGCAGGAAAATGTAAAATTGACGAAAATTTTGTAGCATTTTGCTATGTTGGGACAAACAAGATTGAACATATTTGTATAATGCAGGAAAATGTAAAATCGGAGTTCCACTATGTTATCAAATGTGCAAGTACCTATTATTTGCACTACTTACCTTAATTTTTTTTGTAGTGCCAATGACATTGTGAAGAAGCTGTTCACATTACAGTTTAAAGAGAAGAGAGAAAGTATTCGTCATTACAGGGGCAATTTGGTCCAGAAAATTCAGAAACATGCTCATGATTGGGGATCATATGAAGTACAAAGTAAGTGCTACATTCATTGACCATGTTAACTTTAACCTTTAATAAATGCTGGCATGACATATATGTCATTGGCAGTGGAGGTTGCTAATGCCAGGTGTGACATGAGCATTTTGTGACTTTCAAAGCATGTTCAGAGATACATGTTTTTGGAGCTACATGAGGCTTAAATTATCTCATTAGTAATGAGTAAAGTTTGATATGATTCTAGCTATTTTTCCCCCCCTAAAGTATCAGCAGCAAGTGTGCAATTCTCGCCACAAGAATGAAACACATATCAGGCAATATGCAGGTAAAGTTTCGAACCCTCACGTTCTGGTGTTGCCTAAGTGAAGGCTCTACAAAGTTCAGATTTTGTAAAAATAATAATAATATATTTTTTTTACATTCATCTTCTATCTTCTTTTTTCGACCACAGGCTTGTAGTCTAATCAGTACTACATATAATGATATAATTTTTAACTAGCATTCTTAGTTTCTGAGATATACATTTTTATTTACACTTAGCAAATGGAACCTTGCAAGCCAGTAAACCCTCTCCAGATGGGTACCTTTCAAGTGTGCGCTTTGTAAACTTAGCATGAAGTACAAACAAGATGTAGCTCAAGAACTAATTGTTGTAGAGAGATGAAATATTTGTTTTTATGCTTCAGTATGATGGAGCTTTTACCGGAGGTGAAATTTATACATTGTGCCTGGTAATAATCAATGTTAAAAATCAACAAAAAATCGTATTCTGCATGCCCCAGTGGTCACCACAATAGACCAAAGTGAATGAATAAATGTAGTATGTAGGAAAGTTTCATTCGAAGTATGCTGATACTTATTGGGGAAGAAAATAATAATATATAAGAATGGGAGTGTTGCCAGCTTGTGGAAAGAATTTCCGGAGTTTTATTTTTTGGGTTACCAAAAAACTTTCATTAGTTGTAAGATTTATGTTATAAAATTACTCCTAGGTATTCTATATTCCGTATTTCAAGTGTGATGTCAAACTGTAAGTTTGTCTTTTTTTTAAATTATTGAATTGTTTTATAAAGTAACAGACAAGAGGCACAGTTATACTATTTTAAGTGGGGCGAGCCAATACCAATTTGAACCCATAGAAATGATGTATTCCTAATAATTCCTATCATACCAATACCAAAATAAATATTGTGTACCTAGAAGTCAGCCTCTTTGACATGTTGCGAAGCCAGAAGTCCCAGTTTTCAATCTTGGTCAAAGCTTTGTATTTGTGCCATCATCCATTTCTTCTGGCGGAAAATTAACCCAAGAGGCAGGAAAATGATGTAAGGTAATCGACATCGAACTAGAGATCCCAGAAAGAGTACTGAAGACTATTTGGTGTATTTGCATTATTATCGTATGACCAATGTAACGTGAGTTTTACCCCCAAAAGGAATGGTCAGCATGCCACTGATTCAAGCTTCAAAATGGAGCGTTACCCAAAAAATATATTTTCTTTTTTAAAAAATGGGGTTTCTCCCCCCTGCCCCCTGAAAAAAGATCAACATGCACATAGAAATCATTGCTGGCATGTAAGAAACAGAAAAATATTTGCATCATTATCGTATAGCCAATGTAACGCAAGTTGTACCCCTGAAACGAAAGGCCTGCATGCCACTGTCTCAAGCTTCGGATTTCAGTAAAATTATAGCTCAGAGGCTAATTGCCCTAGAGAGATGAATGATATACCGTTGTATGCGGAATAAATCACAGATTCGACGATATAAAATGTATGCACATTCGATGTATATAAGGAGTTAAAAAATTGGGGTTTCTCCCCCCCCCTCCCCCCCGGAAAAAGGACATGACAAGGTCAACATGCACATAGAAATTATCACTGGCATGTAAGAAACAAAAATATTTGTATCATTATCATATGACCAATGTAACGCGAGTTGTACCCCTGAAACGAAATAACTGTGCGCCACTGTCTCAAGCTTCGGATTTCAGTAAAATACAGGGTTACATTGAAATGACTATAGCTCAGAGGCTAATTGCCCTAGAGAGCCCTCCATATATACGCTGAATGTGCATACATTTTATATCGTCTGATTCATTCCGTGTACAACGGTATATCATTCATATCTCTAGGGCAATTAGCCTCTGAGCTACAGTCATTTCAAGGTAACACTGCATTTTGAAGCTTGAATAAGTGGCATGCTGACCATTCCTTTTGGGCATACAATTCACATTACATTGGTCATACGATAATAATGCAAATATTTTTGTGTTCCTTACATGCCAGAGTTAATTTCCATGTGCATGTCGACACTGTCATGTATCCTTGGGGGGAGGGGGGAAATCCCCATTTTTTAGAACAACAAAGCCAGCCTTCCTTTGTCAGCAAAATTTTTCCCTTGAAAAAAGATGCAAGAAAGAAGTCGCTTTTTCCAGCTATTTTCATGAAAAAAAAAGTGCAACAATCATTTCTGTTAAATACATGTGTTAACAAGAATATGAAAAAAGAAAATCTGAATTCTAGCCAAAAATAGCGAAGTTATAACGTAAAAACTACGTCCTTGACAAAGCATCTTGATCGAGACAATCGGGCACCTGAGGGTTACGTAAGAGTATCTCGATCGAGACGATTGGGCACCAAAAGATTAAATTTGAAAAAAACTAATTTCTGATAGCCATTGGTATTGGCTCACCCCTAATTTTAAGTATATTTGTGAAACTATCAATAGTAACATTTCATAGACAGAACTGTTCACATTGGCTCCCTTATAGTGATGTTTGGGAAATTCCTGATTCAAATGCAATTGTTATGCATATTTATCGAACATGTCTCTATGATGAATACGTTACACATAAGTCACTAGAGTCCTGCTCGAATATATAGAATCAAATATAATTTCAATGTGACAATAATGAAATATATGTGTAAAAATCCACCTTGGTAGTTTTAGCCCATAATCATTTATTTGTTTTCATATATCGCTATGTATTGGTGAGATAGACTAAACTTCATTTTAACATGAAGATGATGACTGTTCACTCAAGTTTCAATTTCACTGCATTTTTCACTTCACGATCGATATTTGAGGGCCCAGTACCACAGACAAATTAGGGTTATATGTGAACTACTGAGCTTTGAGCATATACTGATAATTTTGTCTGAACTCTCAAGTGCTGAAGCTGTCAAATTCCGTGCTCTATCTAGCATCGTCTGTGTGAACTCTTTGCCGCTGAAGCGAAAAATTCTCAATGCATCACTATAATAGGCACTATCGAGCATGTCATTCAGGGAAAGAAAACTGCGAGTCCAGACAATATTTTTTTTTTCAGCAAATGCTTCATTAGGTAATTGTAATTGTTGAACTTCGTGCAAGTATGCAGGATTGCATTCTTTCTTATTTCTGTGAAAATGATCAGTGTTGATTGCTTTTCAGTTGCCAGGATGACCGTGATGATCCGAAACTTGCAGAGACACATGGAGGAGCATCCTCACGACAAGAGAGGCAAAGTGCAGCTGAAAGAGCTAATAGATAAAAGAAATAAGTACCTCAAAGTTCTCCGCAGATGTGACTATAAACTGTTTGAGTGGGTATTAGAGCAGCTAAACATTACCTGCAGACAACCGCTGAAGTAAGTATGGACCTATAACCCTTTAACTATGCTATGTTGCTTCTTATTTGCAATATACCATCGTCTGTATTAGGGATGGGTTGATATGAAATTTTGGCCGATACTGATAAAGTACAAATATAAAATTTACTGATACTGAAATTCTACCGATCCGATATAAAATCCCAAATGGTTCATTGACCTCCTTAATAAATATGTTTCCGGTGAATGCAATGCAAAAGAAGTTGCATATTTAGACATTTACTTTTTTAAAAAGTAGAGCATGGAGATTATTAATAAAAATTATAACAAAATGGCAGAATTTTGCACTAAATTGTAAGATATTATAGATATATCGAATTGGTCAAATAGTCAGGTAATTTTTACCAATAAACTGATGCACCAATATGCCTATATCAGCCGATACAGATAGGGTACCGATTAATCTGTCCCATCCCTAATCCGTATTCACGTATATGTTTACTTGGAACTATTCTTACATATATGCATTTCATTTTTTGCCCCCTCTCTTTCTGCTAGCAGTTGCTGTAACTCTTGGAAGTGATCCTAGATATCTGTTGTGAAGTTATAAAAGTGAAGAATATTGACAATCTCCATTTGTCAATAGTTAGTATTCCCCCCCTCCCCTACAAAGGGCAGACAGTGAACAGCCTCATATGTCAGACATGAGGCTTCAATATCAGAAAAGGGATATTTTGATTGAAGAACAATTACTCAATATACTCTTAAATGAAACCTGCTCACCTCTGTGGCAGAGTGGTTAGCACAGCACCACACAGTGCGAGGGAACAGTGTCCCTTCTTCAGTTTTATCATATCATCACTCATCATCATTGCCTCAATTAGATAAAAGTGGCAGAAAAGCGATGCTAAATAATAAAAATCAAATGAAAAGACTGAAGAAGATATTTCAGTTGAAGTTTTGGAAAGGATTTAATCAGAAAAGCAGTGAGGAATCAGAAGTGACAGGTTATAGCCTAAGCACCCTCGTATGAGAATGTTTGCAAGTGGTCACAGAAATATATTTTACACATATTTTAATAGCACAGGTACAGGAATTAATTACGGGAATTTTTTTATGTTGATCCTGACAAGAATAATGCTGATTTCTTTACTTAGATGGTCACTCAAGAAATACTAGAAAGGTATTTACGAGGAAAATTCTTGAGATCGGGACATTGACCTGCTGTAGTGTTTAAATCTTTGCTTTATCCAGGCTGGAAAGGAAAGGAAAAAGTCTAGTGCATACAGTTTGAGGCCAGTGCATATGATTTCTTTGTTTTCCCTTGGAACTCCAGAGTTCAATAACTGGCACAAATTTTACATGATTGACACTCACCAGAAGAAAACATAAGAAGAAACAGTTTTCTTCTGGTGAGTAATGAACAGATTAATGCAGTTATATCAGTATCATCACCCGATGTCGACATCGTGCAAACTGAGCAGAGAAACAAGTGTCATTTGTAGCTTGTTGTTTCGGTGTGAAATTTACATGAAACATTGTGTGTCCCTTTTCTTCTCTTTTGTTCATTTTAGGCACAATAGAATGTACAATGATTGCAGTGTGCTGGAAATTTTCTTTACTGGAACCTTACTGTTGGCCGGAAGAAAAATAGGTATTTTTGGGCAAAATCCAGGCTCTGCATTTGGAAACCCTGCAAACCCTGTGGCCGAGTGGTTAGCACATCGTGCTGCGACGCCAAGGGCCCCGGGTTCGAATCCCGGTCGGGCTTGGTTGTTTGTGAATGTCCATTCATCAATTTCATCACTCATCCCCATCTTCGCAAATTAGCCAAGAGGCACAAAATGTGAAGTAAAATAAACTAAATCAATCAATCAATCAACCAAGTACTATATTCCAATGGTCACAAAATGCATTTGTCAGTTTACACATTTACAACACATGTAATATTGGTTGCCATGTTTCTTGTTTTATGTACCTAGAAAATACATTGTATTCGGAAGACTATAATTGTTGAATTATCATTAACGATAGTTATTTCATAATCTCGGATAGTTAAAAGTGTAGCAAATTAACACAGGCATGGCTCAAATATAAACAAGTTTTTTTAATGTTGTTTTTAAAGTTTTATATATTTAAAATGCATTCTGTCATAATTTTTTGTTGTTTTCTTCTAGAATGGGAGTACGAGTCACTCGGAAAGATTCACTTCGTAAACTCACAGCAATACACTGTGAAGATATTGTTGAGGGTAAGTTGAAAGCTTACAGAGAGAAACTGGAGTCTCAGCAAATAGACTTTTTGAAAGAGAAGGCCGAAACACTTCAGTGGATCAAAGAAACAGAAGAGGAATGCGAAGTTCCATTTACTGTCAGTGACAAAGATATTCAAGAAGTGGTGGAAAAAATTCAATCATTAGAAATTGTTCGCAAAAGTGGAAGTACCGATGTGCAGAATACATGAAGCATGACATTAGTGCAAGTTCTGCAACTAGCATGATCATCATAATAAATTTACTGTGTCCCTAATTGTTTTGTTATTCTGATTACTAACTAGTTGAGTAATTAATGAAAGTGATGTAGAATTATAATTCATGTGTACAGTAGTTATTGTGTGAAGCTGAAATAACTTGCTTGCACAGTTTATGTGAATATCTGAAATGACATTCTTGATATCTATTAAATGAAAAGTAAATTATGTCAACACTCTCATACTTCCTCCACCCAACTGAAACTCTGTTAACAAGTGTTATGATTAGAGGCCTGATTTTAAAGGGTGTTAACAAGTGTTATGATTAGAGGCCAGAAAGGAAAGTCCTTCTTTTTTTTTCAACACTGATCGTGGAATAAATAACAACAGTGTTGTCCATCAACAAGATTACATGGTTTTGACTTCCCTTTTTTTATTTCCTTTCCCAGCCCACATTCCCTTTTTAAAACATTTTTCTTTTTGGTCCCTTTAGTGTAGTTTTTCAGCCTATATTCCCTCTTTTTTTTAAAAAAAAAAAAAACCTTCCTTGGTCCCTTTATTGAAAAGATATCAAATATTTTATACGACTGTATTTTCCCTGAACAAAACATTCAACAGTTGTCTATTTGGTGCAGCTTAGAGGAAAGAAAGAGCAAGTGCATTCTACCTTACCTTCCCTCAGTGGCGCAGGAACGGGGGGGGGGGGGGGTACAGGGGTACATTGTACCCCCCTAAATTTTTGAAGGTAGGTATTGTATCCCCTAAATCCGTAAATCGAGTTGTACCCCCCTTGCTAATTTGACAGCAGACGCAAGGTGAAAGAACCTATGTTAAGTTCACCCAATAAAAAGAGTGTACAGTAGACTCGCGATTAACCGAGTCCCGATTAACCGTGGCTCCGGGTTAACCGAGGGAGTGGTTGGAAAACATCGCGCTTCATAACGCAACCCCCTGTTTGTTTATGGAGTCAAGTCACTGTCCGCACTGCACGTGTTCGTTACATTGTCTGTGTATCCGATTGTTACGGTGGTGTTAAGTCTGTGTAGGCCTATTCTAAGCGGAAAAAGTAATCTTCTCATTTATGTTGTACTAGTAATAAATAATTACTATACAGTTTTAAGTGTTGTTTCGTCATTTACGACCTATTAGCACATTATCTCCGTATTTTCCGAGTTTTTCCGTATCCGATGCAATCTCGGTCCCAATTAGCTCGGATAATCGCGAGTCTACTGTATATTGTTTATAACTTATATGCCTAAACATTATCTTCCTTACCACAGAAATTCAAACAATTCTAAACTTATTCTACTACATTGTGGTTGCTACTAGTTAGTTCATTGACCTAAGTTCTTGGAAACCTCTTTAAGGAGATGAAAATTGTTTAAAATGTGTGTGGAACGATAGAATCAGATTTGCTCTCAGACAATCACGCTGCAGACGAATGCTCCTTTGCGTAAAGGGGGGGGGAGGTACACTTTTCTAAAGAAGTGGTCGCGTCGATTCGAAGATAAGATACAAATCTTCATCAGAAGAGTATATGACAGATCCCATTTTCTTTTGAATATTTAAAATGGAATTTTCCAAAACAAAATACTTACACGAACGAGACGAGACACTATAGACCAACTTGGGGGTACAATGTACTGCTGTACCTCACCCATATTTATCATAACTTTGTAAGAGGGTGTTCGGAAAACTATACTTAAACCTACTATATATTAATAAGAGATTTTGAAAATAGAGTCGCGATTAGCCTATCTGAGCATGAAGTGAATCTAGAGTAAGTTTTAATAACTTCTGAGTGGAAACCGAAACAAAAATAAACACAAACATGAACGAGAAGGACCTCGCCAAACAGGAGACGAGATGAGGCTGTGACAATTCTCGACTCATCTCATCGCGATATCATTCCTAGGTGAAATGAAATTTTTCCTAGACATTTAAACAGGGTTCAATTTGCGATATTATCAGAGGAGGGGGGAGTGAATTATTTTTACCTATGTATTAGGTATACTTATAATTGGACATTAATTACTTAAAATCTAATTTTGGTATCGAATGCAACACAAACACAACGCCATTTTAAGTTATACCCTAAAGTTAAACTGTAAGAAAATTACATTAGTCAGATGAATGCACGAGATAAATGAAACTCACTACAGGTTCTATTGGTAGATTTTGGATTGGATTCGCAAGGTCTTTGAGTGAGATGGGTAGTGTTGCCCAAGGGACGAGACGGGACAGGCTTTTAAAAATTCGAGACGAGACGAGATTGATCTTGTGTCCCTTTGACAAACGAATATTTTCGAGACGAGACAGCATTTCACAGCATTTCCACGAGACGAGACAGGTCAAAGTCTCGTCTCGTGGGCAACACTAGAGATGGGAATGTTTGATTGATTTATTTGTTTTATTTTACTTCGCATATCTGCCACTTTTGGCTAATCGCAAAGATGAGGATGGGTAATGATATGATGAAATTGATTAACACTCACATGCCCAACCTGGGACCTCTGGCGTCAAAAAGCGCTATGCTAACCCCTTCCGCTACGGAGGCCGGTGAGGTGGGAATGTGTTTTGGATTTTCTTTGTAGATGCGAAAATCTTTAACTGTGACGTGCACATGCTTTTGCTTACATTGAAGTTTACCTTTTCACATAAACGAGAAATTGACATGTCACCCTAAAACACATGCATGTATAAAGGCTGTCGCAGAGAGGGTGAGACAGATTTTTTCCTGGCTTGGTAACACTGCCTATGGTTTCGGCACTAGTAGCGAAACTACTAGACTCATTCTGTTTCCGTAGCAAGTTGTCACATGTTAGTGAGCAGCTGTGTTGATTTACGTGGAACGTGTTTCGTTTACCTCTCCAGGTTTTTGTGTATAACATTGCTTTTGGCGATGAGTATTCAAGATGAACATGCCATAAAATTATGTTGGCAATGTTTCAACAGGCATATGCCGATCAAGATAGACTGAGTAGAGCCACAGTGTACCGATGGTACAAGTTGTTCGAAGATGGGCGCGAATCAGGTGCTTTGCTTCCGCATCCTGGACAAAGACCGTCCGTGATTAACGAGACGCTAGTGAATACTGTTGCAGCAATTATTCGTGATGATAGGCATATGTCTGTGAGAGTGTTAAGTGCACATTGCATACAGCATACAGCCCGGACCTTGCACCCTGCAACTTTTGGCTATTTCCACTTTTAAAGGCTGCTTTACGTGGTCGTCATTTCATGACGAACAAAGAAGTTATCACCGCAGCGCAAGTTTTCTTCAGTACACTATCTGACAACGAATTTTCAGACATTCACAAAGTAGCAGGAGCGTATGGACGCTTGCTTAGCTGTCAATGGTGCCTATTTTGAGAAAAGATGTACGTCTACTCGGTATGGCTGATTCTGAATAAAAAAATTGTGGTTTGTAATTTTTTTGTTTCATTTTAATGATTCTTGGAGGGGTCCATGTACATGCTTGTCTTTTAACTGCTATGCAGTCACGACTTTTTGACCTATTGCACTCATTTTGGTCTTAATCGGCACCTAATGAACCAAATTTTCACCCTAATACATTCGTTAGCCAATGGAGGTCGCTGTTTTCCTATACAGGAATTAGTCTCACCTTCTCTGCGACAGCCTTTGTATCTGCATTTAATACTACTCTATACGAAAAGAAACTTTCGGCGGTTCTTCATATTGTCCACCAAAGATTGAAACGAAAAAAACAACTTTTGAGCGTATGCCTTTCCTTGCTTCCTCGGACATCTGAAGGATTTCGGTTTTGTATATGTAATGATAGTACTTTCAGTGCTTGAAGAGTGTCATTAGGTATGGCTAATTATATAACAAATAAATGCTTTGTCAAATGTTTCACAAATATTTCAAAGTTAGACTTTTTACGAGTTGATCGGGAACCATCTCAACTCAGTTTTTTTTTTTTTTTTTTTTTTTTTTAATACAACGCCCTACAGATGTCTGAGCAAATACCAAATTCTAAAAGGCATTGGATATGGTACACATCTGCCATAAATTGAAAGATATTTTTATGCGTAGCTATGGGAATTTAAAATTAGAATGAACTCAAGTGGAAATTTTTAAGTATGATATATTCAACAATGTGGTTTCTATATCCAGTGGGTGGAAGATGATTATTCCTGGTTGGGGTGGCTCAAGATCCTCCTCACCCCTTTTAATCTCAACCTGCATTAAAATGAATAGATGTATCTTTGTTCGCAATTTTCACATTTCGAACTCCTGAGTTTCCATTCCATTAAATTCAAATAAGCCCAGAATGAAGTCCAGAGCTATATATGTTTCAGAATTGTTATCTGGTTTTAAAATCTGTTTTAAAAAACATAAATTCTAAGAAAAACAAAGAAAAAATAGTTATGCAAATTTTGCATTAAATAACAGGACATTCGTGTGTGCTGTTCTAAAATAGAATATTTCCCACCCCTTCACATTATACCTAAGTATCGTGGACGTATTTAGGAGGGTGTCCGGACACTTCCCCGAAAGATTTACCAAGAAGTAAAAGTAAATAATCAAAATTTAATTGTTTAGCATTTGCTATATAATCGATGGTTATTTCCGCTGAACTCATTGGAAGGCAATGAATTTGGATCATACGGCTTTGAAAGGTTCCAAAGATTTATGCACACAACTAATGATAATATCCATAAAATAATAATCAGAAACTGTACTTTTCGTTAATTTGATCTAACTTTTGTTTGTTATTCAATAAATATTCAATTATTTTTCTATTTGACATTAAATTCCTTGCCAGGGCAGTTGTGTTTATGCAAATCTTGGCGATCTTAACTACATGCAAGCTAGATGCTGTTATATCTCTATTATTTTACTACGTATATTTTACCTATTCACGTAATAACAACAATACAATATTAATTAACTTACATATTTAATTAAATTAAATATTATTATTATTATTGTTGTTATTGCAACACTTGGATGGACCCCCCGAAATGTATTTCTAGGTGCAGTAGTATGTGTGTTTATATATATGGGACGCTGAATTTTGTACCCCCCCAAATGAAAAACATTCCTGCGCCACTGCCTTCCCTGCATGAGTGTTGGGAATATGTTGCAGCGATTGTTGCAATAATGCGATCTAGGCTTAAGCAGCAACAAACACATTGTAAGCAGCATGCCTGTTGAGTTGAAAGTGTATTTATCTGCTAGATTTAGACTATTATTGTGGAGTTTTTTAGAATAGTTTTAACTTAGCTGTGCTACAGTGACTACAGTATTGAGTATCAGTGAAATGGCAAAACCAGGTAAAAGTGGCAGCAAGTTATGGAATATGGTAAGCTCTTTCAAGGAAGATTTTATCGAAACAAATGGTAAGTTTATTTGCTGTACTTTACCTTCAAAAAAATGGAAATGAAAAAGGACTATAGTTTATTGTTGCACTTCACTAAAAATATTATTTTAAATGAAAGCACAATATATAGGAGGGTCATTTGGAAAGTGACTTCCATTTGGGTATAAAAGAAACACCAGGGCATTGAGAGAGTTTTTATTATATACAACTGAGAGAGACAATTCTAAGCTATTTTTCCTACATAAGCACCGTTTCTGTTGAGACAATTCTCATATTGGCGAACAAGGTTTACAATACCCAAGTCAAAGAAATCTTTATATATGAAAGTTATATATTGCACTTTCATTTAAAATAGTATTTTTAGTCGAGTGCAAGAAAGCCAGAGTCCTCCCCCCCCCCCTTGTTTTAAGAATAATTTTCCCTTTTTTTTTTCTTTTTCGGAGAAAAAATTTCCCTTTAAATTCCGGTCTCAAGTTATGATTAATTGATGCCTTTTTCATTTTATACTCTCTAACTGTATTTTCTGGAATTTGAGCCACAGACTCACTCATACATTGACCTCTATGTGCGGAACACTAATATACAGGGTGTTTTATAATGTTCTTCACAATTAGGATAATTTATTACAAGAGTAATAAAATCAGCAGCAGTTGAAACAGGAACTCAAGTCACCATAGTTCACATGCCTGCTGCTATGCAGAGCTAGTTTAGCGCATTTGTTACAATGCACTTGTCGAGAAATCATTTTGCATGTTGATTCCATGCAACGAAGTCTGCAGTCACCATGCAGTGTGCATTTTGTTTGAAATTTGTTAACCCACCCAGTGACAATTCAATTTGTGCATAAACTGTTTAGTGAAACATTCCTTTTGTAAGTACAAATAAACTGCTCATCATGTACTACCTCAGAAGATGACGTGGGACACGTTTACGCAAGTTTTGGACATAGCCCAAAGAAATCAGTCTAGTGTGGCTATTCACCAGGAATTCTGCATGAATTATTTATTCTCCATAGATGTGAAAAATTGCAACTTTTATTAATCAAATCCAATTTATGCAAGTTTTCACAGTTTAGCTGTCATTTTTATCAAGCTGCATAGAAAATAAAACAGAATTCTCTCAGTTCGTTTACTTTGCTAATGACCTTTGTAGAACAATCTATCTTGCAGACCGAAGATTATTGCAAGATATCATATATTGAAGTTGATTAGGTGAATTTGAGTTTGAAATTCTTACATAATTAAAAAAAATCATAGATTAGTGCAGTCGATGGAGCTTTTGCTGACAATAATTTTTAGTGATAAAGTTACATTCCATATCAGTGCCCAAGTAAACTGCTACAACATTAGCATATGGGGAAGTGAAAGCCCAGGTGCCTTTGTGGAACATGTGCGTGATTCACCAAACGAGAACATGTTCTGTGCCATCTGCTATGAATATGTGTACGGGCCAGTTTATTTGAAAAGAACAGTAACAGTATTGACATACCTGGATTACATTGAAAAAATTACATGAGAACCACGGGAACAAAACTCCAATTTATGAAATTTACAGGACAGAGGAAATAATGCATTCTTAGGAATATGTCTGACTCTTAAAATGAGTTAGTAAATTTGTGATACATGACCCACCTTAGTGCTAAGGATTAGATGTGAAGATATGTTGATCTGACTCCAAATAGAACTCTTCTGAAGAGAGAATTTAAACAAAACTGAAAACCACATTGTTTGAGTTAATGTTCCTCTGGCTCTCATACGACGAATTGTGGCTTATGCCCCAATTACATGAAGACCAGCAGCAGATCAGTATGAAGCCCATCTTTACCAGTCGCGAAGCATCCTATGAGGCCAGGAGGCCGGGCCTACCCACGCCATTACTCTTTTAAAGTTGTATTTCCTTATTTTGTCAAAACATATGTAATGCAATGCAAAAGTTTGGAATTTTCATTTATGATAATTACAAAAAAATTCTAACCCTGGCCAGTGTACGAACTTTCCACGAAGTGAGGCACATTTTCTGGGGCCTCTTCTCTTCACATTCTGTTGTATGGTCATATATGCGGGAAGCGTAATCTTACGAGTACTGTACGTATGCCTATAACGTGCTTGTGAGGCCAGTCTCGCGGTGTTACCCAGTGGGACGAACAGAATGTCAGCAACACTGCATTTCCACCAGGGTTGGAAATTTGTGGTGTACCAGCATTTTTTATAAACATTAGCCTGTGTTCGTGCAGAGATATTTCTATTTCATTGTACATTCTCCACATTTTGTACAAAACTTAGGTTTTCCTTCCTTTCATCAACAAGAGTAAGTGAAATTGAAAATTACGGAGTACTGTAATTTCTGACGGTATTGTCGATTCACCCAACACCGTAGCGTAAACGGAAAGTCTAAAGAACTTGTATTTGTAAAGTAAGTCTTCATTCCAAATTATTACTTTCACTGGAAATAGAATAATTTATTTTTATCGTGAACGGGCATTCCCTCGCTAGTTCTCTCTCTGTGAAAACTTGCCTCCTGCTCAGGATGCTGCAAGGGAGCTTGGCTCGGAGTGCGAGGTTCGTGGCGGTAGAGCTTTGTTTGTGATTCGTGTCGTATGCAGCGATCAGATTCATGCAAGGCAGTGCTGGACTAAAATGCAAGAAGAATTGAGTTCTTAATTGAGTGAAGATGCAATCATTGGTAAGGTAGGACCCACTTTTGGTCTTTCATGTTTCCTTCTTATAACAATAATTTCTAAAATGTTTTCAAGTCTATTTTCCTTTGCAAGTAGCAGTGGCAAGTGACACCAATTTTTTTTAAAAAAATTAAAAAGTTGTTGAAACGTTATTTAATGCGTTAACACTGTTGTCAATTAGATATTACAAGCAGACATTTTTTATGCAGCCGACACAAGCGAAGAGATAGGCAGTTTCCTTTACCCTGAAGGGATAACAACAGAAGAGGGTGGGCAATGAGAGTACAATGCATGGGAAGACTTTTTTTTTGGGTTTAGGACAAAGAGTGTTATGGGGTTATTGCGGGGGCCATGTCTGTTTCAGGTCTGGCAGAACAGGCCAGTGTTGTCACTTTGGATTGGTAGAAAAGAGCTAAATTGCACCTAAAAATTGGGATTCTATTCTCTCAAGCAACTACGTTTATTATAACCTGTTTATATATTACATAGTAACCTTTCGTGTTGCCATCATAGAAGGGTCCCAAACAAGGATGTCCTATGTTCTATTGTCACGTAAAGGTGGGTAGAACAAACTAGGATGCAAAGTATTCACACTGAATGAGATAGGTCACCTTTACCTATGTTTTTTCTTGAAAGCCCAGGTAGTGGTGATCCTAACACGTTACGAAGCCAGGTGACCTAATTGTGGTTATTTCAATGTTTCCTGATCCTCTTTAATTCATTCTCCATATATTCTCATTGTCACGATTAACATAGAGCAGAACAAAGACGAAAAAATCCAAAATTTATATTATGTTTACTTGCACATGCAGGTGTCAGAAATTCATTTATCTAGAAAGCCAAGACTGGAATTAATGACAACCATTCCTTTAGTTAGACAACAGATAACAATGGTGTTTTCCTCGGTGTGAGGAAGTCTTGCTAAAAAAAACTAAGTTGTCAACAGTAGAATATAACAAACTGACAGTCGCTGAAAGTGCGGAATTCTGTCATCTGCTCACGGTACATACGTCATACTGACCCGAAAATTATGGGGTTTTCTAGCCCCTTTTCACCTCATTTCAAAATAAATAAATAAATTTAGAAAAAAGGGATGAAGAATTGACAACAGTGCTCGATCACTATTCGTTGGATTTTCGCGATGTGTCATGATTAGTAGTTCTTTCTGGAGGTGAAAAAATACAAACAAAAAAAGAAAAGAAAATGAACAAAATTCTAGATCGATGACATCTGGTGGGCGGGAGGAGAACGTCATAATTATTGTACTGATGCCGGTAACAACACTTTTGAAAACGTCACGCCACTGGCAAGTAAAGAAGTGCCTGGAGAAACATTGAATCACTCTCCATGACATAGCCCCACTCCCTTTCTTTTTACAGATTTAAGCAAGTAATGGATATTATCACACTTTTGTGCCTACCCTGCTAGCAACTCGACGCTTTGTCACTGATCATTACCTGAACACAGAGCTACCAGGGTGTTGGATAGGATGTGCAGCTGAAATGACCAAACACATCATGCTGTAAAATAATTCTTGAAGCTTTCCTGGTGGCGAATAATAGAGAGGTTTTTGTCTGGATATCAGCCAGGTGATTTCCGAGCTTTCGAGAGCTAACGTCGGGGATTGAAGTGTGGTACTGGGTTAGGGTTGCTATGTTTCACAAGTGAAAATCTGAGATGCCTCTGACCGGAAGCCTGATTGGGGAGAGGGGGTGTAAAACATGGTGACATTTTCGTCATTTTTGACTTACAAAGTAAAATGTGCCATCCTTCAATTTTCAGGTTATTCAATTTATATTGGACTTGGTGAAGTTTCCTGAAATGAACTCAGAAATGACCAACATGCCACTTACCATGTTTTACACCCGAGGCCTTCAATTCATAAATAACGGAACTCACGTCAAGTAAATGCAGATAGTCCTGCTTCGGCTATGTCGTCTTGTTTTCTGCATATAGGCAATATATATTTCTCATTCCTGTGGATTTTGTCAATCTAATTTCTGTTCTTGCAAGTGAATATGTGAATCTGGGCACATGATAATAGAAACCTGAATCTTGAAAATCTCACATGCATCGACTGTATCCATTTCCAGCATATTTTGTTAATCTGCCCATGTGGAAACTCACTCTCCATTGATACATTGGTATCTGAAAGAGCAAGGCTGAATTCTGCTACAGAAGAAAAGGTCAAAACCTCTATTCTTTCTGCACTAAATATCTAGGTCTACTTCTCATCCAGTAAGAAACTGGAATCACTGCAAACCGAAGGAAATAAAAGTAGCATTATTGCTAATTATTCTTGGCAAGTGCATTGAGCTGTGCCATCATGAGTGTCAAAGACTTCTACAGCACATTCTTGTAACTCGATAATTCAATAATTATTGAGAGGGAGCGATTCCATATACAGTTAGATAGTTTTGCAAAATGAACATTACATATTCACATTTAAACAGAAATAATAATTGTGAAAGTATAGCCTAAATCATGTCTGCTTTCCTAACTGATTTTGGGAAGGAAACTTTTCGAGACACTGGGACAAATTATATCATTGTGGGACTGTCCTGGAAATTCCTTGACATATAGCAACAATATCAGCTACAGAAAGTATAGGATACCATAAACCAAGAAAAAGTAAGTTGTGGTTTAATAATGAATGTCATAACCTAATAGAAATAAGAAATCAGGCTAGGTGGTTAACTCTTTAGCTGCGGTCGTTGCATTTATGCACAGCATGCCAGGTGCCTTGCTCCGTGGAAGTCGCATTATTGAGAGTTCATACTTCCACTTGCTGCGGGTGTCGCATTTCCGCAGTACGTCGCTTTTAGTAGCCTTCTGACATCTGTTGATAGTATTGGAACTATTTGAACTTGTAGTTTTGTTTTTATCCGTATGATGTCGCTAATTACGCCTCCGTTTAGAATTCTTTGACATACGAGGGTTGAGTTAATAAGACAAAAGTATGCACCAGTGAAACAGAAAGTAAAATTTGTGTGGATATTAATATGTCTGACAAATTTATAATTCATGATGGGTTAAAACAAGGAGATGCATTATCTCCATTGCAACCGAGGGTTATGTAATAATCAAAATGTAATTATTGATAACTCGTTTCAACCAGTTTCCGAATTCAAGTACTTAGGAGTAATACTAACAAATGAAAATGATATTAAAGAGGAAATAAAAAGCAGGCTTAATTCAGGAAATGCATGTTACTTTTTCTTCATAAACTTCTGTCTTCTTGTTTAATATCTAAGAAACTAAAAGTTAAAATATACAAAACGGTAATTTTGCCTGTAATATTATATGGATGTGAAACTTGGTCCCTTACATTGAAAGAGGAACATAAATTGAGAGTATTTGAAAATAAGATCCTTAGGAAAATATTTGGACCTAAAAGGGATGAGGAAGTCAGGGGAGTGGAAAAGATTACATAATTTAGAACTGCATAATTTGTATTCATGTCCAGATATTATTAGAATGATTAAATCAAGAAGACTTAAGTGGGCAGGCCATGTGGCACGAATGGGGGAGGAAAGAATAATTTACAGGATTCTTGTTGGGAAACCTGATAGTAAGAGACCAGTAGGAAGACCAAGACGAAGATGGTGGGATAATGTTGAGATGGACCTATAGGAAATTGGTAGGGATGGAAAAGAGAATATAGATCTTGCTCAGGATATGGACAGATGGAAGGCCTGTGTTGCTGCAACCATAAACCTTCGGGTTCAAGAAGGCTAGAGTTAGTTAGTTTATAGTTATCCTATGCTGTGTCCTCCAAGATTACTGGGCCTCATACCTTGTGGCTTCTTTTGAAAAGGCAAAGTGTTTGTCCCAATGCTGTCACATGATATCGACGAGTATATACGAGGGCTATTTTTTTTTCAACCTGCGATAGGGCATGAAATCAAAACCACAGTGAATAGCAAAATGGTTTTATTGACAAAAGTTAAGTACACGTATAATCTACTTTTCAACGTAATCACCAAGAAGATTCAGACATTTATAGTACCGATACACCAACTTTCCAATAACCTCTGCAAAAAAAATGTGCCGCCTGTCTGTTGAGACAGGTCTGCACGGTGTCCTGAAGCTCCTCCTCATTGGTGTGGAAGTGCCATCCTCCCAACCACTTCATCATCGTCGGGTAAAGGTGGAAGTCACTCAGGGCCAGGACTGGGGTGTAGTGATCAAACACTTCCCAGTGGAATCGTTGAAGAAGGTCTTGGATTAAACCATCAACATGCAGTCTGGCATTGTCATGGAGCAAGACAATGCCCGAAGACAGTATGCCTCTCCGTTTGTTCTGGATGGCTCTGTGTAGTCTGCGCATTGTCTCACAGTATGCAGCCGCACTGATTGCGGTCCTGGGCTCTATTAAGTCAACCAATAACACCTCGCATTTTTCGGGAGAGTGGATTGTAGCAGACATTTCTATGCGTCCGTCGTTCAGCTTCAACTGAAGTGTTGGCCTTGGCAGGGGGGATGCCAATCATGCTGCATGAGACCCCGCTTCCTAGCGCTTCACGGGCCACCTGGCGGCATCATCGGAGGCTGAAAAAAAAATAGCCCTCATATGTGTGCTTCACCACAACAGTAGACACTATCGACAAGCCCATGCTGGAAAGGGTATGGCATGAACTGGAATATTGTGTCAACATTTGCCATGTCACCTGGGGTGCACATATTGAACATTTATAGACATGAAAAGAAAATGTTTTTGAGTTCTGCGACTAGTGCTGGTAAGTAATAAATTATCCTAACTTCATAGAACATTGTGAAATGCTACTGTTATGTAGGTGCTGTTCAAAATGATCGCAGAATGTTATATACACATAGATAAGATTTCCACATTGTGGCCATTTTTTACTCTTATGTGAAGGCTACATTTTTACACACTTGTAACAAGAAAGGCACAGGAGTGGAGTAGTAGTATTACAAGTTGAAACGATTCACGAAGGGTGATTGTTAAAGAGCACATGTCTTAAATTTTGTGGTGATATTAACACTTGGAAAATTAAAACGATTTAGCAGAAATTCTTGCTACTGATAGGTACCTCAAATATAGGAATGCTATTGAATTGGAGCAAAATAATCTGTTTTTCAAGGTAGACAAAAAAAAAAAAACTATTTTCGAAACATGCATACTACACCATGTTTTAAGATAGAGAAAAAGCCTAATTTTTGCAATGGCATGCTATACCATGCTGCTAATTTTTTTTTGCAAAACTCTTTCGAGGATTCATCTTTTGCAATGGAAGGCAATAGATATAAAATTACCACCGGAAATATTTTGTGAACAACAGTCAAAAGGGGGAAAAATGTTTGATAGGACATATGAATGACATTATCCAAACATGTTCCCCCTTCTGATGTCATTCGTGTGCCATAAAACATGTTTCCCCCTTTGATGCCATTCCCTTGTCTTATCAAACATGTTTTCCTTTTTGACTGTACCAATTTACAGTCAAAAAGGAAAACATGTTAGAACAAATGAATGGCATCAAAAGGGGGGATACGTTTGTTATGACTAAAGCCCGGATTTCTATGTAATTACATATGTTTTCCTTTATATGTACAAGCGTGGAATTAAAATATATTGACGAATTACGTCAGTAGAGATGTCACAGTGAAGTTTTATATTACATATTTTTACATATTTTACTAAATGTTACATATTCCTAAGATATGAAATATTTTTTACATAAAACAGTCCTTAAAAGGAAAATCCAATGAACTTTTGGCTTACTAGTTAAAAAGTATCTTCTCACTTCCCCTCCCCATTTCCAGGTCTAAAAAAATATAGTAACTTAAAAGTGTGATTTGCCTTCGTTGTACGTACATAGCAGTTCGTTGATTCGCCGCATCGTAACAATTACATCAAGATTCGACAATGTTTCAGTTTCCAGTTTGTAACATGGAGCGGCAAGCAACACACAGCGAACACAAGAGAACCAACAATGGAAGGCAGCAAGTACAATGCTGAGAGGCACTTACCTTTCATCCGTACATTGTTGTGATCGTTTTGATTTTTGCAGCCGGTGGCGACAAATCTTGAATGAAGTATTGTTAACTCAACCGTAGAATTTCGTATATATATTTCGTCGCCTTTTTATTTTAACCATTGGAGTTTTAAGAAGAGCTTGCCTCAGTATTTAAACAGTGTTTTAGCTGTAGAAAGCTGGAATGGCTCCGCCTACCTCCTCGTTATCTCAAAAGTTGCGATCTTGGATAGCAGTCGATGATGCATTTACTACGGATGGTAAAGTTATTTTTTGTCGAGTGTGAGATAAAAAAGTTGGGTGCACTATGAAGTCTCAATTAGATCAACATGTTCGCACTTCACTTCATGTGAAAAACAAACAACTACGGAGTGAAAAGAAGCAAGTTTTATTAACCCAGATGCAAGAGGATTCTTCATTCAGTGTGTTTTACAAGGAAATGTGCGAAGCAATGATTGCAGCAAACATCCCTTGGTATAAAATTCAAGTACCGAAGTTCCGGGATTTTCTGGAAAAATATTGTGGCCGTAAACTTCCTGACGAGTCAACCCTTCGAAAGCGATATCTTCCACAACTTTAGAATCAATTAGGGCAGAAGTAGGCAGTTCCTATGTGTGGATTTCCATCGACGAAAAAAACTGATGCTTTGGGACGGTATGTAAGTAATTTCATTGTTGGAACGCTAATTGCTGATTCTCCATCTACACCACATCTCATTGCATGCAAAGTTCTAGAGCGTACTAATCATTCCACCATAGCACGATTTGTGAATGACAGTCTTAAATTGTTGTATCCGGATGGCGTACAAGAAGAGAGAGTTCTTCTCATGTTCACAGACAGTGCGTCATACATGTTAAAAGCTGCTACGGCACTTAAAGTGTTTTATCCTAACTTGATAAACTTTACTTGCTTGGCACATGCTCTCCAACGCATTGCTGAGGAGGTGAGAGGCAATTTCCCGGAAGTCAACCAACTTATTTCTTCCACGAAAAAGGTGTTTCTGAAGGCATCACAACGTGTGCAAGTTTACAAGGAACAATTGCCAGGTGTACCACTTCCTCCGGAACCTATTCTTACTAGATGGGGCACTTGGATCCAGGCAAGTAAGTTTTACAACGAACATTTTGAAGAAGTGAAATCTGTGCTTGACTCATTTTCTGTGGACTCAGCTGTATCGGTACGCACTGCTCAAAATCTCTTCAAGGACACCAAACTTGCTTGCGATATGGCATACATATACAGCAATTTTGGTTGGATTGATACAAGCATAAAAAAACTTGAAACTGTTGGGGTTCCTCTCCTGGAAGCCATGGATATATATGAGGATGCAAGAAAGAAACTGTCTGCTGTTGGAGGAGATGTGGGAGAGAAAGCTCGAAGAAAATTTGACGCAGTGACTGAAAGAAACCCAGGTTACGTCAGCTTATTTACAGTGAGCTGCATTCTCAATGGTGAAACCGTTAACCCTCTCAATGATATTTCTCCCGACCACATTCACTTCCTGAAGTATGCTCCGGTTACTTCTTGTGACGTGGAGAGAAGTTTCTCTGCGTACAAGAACATATTATCTGATCAGCGACAAACATTTACTTCTGAACATTTGGAAATGTACCTGGTAACATATTGTAAGTTAAATAATTAAATACAGTGCCTGCCCCAAGATCAAAGGTAACCTGAATTTTTGTAAGTGCTTTTTGAGTGAAAAATTTGGGCAACGAAAATTTACTACTGAACATTTTGAATGGTACCTGGTGACATTGTATATTAAATATTGAATATATTCAAATTGTGGTTAATATTTTTGCTCTATAAGAACATAAAAAATACTTAATGTAAGCATTGTAATATTGTAACTTCAATTTTTGTAAGTCTTTTTGAAATAAACATACCCCTTTGTGAGGAAAAAATGTAACAAAAATAGGAAGTAACGTTTGGAATAAATATTTATAGTACATATTTCATTATGAATTTACATATTTTTTACATATTTCAGATATTTTTATTACATATTTATGTACATATTTTAGGGGTTGATATTACATAAAAATCCGGGCTTTAGTTATGACACACGTATCAACTTCGGAGATGTTTGTTTCAGGCGTCAACTTCACGTTACAATTACTTGAGAACTATTACAATGTAACAAACATCATTCTTCATGAATGTTTCTCTACTTTCAATTGCACTAAAATTAATATGGGGTTTTCATTTTTTAAAAAAATTAAGTTTGGGTTGAAAATCGGACTACCTTATGTAGTTGAAAGTATTGTGTCCACTAATTTCATGAGCCCCTCCCATACTTTATATCTGCAAAAGTAGTTTTTCAATATTTATTGTTGTTCACGAAATATTTCCAGTGATAATTTTAGGTGACTCACCCTGCATAGTAGTGTTATCTGTGGTATTTTGTAGGTATGTATTTAATGTGAAGTGACACTTTTACATGTTTCAAACAATTTTTCATTCAATCATTCCTGTGTGTTAGTTCCAGCACTTGCCACAGCCCCCACATTCATTCTGGTCATATAGAACCTCCCAATAGCGAAAGTTAAAGGAGGAAGAAAAGAAAAGCACCGTTGGTATTCAGCATGCCCCTTTGGTCAACACAATAGAACAAAAAATGTAGTATGTAGCAGTGGTACCTTCCTACAACCATGCAAAAATGCATTGAAAATAGGCAGATACTTCTTGGGGGACACCACAAGAAAAATGGCCGTTGTATCATCCCTTAGTAAGCATACATCATCTAAGTAGACTGTTCAATTTTAATCCTACATTAGTTTCTTAGACTAAAAATATGCAAAAAAAACAACAAAAAAAACAACAACTTAATTATCAGGAAATTGGACATTTCCTGCTGGGCCGCTTGTTGTGAACAAGTTCTTTTGATTTAATTCAAAGAGTAAAATGTATAAAAAAAAATGGAGTAACTCCCATATGCTAATGAAGTTATTGGTATGCATATTTCGTTTTTGACGAAAACATGAAATGTGAAATAACACATTGTAATGTTAATTTTTCATGTTTCTGAAAGGTTTTTGTCACGAAATAATGCAAAATAGACTCTTAAACATGAAATTTAGAGTTTATTTACCGACATGACACTTTCTGAAGTCAGAATTATCTTGAGAGTTATGGAATTCACGGAAATTTGGTTAATTGTGCTGTAAATATTTGAGAAGCAAAAATGGGTTACTTTATACAGGAATAAACTTAATATTCTGGTAACGACATAAATGTACTATTAGAAGGGATATATTTATTTTGTGTAGTAAGTGCAGTTTAAAAATCAAATTTGGGATTATATTCACATTTTTAAAACCAAAATTTCATTTCATGTACCGCTATAACAGCAAAATTTTATCTTATTTACTGCTTTTGAACCCGAAATTGACTCTGTTTTTGTACCGAAATGTTGCTTTTTATTTACCAAAAAATATGTGCTTCTAGTGATTATCAATGTGGATTTAAACGTAACAGATCAACTATAGATCAAAGGTTACATAATTTAGAAATGCATAATATTTATTCATGTCCAGATATTATTAGAATATTTAAATCACAACAACTTACGTGGGCAGGTTACGTGGCACGAATTGGAGAGGAAAGACGAGTTTACAGAATTCTTGTTGGGAAACCTGATGATAAGAGACCTGTAGGAAGGCCAAGATTAAGATGGGGGAATAACGTTGAGATGGACCTAAAGGAAATCGGTAAGGATGGAAAATATTGGATTGATCTTGCCCAGGGGAGGGACAGGTGGAAGGCTAGTGTCGCTGGAGCCAAAAACTTTTGGGTTTAAGAATGCTACAGAGTTAGTTAGTTACCGTATTTACCCATGTATAATCTGCATGCATGTATAATGTGCACCCTGGTTTTTGATTGGGAAAAGGGACAAACAATAATTATATCTCATATACAATGCACAGTACAACTCAGGTTCATGAAATGCCTTTCTTAGTTGTAAGCCGTAAAGCTGTGACTATGTCGATCAAGAGCGAAAGAAATCATACCTATTCATGCACACCAAGACGAGAATATCATCTTGTGTATGTAATGAGTTACCAACCAACCCACGAGACCTTCTCCTTTACTTTGCATCCCAAAGCTTTCACTTCGGTAACTTCTTTTGTTTATTCCGAAGTACAAGAAAGCAATAACAAAATGTGAAAGAGGGCAGGTTATACTCCTGTTTTCAAATTGCAAGTTCTGCTTGAAAATTTGATGATGGTAAGGCAAATGTTAAAGATACAAACTCATGTTTAAGGCGTGCGTGACTTACTCACGATGATATAATAAAAGTATTTAAAAAATACTATAAAATGAACTACTTACGGTTTGTGAATATACATTTTACAAAAACGCCATAAGGTCATGCGTGGCACAATGTGGGGTTTTAACGTGTTAATGTGTTAAGTTTTTTATGGTTCATTTTTAGATTCGAAGTTCTTACAAGGGAAAGAATTGAATATGAAGTTTTATGTGTACAGGGGCCAGTTGTTACAAAATACCTTTTTACCCATAATTTTTATCATAGCCTTACTCCTTGTCTTTTATTCTAATTGGCGTGGCCATGAAGTGATTCCATTCGCCAAGATCAAAAACCTGATGAAGGGGCCAGTTGAGTCTTGAAACTATGTACAAGGTAACCAAAAAAGTTGTTGCCGTTCTAGAGCAGTGATAAACAAAGACCAATATAGTGGACGGTACATACCTTTAGGATTCGAAGTAATCTCCATTAGCATCCAACACCTTTGCCAACGTTCCCGCACCTGCACAATACCCTGGTGATAAAACTCGGTGGGCTTGGATGCAAAGAAGTCCGTGAGTGCATTCCGCAGGTCTCCCTCATTTGGGAAGGATCTCCCACGGAGGTGGTTGTCGAGGGAATGAAACAGGTGGTAATCTGTTGGTGCAAGGTCCGGTGAATATGGATGGCACAGTGTCTCCCAGCCAAGTTGCTGAAGGGTCTCCCGGGTCCTCTTTGCCACATGTGGCTTGGCATTGTCATGCAGGAACAGCACACCCTTACGATTCAACAATGCCGGCTCCTTCTGCCACAATGCATGGTGCACCCTTTGCAACTGCTGAGAGTAGAGGTCAGCAGTGATGGTCTGACCAGGTGGAAGGAGCTCGTAATGCACCACTTGTCAACAATTCCATCATACAGAGAGCATACCCTTTCGTGGGTGCAGAGGTGGTCTTGAGGTGTGAGGAACAGGGTCACGTGGCGACAATCAATGTCTGGTACGCTTGGGAGTGTCATAGAGGACCCACTTTTCGTCACCAGTGAGCAAGCGATCAAATATGTGTTCAGGTGCCGAGTGAGCAAGGACAAGCAGGTTGTCACTCCACTCGTTGTTCCTTGTTGGCTGCCGACAATGTGTGGGGTACCCACTTGCTTAACTTGTATGACTTCCCTATCCCATGCAGGTGCAGTCTGACTGTTTCAGCGGAAACATGGAACCTTTCTGCAAGTTCATCACATGTTAGACCACTGTGCTCACATCTCCCGAACGGAATTTCTGGAACCAATGCCTGGCAGTGCGTTCGTTCACTGCATTCGCATTCTCCCCAAATGCCTGGCAAATGCGGCTACTTGATGCGGCAGCTGACAGGCCCACTTTAAAGTCATACAACAAACACATGCGAACAAGCTGCTTCGATACCTCCATTTCTCTTCGACACTGGACGAGCTCTGACTGCTGTGTGTGCACAACATGCCTGTATTACTCACAGTCGATGGTCAGACTAACTCCCGATCGCTTGGCAGGCACGTGCGTCATTTCGTTTCCTCTCTGTGAGCGCATGGGATGTCAAAAACGGCAAGAACTTTTTTGGTTACCTTGTATTTGCAAAACGTACTCACAAACCGTAAGTAGTTCATTTTATAGTATTTTTAAGTACTTTTATTAAATGTAAAAGAATGGTGGAAGCAAGAAAAGTTTAAGGTGGCAAATACAGATGTTATGCATCCAGTTTGTCGGAAGGTGTATGATCAAATCCCACCACATGTCTCAAAATGCTCCGATACCAAGTGAAAAATCATGGGAAACGACCATTTCACTTTTATACATGTTTTTAAAAATTATTATCAATAAAAAAAAAAAAAACTGGTAATTTGTACAAGGTAAACTGGAAATTTTGAACCTAGGATTAGCAACACTGTAGCACCGATATTTGTTCGGGATCGATGTGACGCCATTGAGAAGGCTGTGCATTTAGTAATGATGGTATATTGGAGTGGTGCGGAACATGCGTTTGCTGTTAAAGCATTTTATAAGAATAGTTATAGTGTGACTGCAGCGCAAATGGTATTTCGGCAGCATTACCAGCTAGGACATCATGGTCGTGTCCCATTGGCACACGTGATTACAACCTGGGTGAGTAATTTCTAAGAAACTGGTTCAGCCTTGAAGAAGAAGCCCCCACATGGTGTTCAAACGGTACGTACCCCAGAGAATATGGAATCGGTTTGAGTTGCCATTGAGAGCAGCCCTTGCCGCTCCGTTCGTCAACATGCATCAACGCTACAGTTGAGTTGAAGAAGCGTACAACGAATAATGCATGAATTACAATTCCACCCCTATAAGTTACAGATTGTGCAGCAATTACATCCTCACGACCCTGTTTTGCATAAGGGTTTTTGCGAACTGGTGTTGGCTAAGGTGAACAAGGATGCCAATTTCCTTAACAATTTGTGGATGTCAGACGAAGCCCAGTTCCACCTTAGCAGCTATGTTACTGAATAAAGGAAAATTCAAGCATCCATGACATAGCACCAAGGTGTGCAGTGTCATATCATGGTTTCATCAGCCCTTATCAGTTTCGGTTTCATCGGAGGACTGCAGCTCCGGGCATCCACATACGTATATATATCCCAGCCCGGGTATGGTTAAAATAATCTCCAAATAAACAAATCAAAACATCATCTTAGCGTTACTTCCTCCAGCAACAATAAATTATTTTGACTTTTTAATTATTATTATTAGAATAATTTAATGAAGAAGACTTAGATAATATAATTTTAATTAGCTCTGCATTGAAATTCCAGAAGTGTCCCTTTTTTATTTCATTACAATTTTTATATACCTGTCATCTTCAAATATCAATATGGTCTGTGAAATATCAACTTTATATTCGTTCTACTAATAAGAAGGAATCACAATAATCACTACAATATCAAAGTGAATATATATTTTTTAAAAAAGTTTTTTTTAAAAAAAAACAGTTATGTATGGAAAAAGCTACAGAATTATTAAATTGCTAATGAGTGGCTTATTCTATTTAGAAATCCTCATTACACACACACATTTTGCCACATGAGTCAGCCAAAAATGTCAACAGAATCTAGAAGCAGCTGAATTAAAGAAAAAAAAAAGTTATGTCACGAAGTATATAGAAGACGATTTTGTTAGTTTGTTTTTAAGCCCACTTTTATGCTCAGATAGGCTAATCGGGACTACACCTACAGTTTAACGTGTAGTCCAAACCAGTGTGCATTGTGCTTCCACCAGAGGAGGGAGGAGTCGAACACAGGACCTCTTCATTATAATGCGACAGTGTTATGCTATTGGGAAAAAATATACAGAAGGAACTCGCACCAAATGTGTCATTTTATCACCACAGAAGATGCATCCATTTTAAGAGGGTGATTGCCCGAGACACTCTGAAAACAACTTCATTGTTCACGGAATTAGCTGCCTTGATCCACTAATGAAACGCTGCGAGATTGAAATTACCACCTCAACTTTCTAAGAGATATAAACTAATGAAACTCCATTTTTGGAAGAGTAAGTTCTGGTTGATTTGGTTTATTTTGAGTCATTTTTCTGCTAATTTTGATAATGACGACAATAAGGTTCAATGGTGATTAGATGAAAGTAACGAAGGAGCAAAAACAAACACACACTGACACTCAAAATACAAACCCTCATAAATTACTTTCACAGTGGTTCCAGGTGCCAGGGACTCGTTGCCCTGAAATAATCAAGTTTCCAGGGTATGCTGCACAGGGTAGAGGTTGACATTCTAGTGTGTTCGGAATGGCCATGCCATACAACCCAAGTCATCTATGAATAATAGATAAAGTATTACTGGTACAGTGATCAACTTCGATGAAATCCTTGTCTCCTAAATCATTTTATTACCTCAAAATATATGTTCATGTGACCATACGTGTAAAGTCGGCTCCGAAAATAACGTTCGCTTTTTATTAACATAGAGCATTATAACGCCACCAAATGTTCTTACGGCACGTATAAGTAGTCAACCCGTGGCTTGTAGTACTATAGATTTCGCTCCATATCCCACAACGTACTAAAATTCCACTTTTTACAAAAAAGTTCTCTGTTCTCAATTCTCGTGCTTGTGAGTGAATAGCGACGCGGAGACAGTGCTACCACAAGAGCCATGGCGAACAAGCACCTCGGCCAACGATTCAGCGCGCTGGAGGCGAAACTCAAGACCATGGAGGACAAGGTGGAAGCGGCTCTTTGCGGCTGGGCGCAGTTGGATCCCGGGGCAAGGGTGGCTGATGCCCCTTCTGGACTTGAGGAGTTACGGAGGGAATTGCAGGACATCAGAGGCGAGCTAGTCGTCTTCCGGGAAGACATGGAAACTATTCAATCCCAATTGACTCACCAGGAAGAGGAATTAGATAAGCTGCAACAATACAGCCGGAGGGAGTGCTTGCTGCTGCATGGAGTACCGGAAACGCCGGAGGAGGTCCCCACGGAAGTTGCTCTACAGATATTCTCCACAAAACTTGGCGTTGAAGTTTCTTCTGACTTCGTGAGCAGATGCCATCGCCTGGGAGCACCGAGGAAGAGAAGGTCGGCGGCCGACATCGTCAGACAAGGTCATCGACCTTTGATTATAAAATTCATCTCGTATAAACATCGCGATGCTTTGTGGCGAGCGAAGAAGAACTTCAAGGGGAGCCAATACCTACTAACGGAGTCGCTGACTCCAAAGAGGCAAAGGCTTCTCCAAGACGCCAAGGCAACGTTCGGCAACAACAAGTGCTACACGATCGATGGAAAGATTGTGGTAGTTACGCCGGAAGGGAAACATTTTATAGAAACTGAGCGTGAATTGAAATCCCTCACGTGCAAGCGGTCGTAATGTGAGCGTCGCCGAAAACTAAACTATTAGTGTGTTTTAGTGTTCTATGTGAAACTTTTTCATATCTTTTTAACCATGTTAAAGAAACAGCCATTGAAAATTAACCTTTTGTATTCGTGTATGTGCGTGTGTGTGTGTGTTGTGTGTAGTGTTCATCTTTCATTATATGTAATTATGCTCGAGCTGCTCAGTTGGACACCCACAAGGATTTCTCTCAACGTAAGTACGCTGTTTCATATCATTAATATACGTATCTGCTCTGTTCCTTCACTCACTAGTAAACAATGTCTCAAACTAAGCAGTTGGTAAACCTGCCCGCGCACGGCGCATCTGGAACTCGCCCCTTCCCTCGGACCCCTAGGAAAAGAGGTAACGGTTTCACAGGCTGTCCGTCGCCCCCGTGCCTCACAATCGCGTCAGTAAACATGAGGTCCATCTCGGGGAAAATAGACGAGTTCAGACACATTGTTCTCGAAAGCGAATATGATGTAGTAATCGTCACAGAAAGTTGGCTGAAATACAACGATGACGCTTCCAGTTTCCACGTCGAAGGCTACACGGTACTTCGAAAGGATCGAGTCCACAAACGCGCCGGTGGCATCGTTGTTTACTGTCGTGCTGATATTCTTGCCCAGATGCTTGACTGCGAAAATGTTGCTCCCGGCGAGGACATAGAAATACTATGTGCGTCATTGAAAGTAAATAACAAATCACTTGGCATAATTGCCGCATATAGACCCCCAAATATCCCCTATACTAGGTTGTCAGTTCTTGAAGATTACATTGCGCACGTGTTTCCTACTGTGGATAATCTAATTGTAGCCGGTGACATGAATAGCGATTATTTATCACCTAATAAACCAGAAACAGTTTTCCTCAAGTCAATAGTAGATACTTTCGGCATGACGCAAGTCATTCGTAAACCCACTAGAATCACAAGAACCTCTAAAACATTAGTGGACGTCATCATTGTAGATGATCCATCCATTGTACACTCCGCTGACGTAACGGTGCCAATCAGCAATTCAGACCATTGTTTGACTTACATCACGGTCCTTCTTGAGAAACCCGACAAACGTTTCAAAATAATTTCGTACAGAAACTACTCATCGTTCGATATGGAGAGTTTTGAAACGGACGCTAAACATTTTCACTGGGACAATATTAAGCACTTAGAGAGTATTGACAAAAAAGTAAACTTTCTTAATAATGGTATTAAGACTATTTTCGATAAGCATGCCCCTATACGTACTGCACGAATAGCCAAGAAAAAAGTACCGTGGGTAACCGACAATACCAAACTATTAATGAAACTTAGAGATAATGCTCTCAGAAAATATAAACTGACGAACAATCCGTCACATTGGGATTATTATAAAGAACTGCGGAATTTCACCACGTCGGTTATAAGACAGGAGAAGAAAGCCTACCTCTCGTTCCACATCAATAGAAACGTCCATGATTCGAAATTAATGTGGAAAGAGATAAAGAAATGTGGTATTTACGGAAAGGTGGAGCCGAGTGTCCCACACTTTTTAAATGATCCGCATCTGTTAAACACCCACTTTATTGACAGCGCCAGTCCCTCTAACCAAGAAACCGATCTCATCCTCGAAGAGTGCGAACGCTTCCTTACAACTACATTTACTGAAAACGGCGACACCTTCTTCTTTCGACCCGTCAAAGAAGTAGAAATTGCACAACTCGTTTCCAAAATCCGTTCCACTTCCTGTGGCACAGACGGCATAAACCTAAAAATGATAAAGCTAATTCTTCCACACATTCTTTCACCTCTTACTCACTTGATAAATTTCTCGTTACATAAGAACACCTTTCCCCTTGCGTGGAAGGAGGCTAGAATCCTGCCCTTACCGAAGAAACGACACGTGACCGACATGAACGACTTACGACCAATTAGTATATTACCTGTCTTATCAAAAGTTATCGAGAAAGCAGTGTACAAGCAGATAGAAAGTTTTGTTACCAAAAATCAAATATTGCCTGCAGTACAGTCTGGTTTCCGACCTTCCCACAGCACCGCAACGGCGCTCATGAAAGTAACAGACGACATTTTACAAACACTAAACGAAAGTAAGGCCGCAGTCTTGGTGTTGCTTGACTTGTCCAAGGCGTTTAATCTTGTATCTCATCAGCTACTCCTTTCGAAAATGAGTTACTACGGTTTTTCGCCGGGAGCAATAAAATGGTTCCAGTCTTACCTTACTGGGCGAGTGCAATCGGTGACACTTCCCTCAGGAGCTACATCGCCTCCCCTTACGATACCCTCAGGGGTTGCGCAAGGAAGTATTCTAGGCCCTTTTCTATATTCCCTCTTCACCGCCGACCTACCCCTAAATGTACGGCACAGTGTACCTCATTGTTATGCAGATGACACGCAGCTGATGATGCCAGTAGACCCCAAAAATGCAAAACCAGCAATTGGTCTCCTGAACCGTGACCTTGATGCTATTTATAAATGGTGTAAACGTAATGGTCTTGTAATCAACCCCTCTAAATGCTGCTTTACATTAATTGGTTCTAGCGCTGCCTTAAATAAAATTCAAATAAATGGGTTATCAATTAATATTAATGATGAGAGGGTCCCACACTGCACAACTGTTAAGAACTTAGGTGTGATATTTAATGAAAAACTTGACTGGCAAAACCACGTAACGTCTGAGTTCAAAAGCTTATGGTATACTTAGATCACTCTATAAGTCATCGCACTTACTTTCGACTGATGTTAAATTGCGCCTTATGCAAGCTCTAGTTCTTCCAATTTTCGATTACTGTGACGTTGTTTACGGTGTTAATCTAACAAAAAAGAATGCTAAAATTGCACAAAAAGTACAGAATTCTTGTATACGTTTTGCATTTAGCTTGAAACGAAGGGATCACATACTGCCTTACTTAAATGATGTTAATTGGCTGAATATGACACGACGCAGAAAACTACATCTGGCCTGCACGATATTCAAAATTCTGCAAACAAAAACACCCACATACTTATACGACAGACTCAAATTTAGACACGACATACACAACTACACGACTCGACACTCTAAGAAACTTAATCTGGACAGATTCTCAAAATCCATATTCCTGTCATCCTTCAAAGCTGCTTCTGCATATTGTTGGAATGCGCTGCCACCAGATGTTACCTCGTGTGCGACATATAACAGCTTTAAAAGGGCAGTAACAAAAGTACTTCTACATGAGCAAGGACAAATCATCAGTACACATGACTAGATTCAGCATGCTTACGTTGAAATCAAAACAAAAATGAGCAGATTCGAACCCAAGATAAACATTTTGATGTGTGTGAATGAGAAAAATTGTTTTTTTTTAATCTTTTTAGTGTGTTAATTACTGAAATATTTAGAAGTGAAAATGTAATGGAATTCGTATGTTATAGTAGTAATTGTATTTTGTCTGTTTTATTGTAGTAGATTTTGCGGGTTAAGTGGTAGAGCAGCCACAGGCTGAACTTCACCCATGAATAAAGAAATTCTAATTCTAACATGACAGTTCAGAAAACAAATAGCAACTTAGCTAATAATATCTTCAATTCTGAACATATTTCTCAATCTTACTTGTTTATTACTTATGAGTGATATTTTATCAAAATAGCCTTTCATTACCCTAGGAATACTTCATGGACAATGAACAAAGAATTTGTTTTCCGTGTGTGTTTTAAATCATTCCTAATAAGACGTTCATTTTAACCCAAACATTCAGTAGGGGTGATTAGGAGCGGGAAGTGGGGGATGCAGTTTCCCCCACCACATTCTGCCATTTTTTGCTCTCAAACTACGGCCTCTTTATGCTAAGCCTTTTCTACAAAGAAAATGTATATTCAGGGGTGCCCATAGGAGGGGGGGGAGACATGTAAGACTTTAGGGGGGCCTCAGCCATTGACATAGCATGCGTATGTAAAAAATAAACAAAGTTACTCAAGAGGTACAGAAACGAATACAATATCACAGGTAAAGTTAAAAGTTCCCTGTGCATGTAGCACCCTGGCATGAAGTCACATTTAGGATATGTGGGGGCAGGGCACGACATATTTTCGATGCCGGACATCTTGGAGGTGATGTGATCAGCACCATGCTCTGGCCATATTTACACCCCCTCCTTCCCAAAGGGGACCATTTGATTTGATGCTGGGTGGACCCTAGATCACTTTTTTGCAGGGACAAAGCCAGAAAAATTCCGACCTTAGATCAAAGCAGGCTTCAATTTCATGAGAAAATAGTGTCTCATATTTATATCACATCACCACCGGTGTCGAAACTGGGAGGGAGGGGCAGAGGGGCCTGGGCCCATCCAGTTCTCATTTGACCCCTTTATAAGCAGTGGCGTCGCGTGCGGTTCACATACGGGTGTTCACAATATTTTTTTATACTGAATGGAGATTTACTCCTCTCCCTTGTAACTTCATCTTCAATTGAAAAAGTAAGAATAACAGTTCAACTTATTTTCAACTATTTCCCACAAAAATCACGCTATATTTGAAGTAATACATTTTTTTATTCAATTAACACCCTTTTAATTACGCAATTTACAATTAGTAATGGTTAGTGCAACCTAATTAGTATAACATGCAATCTCAGGTATGTACAATGCAAGACTACCATACTTCGCAATCTACTTTCTATTACACCGACCATATGTTAACCAACCACATTCATTCAGCATTGAAAGCACGTGCATCGTTAGCGGGACAGAGGGGAGGAAGCGTCCAGTCCAGAAAAAAAATATTTTGTATGTAAGATATTTGGGAATTATACAGAATGACCTCGCCCCGCCCACAATAACTCGGTTGGGATGCTTATGATCAATGTGACATTCCATATGTTCCTTCTTCCCTCGTGTTTCGTATTTTCCCTCCTAGCATAATTTTGCCATGGTTCAGAGAGATTGATTTTTGACCATTTAATGCAAGGCTTCTCAAATTTCTTTGCTTCACGGGGCCCTTAGCGTTTCAAGATTTTTCCGCGGCGCCAAGAATGTAGCCCTCTCTAACACTTGCATCAGTCAGTTACTTGTAAGATTGCATGCCTTAAGTTAAAAATTAAACACGTATTTCAAATTCAGAAACATTTCATATGTAAAAATGTACTAAATAAGCACATATTTGAAACATCCATAGCACTGACTAACAATTCAATGAAAATATTGGAACATTTCGCAGCGCCCCTGCGCCCCTCAGGATGCCGCGGCACACTCTTATTATTAACATATTTACCCGTCGTTGCCTTCTAATCGAGGGGTCCTCGGTTCGATACCCGTGGAGGAACTTAGTTATTCGAATCCCACTTAAAACTGTAGGTCCAGTCCCGATTAGTCTTACCGAGCATAAATTGGACTTAAAACACCAAAAAAATCAATCAAACATATTTACCATCCTTGATCTTATGCATTGCACGAAACTAATCGTTCCAGAGGCAGTCTTTTTGTATAGCTATGTGCAAATGGTAACAAACACCCAGAATGTGTCCTTTGCCCATCCATGCTTCGAGTGAATTGTTCAATTACAAGAACTGTCCGATGAAAAAAGAATAACAATTCTCTTTTAGATATATTAAAATATTTTTTAAATGTATCTATTACAAACAAGACTACTTACTGATTTGTCCGAATAAGTGGCTAAAGAACACACTCTAAATATGCACTTTCAATTATACATTTGCACATGAACTCCCTCCTGAAGGATAACCGGCCGAAGCCTGTAATTGAGCTCTAGAAATTACACAGAAAAAAATAAAATTCTCACTGTGGGTCAAGTAATTGAACGCCACACACCGACGCACAATGCACTTAATAATGATATCAAGAGAAACTAAATTCTACATTATGCTGGCACTTACCTTTATAGAGGATACAGTTCCTTTAGTAATTTCTGTTGCAACCACTGTAGTGAATTTTACTTGTATTCTACCTCTTGTACAATGTAGAGGTCCGGCTGGTGAGGGCCCATCCTTTTTACTTCAGTTCGTTCTGCTTCGCTCATTCGCGAAAATGGAGTTTCTTTCAAACTCCTAACAGTATTCATAGTGTACAAAACACAACACTACACTACACACACACACACACACACACACACACACGCACGCACGTCTGAAAGCCAATGCACATAAAGTCACCCAACCCCTTGCCAATAGATATCGCTTCAACAGTCGACACCACTCTAACCGCGTTTTGCCGGTTGCCGCCAAAGAGCATAGGCTTTTTTATTGCCCCGCAAAAGGAAGGGAACTTGACCTTTCCAAAAATAACGTGTCCCTTGCAGGTCTCCCACAGCAACAGTGTTGCCAACAACTGAAACGCAGAAGTTGCTAAATCTTCAACATGTGCTAAAAGTTGCTGAATCAAATTTACTGGTGAAAAATGCAAAATATATTTTTAAAAAGTGCTGTAAAGAACAACTTACATCAGGTTTATCCCAACCAATAAATTAAATTTCAATATTTGTGCGTTTATATGTAGATTAAAAAATTACTTAATTTCAAATGAGATAATTTTATGCATATTTCATTTTAACTTTCTAACTTCAAAGAAGAAAATATTATGTGTAGCAAAAATGCATCTCTAGTATTCTGAAAGTTATATTTTGTTCTTCACAATAAGCATATTCCAATAACGTAGAGAATAGTAAAAATAATTTACTAACATCAATTAAATTTTTTACGGTAACAGCTATTTAGGCCTAGGACTCCATACTATTCTGAGTATAGTTACCAGAAAAATGCTCGTTCAATTGATGTAAATGTAGTCGGCACTTTCCTTTGCAATTTAATTCGGTGAGAGTTCTTCTTTTTTTTTTTTTTTTTTTGCATTAAAAACGTCGATTACTAAAAAAAGGTTGCACAGTCTGATTGGCCCTTAGCCGCACATGCGCAAATCATATAAACCTTGAAAGATATGTAACTCCTGCAGACTACTTTCTAAAGAAAAGTCGCTCGTCACTATTCCGTGAACTTTAGCGCCCACTGGAATTTAAAATCCGCCAGGTTTAGCGACTTCACACTAAAGTTTGCAACTATGTAGTGCAGACCGTCTCGAGTTCCCCTAGGCATGCCTTGTATATGCTGCACTCTGGTGCCGAATGCAAGAAGTATTGCCGCTTGAATCCGGGCTCCCAGCACCATATGTTCGCACAGCCCAGTGAACACTTCCGCAGTATAGTGGTCAACAGCCCGTTAGCTGCCAGTTCACAAAACACAACACAGCAATTGTGTTCATCGCAACCGTGCAACACAGGAGTCAGTGTTACCAACTATCTAAAAAAGTTATCAGACGTGAAAGACGTCAACTCCGAGTAAATTGTGTGTATATATTCGAACATCAAAAAAGTATTTTTTTCAATTAAATATATGTGTGTGTGTGTGTGTGTGTGCATTTAATATGTACGTAATTTAAAACATATACATGAGTGTTCACGTGCTCATGCGAACATTATCACGCGACGCGCCTGCTTATAAGGGATCCAACGCATATATTTCAACATATTACATAACTTTTGCACACAGAAACTTCACACAAAACAGGTGGGAAATTACGCAGAATTCTGCTCTGAAATGGGCAGAATCAATAATGTGGGACTATCATTCACTTTGAGCATCTTTCTTGTGCTTGTGAGTTTACTATTTCAGTATTTCCTTTTTCAAACTGACAATGAATTAAGGAAAACGAATGGCATATTATGAATGAATATGTGTGAGAATAGAGGAAGAAGCATGGGAATACTGCAGTTTTCATGCTCTTAAATGAGCCAGTCCATTGCAAAATAGGCTCCTTTGTTTCCCTTCGGAAATGTCAAAAATCACTTGCCCAAATGAAAATTTAAACTCCTATAAAGGATTGTAAGAATAAGTATTATAAACAGAATATGATAAAAAAATTCTCAGTCAAAAGTTACATGTAAAGCAGTGGCAGCTCGTGGTCTGGCTCTATGGGTGTGCACTTTAGTCTCTCATCCAGAAGTGTTATAACACCCCTGTCAAATACTAGCACCCTTCTTTGAGCACATATTGATGCTTAATTTATTGGCAACCCAAGTGTTGATCAACTTTCACTGAAAATGAGGTTATGATAGAGTTATATTTCATGATTTTTTTTAAAAAAGGATCTTTTACAAATTTCATATATTTCGGAAATTATCCAGCCAATCACGAGAAGAACGATGTTATTGTGCAATATGTAATTCAGCATTCGATAATGTGACAAAAGCACTCAATACATATAAGTACCGATCTACAATATCAATACTATTGTCGATTTGCAAAATATTTTATAAAAACTACCTCCTCCACTCCGCTGATATTAATGCGTATCGTTCCCTTAGGAACGCAGGGATCTTAACCTGGGACCATTAGTTGTCCCTCGTGTTGCGATAGCACTTTGCATCGCAGACACTCGCTTGGCGAATAACACTTATGCGAGAGGTTGTACTTGAATGGCAATGAACACTCAATACACACAATATTGAATATTAGGTCTCGCTACAATTGTATCGGCATGAGTTAGGAAAATACCTGATTCAACTAGAAGCTGTAGATCTCCGATGTCCCGCAGTAAGGTGGAAGAACGTAGACTTGTCCTTTGAGTCGAGATATAGGTAGAGAGTAATAACTTCTCTACTCTTGGTGACGGACCATCATCGGCCCTATAGCTTGATGTACCAAGACTGACTTCTCCCTCTCGTAGTACGTATCTTGTCTCTGATCTCGTCTGATCCCATCTATCAGAATACACACCATTTTATTCTCCAAGGATTGCTGTCGTAAATACAAGGTTCATACGCTTCTTAATTTGCTGAAAGTTGTTTGTTACCTGGTGGCCTACTACAGGGTGGCTACAAACAAGCAGAAATAAAATTCCCTGACTTTTCCAGGTTCTCCAGGACAAAATTTAAAATTTTCCCTGACAATTACAAACTAAACTAAATTGATGTCTTTGCAAATAGAAATAATAAACTCACACAGATCCACGTATGATTTTGTTAAGTACCAATATTATCTTCTATGAAATTGACTTAATTTCTCTATTCTCCATGATTAGAATTCAAACTGCAAAATAGTGAATTTGGAAAATTATTACAATTCACAAGCTAGGAAAGGATTACGGAATTTTGTCATACGCAGTAAGTATAAAATAAAATACTTGATTATTTTTAAAGTTACGACTAAATGAGATAAGAGTGAAGAGTGAATGATTAAGAAATACAAATTGTAATTTATAAGTCTCCTTATACATTCTCGGTATTATATGTTGATATTTCCACTGAGGTTTGGAACCCTTTGCTTGCAAGAACCATGAGTGCGGACTCATTTTTCAATGCATAAAGCTACTTCTCTCTTCTCTGTAAAGCAAACAACTTAACTCTTGCATATAAGTGAAACAATTGAATTGTACAAAAGAAAGTGTCATATTTCCTTACACTATCAATGGGATTTCTGCTTAAGTACAGTATATCGAAGTGAAGTACTGTGAAACTGACAACATGCAGTTATACCATTATTGCTGACGAAAAGGATATGTAGGTATTAGAAATTTAACGCAAGGCATTTATAGAATTGCATTGTATAGGTACCTGATTTAGCTAACCACACATTAAAACAGGAACACTCTAATAATAAAAGTTTCTGAAAGTTCATATACGAGGGGCATCCTGAAAAAAGCTCCAATGGTGCCTATACCAGGGTGGCTACAAACAAGCAGAAATGAAATTCCCTGACTTTTCCAGGTTTTCCAGGACAAAATTTAAATTTTTCCCTGACAATTACAAACTAAACTAAATCGATGTTTTTGCAAAATGGAAATAACAAACTCATACATATCCAGGTATGGATTTGTTAAGTACCAATATTATCTTTATGAAATTGACTCAATTTCTCTATTCTCTATGATTTGAATTCAAACTACAAAATAGTGAATTTGGAAAATTATTACAATTCACAAGCTAGGGAAAGATTATGGAATTTTGTCATATGCAGTAAGTTTAAAATAAAATACTTGATTATTTTCAAAGTTACGACTAAATGAGATAAGAGTGATGAGAGATTGATTAAGAAATACAACTTGTAATTTATCAGTCTCCTTATAAATTCTCGGTATTACATGTTGATATTTCCACTGAGGTTTGGAACCCTCTGCTTGCAAGAACCATGAGTGCGGACTCATTTTTCGATGCATAAAGCTAGTTCTCTTTTCTCTGTAAAGCAAACAACTTAACTCTTGCATATAAGTGAAACAGTTGAATCAAAGAAAATAAAGTGTCATATTTCCTTACATTATCAATGGGATTTCTGCTTAGTACAGTATATCCAAGTGAAGTACCATGAAACTGACAACGTGCAGTTATATGCAGGAATTTATAGAATTGCATTGTATAGGTACCTGATTTAGCTAACCACACATTAAAACAGGAACACTCTAATAATAAAACCTTCTGAAAGTTCATATACGAGGGGCATCCTGAAAAAAAGCTCCAATGGTGCCTATATGCAGCACTAGTGGTCGAAGAACGAAACACACACATGCAGGCAGGAAGAAGTGGCATGTAGCTGTAATCTGGTACAGTTGCAATGCAGCCGTTTTAGGACAGTTCTAGGTTAAAGATTGCAGCTCTCATACAGTCTACCACAGACTGTGATGTAGTCTACATTGCACGCTCAAAATTTGGCACAGAGCCACCAGCAATCGTGTGAGGTGTGCAGACCAGACGTCGTGAGTGATAGTATGGTCAGACGATGGTGCACACAATTCACGGAAGGCCAATCGAATGTGCACAACCCCATACAGGTGAGTACACGCAAACCCTTTGCATCACTTCAGGTGAGGAGATCTTGGACCAATCCCTGTACAGCCCTGGACTTGAATCTACCAACTTTCATCTGTTTGTTTAACTGAAGAGGTTTCTGGCAGGGCAAGGATTTGACAGCTACACTGCGGTAGAGATAGTTCCATTCTTTGCTGTCAGACACATGTACCATGGGCATACAACATTTAGTGAAATGCTATGACAAATGCCAGAACAATGGTGGTGATTATGCTGAAAATTAGGATAGGACTCATTGTTACTAATGCAATAAATTACAACTGATATTCTTGTTTTATTTATGCCTAATCGGTAGGGACCTTGATATTTTGTTATTTTTTTTAAATTGGTGTATTTTCTTATTTTTATTGTTTTACTATACGGTGTTATTTTTCCCAAAATTCACATTTTCATTTTAGCGCATTTTCTGGCAAATATCTGAAATTATACCTTCATGGTGTTTTTAAACTACTGTTTCAAATTGTAAGTTGCATGTCTTACGCCTCTTCATGAGAGTTTGATATCTTGAAAGTTATTTTGGGAAAGTTATTTCCATACCCCTTTTTTAATTTTAAGGTAAGGATTTTAGATAATGGAATTTTCCCCATATATACTGAAGGGTGCATAATGACCATAAGTGGCGATGCACCCAAAAAATTAAAATCAATCAATCTCACGTGACAGATACCGATATATTATGGCACCAAAAATTGGGATTATCTTTTTGACTTGTTAGTGTTACGTTTCCCAAAATTCGCGATTTTGTTTTAGAACATTTATCTGCCAAATATACTGAAACGTAATACTACATTGTGCTTTTAAACTATTATTTTAAATTGTAGGTCACATGATCTATGTATTTTCGTGACAGATTTTTGAGGAAGTAAAGTGTTCCCCTGCACTTTTCCATGAAGGTGTATAGTAGGGGTGTGGAGTTAGGGCCCAACACTTTCTTGATCACAGATAAAGGTAGGGGTGATGTGATCAGCATCATGCTCCTGGCTACCTTTATACCTCAAAGTTTCCTCAAGGTACCAGGTTCATATGATACTGGGTGGGCTCCGGAGGAGTTTGAGTAGGTGGAAAACATCCAGGTTCTCCCCTGCAGGGGATCGACCCTGGGTCTCTCACATAGTAGTCAGATGCCCTATCGACTGAGCTCCATTATTACTCGCTTGACAAATGTCAAATGTGCGCAATTAGCTTGGTAATTCCAAACATTTCTCATGCGACAAATACGAAGATGTGACTCCCGTGTGACGGTAGATACGCACTCGATCTCCTGTTAGAACCCTGCCACTTTGCTCTGTGATGCAAATGGTTTTGATAGAAGTTAAAAAAATCGTGAGAAATATATGATTTAATGTGGCTGTCGGAATTATTCCATGTACGTATAACGCTATAGTTTACTCTTGAGTAAAATGTTGGAAACCTTGCATGTTCTATGTACACAAACATGGCCTAGAAAAGACAAGAATGTTGGATTTCATGGAATATTTCCTTGTTTTAGGACATTTTTTTAAAAAAAAAATCACTAAAAACTCCAACAATTCGCATTTTATGTCAAATTCGCATTATTTCGATATTTTGAATGGGCGAAAAATGTGTCCAGGCATCACTGCACATTCCTAAACATAACTTCGCAGCAATTACCATTTTTCACGGTTTTGGCATTTGCGAAAAATCAATGTCCCTACTAATTGGAAATTACTTTCTGGCCAACCCTCGTATAAATCAGTAGATGGAAAGTGAAAATTTAGCAGAGCTGGCAGAGAAAAGTCAATTCTTGAAGAAAGTGATTTGCTTTTATGATTGAATGATTCGAGTAAATATGATATTAAAATATTGACGTATTTATTATTAGTATTTTATTTCATAATATTGGACATTAGCATTACTCAGTGAGAGATTAATGACCATCTCTCATGAGTTTAACACAGACAGGACAGAGAGTGGTGTCAATTTCATTGCAATACTAGTGTTGCTGTAAATTTGAGGTTGGGAGCATGCACTTGCCAAATTTTTATAACGTTCACCAGTGCAGATTTATGTTTCACTTTTTCATGATAGTATTCAATATATATCCCATTTGGTTGGATTCTTCTTGATATCTAAGAATAGTGCAATGTCATTGAAAACGTATGTTAACTTGTGCGAAACCAGTAATACGTCAGGATGATGAAAGAAAACCTTCGTAAACACTGCTACATTAAATAAGGTGAAGTGAGCCAGTAGAGTAATAAAATTTGGGAAGCATATTTGCAGTCGAAAGCTCTTCTTGTTTATGCATTCAATTTTTGTTGGATGTTGCAGTCCATGCAATTTCTATCGCATTTTGTAGTGAGATACTTTGTCGGGTGGAGATATTCGACAAAAATTGTATGTATCAATGGAACCTATTTGTTTCCATGTTCCTTCAGTTTGCCCAACAAAATGCCTTACTACGACATCCGACAACTATCGGATGGCACCACCCGCTCTTGTCCCCTCCATCTGTTGACAAGTCCCCTTACTACTCCCATACGGACAATGCATTTTCCACGTAATATTTAGAGACTAAACTAAACTTTTACTCCCCCGATCATACCATATGGTATCATCGTGCTGATTACGAAATAATGTCCTTTTGGACCTTCGTACTCTTATGTTTGGGTGGAAACTCTGACACAGGTCTGGAGCAAGCCTGGGAAATTCATATTGATGACCAACCTCTCCCCCTCTCTGCAACATATCCATGCCACATTTCCGAACAGAGTATCACATTTTGGCGCATTATTAAACTTGTATGGCACCCAGGAACATGAAACATGTTTCAATCTCTTTGGAAACGTCCATTCTTTGAAGAGAATACTAAGAATTGCGCCTTCTCCCCAAAATAGTGGGAGAAGAGGGGGCAAACTCCAATTTTTTTTGTTTTTTTCATTGAAATTCGGTGATCACGCCCCCAAAACCCTCTTCCTCGGTTTGGCATTCTGAATTGTACACGGTTGCATGGTATGATGTTTTAGCTGCAAAACAAAACTTATCTGAAGTAGATTGCTCCCATAGTGCCACAGTAATAACAATTTACCTCCAAAAATGCAAATTACCTATACTATTCCTAAAAAAAAAAAAAAAACACATTCTGCCTTATTATTCAACTTGTATGGCACCCAAGATCATGAAAAATGTTACGTTCTCTTGAGAAATGTCCATTCTTTGAAAAGAATACTAAAATTGGTGAATTCTTCCCAAATAGCGGGAGAAGAGGGGGCAAACTCCAGATTTTTATGGTTTTTTCATTGAAATTCGAGGGTCACGCCCCAAAACCCCCTTCCTCGGTTCGGCATTCTGAATTGTACACGGTTGCATGCAACGATGTTTTAGCTGCAAAACAAAACTTATCCGAAGTAGATTGCTCCCATAGTGCCAGAGTTATAACAATTTTCCTCAAAAAATGCAAATTACATATTTTTCTTCGTAAAAAAAATAAGATATCACATTTTGGCTTATTATTCAACTTGTATGGCACCCAAGAACATGAAACATGTTTCATTCTCTTGAGAAATGTACATTCTTTGAAAGGAACACTAAAGTTTGTGCCTTCTCCCCAAAATAGCGGGAGAAGAGGGGGCAAACTCCAGATTTTTATGTTTTCTTCCATTGAAATTCGGGGGTCATGCCCAAGCCCCCTTCCTTGGTCCGTCGTTCTGAATTGTACATGGTTACATGCGCTAATGTTTTAGCTGCAAAACAAAAGTTATCCGAAGTAGATTGCTCCCATAGTACCCAAGTTATAACAATTTTCCTCCAAAGAGTGTTCGAATTTGAGGTGTCAAAATAAATAATAAAAAAAAAGTCAATGAAGAGGAAATTCCCTGACATTTCCCTGACTTTTTTTGACACCTCAAATTCCCTGACTTTTCCCGGTTTTCCAGGTCTGTCGCCACCCTGTACTAAGATTGAGGTAACGCCTTTACTCAGCAATACTTGGAGTTCCTAGCAACTGCTTCCTGGCTGTGATTCTGACAGTCGAGAATCGAGAGTAATTACCTTTGTTCTTGATAAAGTATATGGTATCGTAGAGGAATTATAAGAATGAACAAGGAGAATAATAACATTGAGAGTACACCAAAGAAGCCGATCCAACTACCACATGGAGGAAATCAGTTGTAATTTATCTAGCTGTTGTTTATTTCTAATGACAGACTGATCGAACGAAGCAAAAGCAAGAGAATAAAAATCTTAAAGAAAATTACAGTACTCACTATGTTCACACTGCGTCGCTTCGTACTTCAGAATTTTTCCTATGTACATTTTCTCCATTCATCATGAAAACAAACAGTTTGCACTGAAAAAGGTAAGGAGCTTTTGACAGCGCTAAACAATTTTGCAACTCAGTAACAGAAACACACAATGCAAAACTGCTGGCTGATTGATGTGGGTGGGTTGATAATTCGGCTAATACGCCACAGAGACCGTTTATTTTGGCCAAGATGCACTAAGCAAAGGCAATATCAGGCATGTTTAAAACACCCGTTTCGCTTTCAGTTGCCCTCCTCACCTTCCCCCTTTTCTTCCCCTATCATGCACGGGACACAATCGGAGGGACAATATATCATCAAAATTTCCCTTTTCTAAAAAAAATCCCTCAGTTTTCAATGATGTATGGGTTGGCTCGACTCGGTCACACGATCTCTAATGGAATGGGTTTGCAACACTATTGTTGCCGGTACTTCCAGTTTAAAATAACAAAGGCTACTTTAATGAGTCATAACTCATCATATCACATTCTATTAATGACATTAAATAACTCCAAAATTATTCTCATGTAGCATGATAGCACTTTAAAATGTCTTGTGGCATTTTATGTGAGCTTCTTTATAGACCCAGAGGATGCAAGAAAAATATGGTTTAGAAATGTTACAAGCCTTTTTAAAGTGTTGCAGTTACACCAAAAAATTGGTGGATTATTATAAGTGTCCATGCTTCAATTTTATGTAAACAATATTCTTATCGTTTTGGTTAACCTGGGGAGGGAGGAAAATTACGTAAAAATATATACAAATACAGATATTAATGCTCAACAGGGTCTGTTTATGCCCTGCTGTCCATTATTCTCTGTCATTTGCAATAAAAACAAGTCGCTGCACTGTCAGTATCAGCCAGCAGTCACACAAAAAAGACTTGCACAGAAGGGTAGGAATCCACAACCCTCCTTCCCCACAGTGGCATTCATACCTTTCCCAAGAACTCCTTATTCGGCCCAGTATCATGATAATACTGGTTTTGAAAACGTCCACGTTCTTACCGCATGAGTTTGCGAGCAAGAATTGGCAATGTATGGTTACTTTTGTTTTCACATAGCATTGACCACCAGGCAGTTACGTGCCTTCAATGTCACGTTTGGGTGCAGCACTCTAGTTCTGCTTTTGATCTTGTTGTCTGCTTCCCAGGAGGGTACATCATTTCATCTCATAAATCTACATGGAACTTCTTGTGTTGGACCCCCAAGTCACAAGGAAGGGTGAGCAAATCTTTGAAAAGAACAAATCTGGACAAATGAGTTGTTTCTCTTGGATGCTCTTCTAGACACTCAAGATCATTGATGTGGGGGCAGAGCCCCACAAATAATTTTGCTTCTCTTGTAAAGTTTACTCTGAATTGTGCCACATGAACTTAACTTTAAATACACATTTGAAATGTTCTAGACCATCAACTTTGGGGGGCTGAGACTGCTAAACCATCAACTTTGGGGGGAGGGGGGAAATGACCACTATATACTACAGCGCAGAAGGAATAACTTGGCAGTGACGTCATCTCCCATCTTCACCTCTCCTTCCAGAAGCGTAGGCTCATTCGCTAGAGCGGACAACAAGGTGACCTGCAAACCAATCAAAATTATTCCGAGAGGGGTGATACAGGCTTGCAGGCTACTTTGTTTCTTTGTTAGGGAGTTTTTTTTTGTTTTTTTACTGGTTTTGTCATTGTTGTACAATGAACAGTGGCGCAAAGAAAGGTAAGTCCTTGCACAGCGATGCACGAGAAATAGTTTTCAATGTGTATAAGTACTTTGATTGCGATGAAAACAAAACCACAGCTGTTCACAGAACATCCGTGGCGACAGGTGTCAGTGAAAGATCTGTGTGGAGAATTTTGAAGGAGAAAGACAAAAGTGTTGCGAGTGTTGCGACGAAAGGCATTTTTGTCACCATACATAAACTGATGAAGGAACTGCAAGAAAATATTCATTTTTAGGGTTCGCGTTGGTATGACCATAAGAAAATTAGGATTCAGATTTAAAAAGCATAGCGTAAGCAACTCCTTGAACGAAACAGCATTGTTGCTTTGCGGGCAACGATCATTTTTTCGTGAAGTTAAAAAACTGCGCAGAGAGCAAACCGCCGGTCTTTCATTTACATGGATGAAAGTTTCGTCAACACACACCACACTGTCCCCAAAGTTTGGCTGGATTCCAAAGATTCGGGGGGGGGGGGGGGGGCTTAAAAGTGCCAACAGGGAAGGGTCCCAGGTTTATTATTATGTATGCTGGTGGTGAAAGTGGATTTGTGGAGGGGGTGAAGTTAGTGTTCATTTCAAAAACAACTTCTGGGGACTATCATGGGGAGATGAACACTAACAATTTTATGTTGTGGTTCAAAGAACAGCTTCTTCCCAGTCTGCCCCACAACTCTGTTATTGTGTGTGGCAATGCTCCGTACCACAAGAAGTTAGTGGAAAAAAAATCCCAACATCAAACAGCAGGAAGGATGAAATGAAGTCGTGGTTTTCATCTCACAATATTCCGCATGCAGAAGATTTGCTGAAAGCCGAATTATATGAAATAATTAAAATAAACAAACATAAAATAAACATCTAGCAGTGCTAACATTAAATTGAATATTGGTAGTTTCCACCGCGATCCTTACTGCTCGTACTCTTACTCGTGCCATGGTTCCTTTCATAGTAGTTGGCAACGCTGACTTAGCAGGGAGTGACGTCACTGCCAGGTTATTCCTTCCCGGCTCTAAGTATATAACTATGAGTATTGTTAACATTTTTACTAAAGAGAGTTTCAAAAGACAATGTGCATGAACTAGGGGAGTGGAATGTGACGTTCGGGCTACAAAAGGCTCTCACATGACATTCAGAACGAGATCATTGATATATTAGGGAGATCTGTTTTGCACTCCATGGAAGCAGATATTAAAAGTCGGAAATATTTTTGCTATTATGGTTGACGAAACTTGTGACATATCCATCCGTGAACAATTGACATTTTGCATTCGAACTGTAAATGAAAATTTTAATATTTTTGAAGAATTCATGGGCTTTTATGAGATTCCGAACACTGAGGCCAAAACTTAAAAAAAGGGAGGGAGTGAGTCATTCATTGATTTATTTCAGTGATCAGAGGTCCCCCTCTAATAATTTTGACAAGTCGGCGCCCCTGCATCGGTATCGGTATCACCTCAGCCGTAAAAGAAGAAACACACAAATATTTATTTTGTTTGTGATTCTTATGTAAGACACTGGAAACTGATTTAAAAAACTGTCCAACAGACATTAAGTTGTTGGCAAACGAAGAATTAAACCAACTCCAGGCAGTGTCGCAGTACACATACAAGTGAAAGAGACTATTTTCCTTAATACTTTATTTATAAATGTAGAAAAAAAATGTAGTTAAGTCCTTAAAGCTACCATTGATACATATTAAAAATGCACCATAAAAGCTATAAAATTATAAACTGTACAAAATATTTTCTTCTCCAGGAATTTCTATAGCTGCATCCTTGTTACTCTCCAGAACAATTAAGTCAAACGTTACATTATTAAAAATACTGTACTTAAAATATTAAAATTATTGCTCCTAGCACAGCACCAAACAATTATGTTGTTGACTTGCTGCATAAATATTCACAAACTGGTCATGGCAGGTGGTCTAGCATATGCCTTAGGAATAAAGCCATATTTTCGAGTTTTTGGGGCATATGCCCAAAGCCACCCATCAACGGTCTGATTGTTAAGATCTGCGTAAATCCAGTCTCCTCTTCTCACTGACAGGTCATCAGGGGCTTGAGCCTAAAAAATGAAACCAGGTTGAATTTGTGATTGCAATTTTTGAATGGTAAAATAAACATATCAGATTATACCATCATTAAACATGGCTTACCAAAGACACATGGAAACAGAAGAAAATACTAATACACTTGCAGACTCACGTGTGTTTTCCAAATCACAATATTACGAGGGGCATACTGAATGTAAGGAGAAACAATTTTAAAAAATCAGAATCATCAATACACGCAAACGAAGTAAATCATCGCAAAATACAGACTTTACTGAATGCATCAAGATAGTGTGATTTCATCAGCTTCGATTTTGTGAGCGCAGGCAAATGATCAAAATGGCTGAGAGTGATGTTTCATTTTAACAACATGCTGTAATTGAATTCCTTGTTAAAGAGGGAATTCCTGCTGCTGAAATTCAGAATAGATTTCAGCATGCATATGGAGATGTAGGCACGAGTGCTAGCAGTGTTAGAAGATGGGTAAAACATTTTAAAGATGGAAACACGAGCATCACAGATGAGGCTCGGAGCAGTCGCAACATGGAAAGAGGTGACAACATCATTAAAGAAGACAGACTGTCACTGTGGATACAACCGTAGCAATACTTGAGACAGAACATGGCGTGGTGCAAGAAATGATGGCAAGGTTAGGCTATCGAAAAATTTGTTGATGGCAGACCACAAAGTGCAGCAAGAACTCCTTCAGAGATAACTCCATGAAGGCCATACTTTTTTAGTGAGTATTGTGACCGGTAATGAAAGCTGGTTCCATCATTATGAACTGTAAACAAAACAGCAGAGCATGGAATGGCACCATTCCACGTCGCCGGCAAAAAAGAAAGCAAACACAGTGCCGTCTGATGCCAAAGTTATGGGCACCGTCTTCTGGGATGCATTCTGGTCGAATTTCTTGAACCTGGGGTAACCATAAATTCTCGCCCTCATATCCAAACACTTCACAAGCTCCGTCGTGCATTGCGGGATAAATGTCCTGGAAAGAAAATCATCCTCAAATACGGTAATGTACGCCCGCACTGTGCTCAGTTTACTAGGGAGGAAATTGGGGTGGGAACTTCTGCCTCACTCTCCCTACGGTCCCGACATTGCACCCTCGGACTATCATCTGTTTGGTTTTGTGAAGGAACGGTTACGAGGCCAACGCTACCAGATTATGGAGGACATGCAGAAAGCAGTGCATAAGTATCTGCATGCAGTTGGAATGGAGTTCTACTGTAAGGGTATTTTCACGCTTCCAGAAAGGTGGGAAAAATGCATGCAAAGAAATGAGGACTCTGTTGAAAAGTAAAAAGTTTGTAGATTATGATGTTGTATGTTTTTCTTTAATAAAACCAAAACTCTGTTCATGAAAAATTGTTGCTCATTACTTTCAATATGACCCTCGTATAATGGAAGTGCCAGGGTTGACCCGTGTTGTATGTGTCTGTGTGTGAATGTTCTTTCATCTATTTCATTTTATCACAATTCATCCTCATCTTCGCTTTTAGCCAAAATTAAAAATTCGCAGAAAAATGAAGTAAAATAAATCTATTCATTCATTCATACCGCATCAGAATTTAGTGTTACATTCTGCCATTTTGTTGTTATTTTCAAGAATAAAAATGATATACAGTGGAGCTTCGATTTTATGCTTTCAGGGGAAAAAACTTAAAATCATGGAAAATGTAAAATTGAGAAAAAAATAATAACATTTTGCTTGGGACACCATCAAGACTGAATGTATAATGCAGGAAAATGTAAAATTAGGGAACATAAAATCAGGGTTCCACTGTAATTTATGTAATGGATTTTGTACTGTAAATCTCTAAATACGAAGTTCCTTTTCAAAGACAAAATCCATTGATTGTGATGCATACACTTGCATACACTAATTAAGAAGGTTCTTCAAGGAACATTTGCAATTTGATACTGGATCAGTTGAATACCAGTCTGGTATCAGTAGTTTATTGGTATTATATAAATACCCTATCTTTCTGACAGTAATAACAAAATATTTTGAATTTGAATGTGAGTGTAAAATTTTGGGTGCATCAGCACTAAGGCTATTTTGTACCCGTCACGTTATAGAGGGTCCAGCCTCTTACTATAACTAAAATAACATAACTGTGATGTTGTGTAACTAAAATATTAAAATATTCTGACTTTGGTTAAAAGCTGAGGTTGTAAAGGGACACTCAGCACCCACAAGGATGAAAAACGAGACAACACACAGAATTATACTGGCCAGGGCCAGTCGCCAGAGCCTCGTTAGTTTGCAAAATGCAGTCCAGGGTGCACTATGTGGGTGGAAGTGAGGTTGACAATTGGGTGTACTACGTGGAAGGTCACCCCTTACACCCCTAATAACAAAATTAATTCAAGAAAAAACAAACATCTCTGTACATATAATTAAGGACTAAAGTAACAGATTTTCAAACTCTATTAGAGAGCACAAAATAAAATTTAACACACACAAGTATAGGTGGAAATAATGCCATTATCTGATTCGACGATTCATTGTTGCTACCAGTAGCAATGGAGATATTGTTGAGTAATCACTTTTTCTATAAATGCTTCTCGTAGTAAGTTTCCTGTGTAATGCATATGTATTTTGTAACTGTCTGAAATTTGAATCGGAAGCATCTGGCAGGGACAGAGATAAGACACCACATATATTGCTGGCTGTGAATACTATGTTGCCATATGTTCATCTGTACTAACTTCAGAGAGCTGATTAAGGTTTAATTTATGTGGATTTAGAATACTCTACAAGATTTACATAAACATTTTATTATTGGTGATAATTCATGGTACCTAACAACCATACACGTCACTTCAGAATGTGACACATTAACACATACAGAATACGATAATGTCATCAACTCATGTCCAACAAAAGTCAAAACAGCATTTCTAGGGTCTGGAGTTTTGTGTATGTATGTATTTTTCCCTCTGTATGTAGCCAAGCGAAAAATTGACAAATGTATAAAATATATGATGTATAGATATTTTCCATATTTTTTTACATTAAATGCTGTATTTTGAGTCATTTCTCTAGTTTTTACTTTACAATGGAGTTATTTGTGGAGCAAAGATTCAATATTGGCTCCCATGTAGCCAAATGGTTAGTGCTCTCACATTTGGTGAGATATTCCAAGTGGGGACCCCAAAAGTTTAAGTGCTGGTCCATCATCATCAGAACAATTGGGGATGCAGTACTTAATGCAGTGATCATGCGTTAGGCCACAAATTGCCACTTGGTAGGCCCTGGCCTTCAAAAGGTGGAATTTAGTTTACATTCAAAATGTGATTTGTGTAAAACGTGGATAATTTTTACATGATTACCACAGACCCACGACCTCACTTCTCCTTACATCTTGCTTTCAGCCATGAAAATCATTGTTCATGTGTACTGTGTTCTTCAATAATGCAACATTTCTCAAACAATCTCTCCTGATTCTGGAAATAGTGATTGTGGATTTCCGGGTCAGTAGTTCAGGAATCCTTGATAGAATTTCTGAGAAATCCAATCAAAATTTTTAAAACATAACACAGGAATCAAGAAAATAATTGGACTACAAAAATATTATTACATATTTTAATACATGTACATATTTTTTACATACTTATGTACATATTTTGCATGTTTTGGCTATATAAAAATCCAGGCCTTACTAATGATTTTCTTTTTTAAAGGATATATTCTGTTGTTGCATCACACTATTTTTTCTCCTTGTACGTGTTTGTTACAACTTGTCACATTTCCCACAGTAGCAATCGGTCGACAGTTTCGGTGCCAATAAGAAATAAGGAAAAAGTCATCTGCTGGGCAGCAAGGAGTGAATGTTGCCACGTTGTGGTCTAACTCTGTTTTGTTTGTGTCTACAAGAAACTTGTTTTATAAGCATGGTGCTGATTAGTGTGGTGTTGAATTTGTGCATTCTTGCATATCTTACATGCAACCTGACCTCAGCTTCCCCCCAATGTGGGGTTCACTCTGTCTACAGCTGCAACACCACTTGGTTTCTGCTAGAAATGACAACAATCGGCAAGTGCAGGAAACATGACATGATGTACCAAATGCGGTTTAATTACATTTTCTACAACACTTAAAAAGTGTCACACAGCTGTTTCCATGGCACAGTGGTCAGTACAACATGTTACAAAGCCAGGGGTTCTCAATTCAAACTCTGGGCAAGGCATAAATGTATCATCATATTGGATCCACCATCACCCATTTCATCATTATCATCCCCATTAACCCAAGGGGCAGAAATGTACAACAAAATACAACGAAAGAAAAAATATATGTGTCAAAATATCAGCTACGGTAATAAAAAAAAGTCTCTCAACAAAAGCCACTAAATCACTAAACCAGTAAAGTAGAAACTTACCTTGTAGTCATACAACATCACTAACTCGGTGCCATGATAGCGTAGATCATCTGATGATGGGGATGTCATGTGATGTGAACTGCTTTGGGATGTGAAATTATTTTGATTCTGGTTATTGCTCTGATTTATGTGACCTGAAAGAAAAAATATTTGTTTCAAACACTTCATTGCCTGCACCTACACCATCTGTGTGTAGTGAACATTATGCTTGGACAAGCTAATCGGAACTGGACCTACAGTTTGAAGAGAGATTTGAACCCCTGTGCAATTTGCCTCCTCCAAGGATCAAACCAAGGAAACAGCATTAGTCACTACAATGTCTGGGAAGCACGGTGTACATGAAGAGGCTACGCAATGACCCAGGTAAAAGTCTAGTCTCATTCGTGGTTTTCAAGTTGGGTTTTCAAAAATGTGAAGGCTACAAATAATAACTTTTATAATACAAATTAATTTATACAGTATTAACATTTTATACTAAAATGTGCAAATAGTTCGTAGTACATCTTAAAAAGTATCTGAATAATGGATATCACAGGGAGTTCACAAATCATTATACATGCTGATTTGTTTAATACAAGTGCAAAAGTGAATTATGATGGTGAATATTCACTCAAAATTCCTTGAATTCTGAGAATTATGCGTGAATTATTGGCTCTGGAAATTCTGTGTGAATTTTTCTCCGAACAGGTGAAAAAATGCAACTTTTATTAATCTAAATCTCATTGAATGTATACACATTTATAAATGCCCTGAGGCAAGTATTTCACAGTTTAGATTTTATTCTTATCCAGGAAGGAAAAGAAATCTGCGTGGAAAATGAAACAGAATTTTCTCATTCCATTAACTTTGTTATTGTCCTTTGCAGAACAATCTTTCTGACAGGGGAAAGATTATTGCAACATAAGATACCTTGAAGTTGATTAGGTAAATTTGAGTTTGAAATTATTGTAAAATTGACATTTTTTCATGCATCCCATAACATGTTTGTAGATGTATTTCGAGTCTGAGTATGTGAAATAGCAAATGTAAACTCCACTCCTTAAATTAAATATCTTAAATATACAGTCAACTCTCGATTCTAGGACCCCGGGTATAACGACTCTCTCGAAGTAACGATCCTTTTCTCGGGAACCGTGAAAAATTTAGAAAAATTAGGAAAAAAAAAAGTTGAAAAATTGAAGGAAATCGGCCGAAAAATGCGTTGTTTTTTCCTCCACTCATTCCCTTTACGAGTGCTCTACCGCTCACAATTAGGTCTGAACTAAAAATGGACACCATCACACCATGCTTGAGTGATATCCAATAGCACTTGACCTCTGCCCTCCCCTCCCTCAAGTGCACCAATGTTACCCCGCACCCGACTGCTGCTACCCAACGTGCCAGGCTTGTTTTGCCACGCTTGCTCTTGGATAAGCGAGAAGAGAAGATCGATTGTGCTTGGATGTTATTTTAAATCGACTTGACTTGTTTCCTTGTCCTAAGAGCTGCTGAAAACTCGCGGGGGAGGGTGGGAGCAGCCCGAAATGATAGTTGGACTTGCAGTCTTTGCCAATGTGTATGGCAGATCAAGCTCTTTCATCGATAAATACACCACCTTGAGAGATAAGATCGCAGGAATGTTCGAAAATACAGATGCGTGGCGCCTGGAAGTCTGGCCCATCTGTCCAGCTCTGACCTAGAGTTCAGCAGGTTCCCGTGAGTGAGCAACTCTCAGCCTTGTAGCTGACAACTTCCGGTAACCCCTTTCATTCAAAACGTGTTCTTTGTTCCCTGCAACACTTCATAAAAAAGCGAAACTGTTAGAGATAATCAAAACCACATAGGTGAACTAAAGATCGTCAACCCGCTTAATGCGTTGTCATCCAGGTTTCCACAAAAGTTTACTTCGATCTTACGTGCATCATAACTCCCGTTTCCCACTTCATACGTTTTCCTAATTGTGTCGATTTCGTGTCGTAATATCTGCCAAAAAAGTGTTCCGTTGGCTGACTGACTTCTCCCTCATTTCCTGTCAGCAAACGTAGCGGGGGGGGGGGGGGGGGATGCAGATTGTTTCAGCCACGATTTTCTTGCTGATGCGGGCTGATTACAGACGAGGGTGGAAAAGGAACCACCCCTCTTCCTTTCCTTTGACGTCTAAAATGGGGAAACCAATTCTGGATATATTCTTGAAAACGAACAAAAACCATAGAACAAGTAAAACAAAAAAAGTGACCCTCTACCCTTTTCCCAGCTCATTCTCTGCCACTGGTGTGCACGGCAATGTTGATAATTGCAGATTTCAGTTTTTTTAAATTTATTTATTATTATTATTAGTTTTTAATGCTGTTGTCTGCATAGGAAATATTGCCCATATTATTGTCTGTTGCATGGTAAAACGTAAAGCAAGGGTCATTTCTTTCTTCTTTACACTGCTGTTAAAAGTTCCGTCTTCGACAGTTGCGTTATCTTTAAAATGATGGGGCTTTTCTCTTCCGGCTCGAGATTCCAGCCGGTCTCCTTGTTTTTACAATGCAGCTGGCGCCAGTGTTTTCTCTTGCTTGCCGATAACAGTGATGACTCATCCAGCACAAAGGAAAAAGTTATTGTTTTGAATCTTGCAAAGCTGTTTTGATTTGACGATAACGAAATTGGATCTCCAGAAAGGAAAACAAGAGTTAAAATAACTTCATGTTCTGCACCTTCTAATAAGCAAATCTGTAAATTTAATATGCATCCGCTTTTCTTCAGCGGAGGAAAAAAAAAGAGTGTTCAATGTAGGAATGGTCGCTGAGACTGATTAAAAAGACATTATTCAAGGGGAAAACGTTTGGAGGGGTGGGTGTTTGACATCGAGAATACTCCTAAATCAAACATTAAATGGTCCATTAACGTGAGAGTAAATAACGATCTACCATTTTGATATGTGAAAATGTGCAGTTTCATAAAGCTTGTTTTCAGTTCATTTTATGCTTTTGGGCTAATCGGGACTAAATATACAATTCAATTCCAAACCCGAATGATTATCGACTGCCACACTGTTTAATGACCTGTCCTAGAATACGCATTGGGTGAAAACAGATCGCAAGTTGCACGTTTCCTTTTTCACGCTGGATTACAATGCAAGTCAAGGAAGGAGTTTGGACTGCTCCCTTGAATGGGGAAGGAGGGTGAACGAAGTTGGTTGAAGCAAAGAAAAGTGACTTTTTTTTACGAGGTATTTTACACAGCCGAACCAGAAAGAAAATTACAGCCCTGCCTTTATTATTTTTTGTCTGGTACCTAGAGAGGTTGTGTTGTTTCTCCCTAGAGATCTAATCTTACCAGTTAATCTTGTAACAGACAATGCTCCAGTAGACCCGTATAAAATCCAACATTCATTCTGCCCGATTATCTCCCGACTTTTGCTGGCACCAGTCTGACTGGTGTCAAAATTCTTCGAGTTTCGCTTGCAATAAGCGAGAGATTGTTTTCCTTTCCATTGGTCTCGGTGCAAACGGGTTTCTCATGAACTAGAATTGTAAGAATTTCCTGGAAACGCAACGACTGTGCACAATTTTAAATTCTCTTTTGTGAAAACTTTTTCATGCTCTATTTTCCTTCTCACAACACGCATCCTGTGCATAACAGGTTGTATAACTACCAGGATAAATGGTGTTACCATCTCCTAGGCATCTTTGTGTCCGTTTGAGCTCCCTTTAAGCTGAAAATTGGTGCAAATTCCAATAACGACCCCTTCGAAATAACGACCCTTTTCCCGGGAACTGTGAAAGGTCGTTGAATCGAGAGTTGACTGTATATACCTTTTAATTGAATTGAACTTGAATTTTCGGATACATTGCAATCACACAGACCTCTTTATATTAATATATTTGGGTGGTGAGAGGCGGTAATACATAAGGTTTAAGTAGAGAAAAGATCTGCTTTTACCTTTGGATTTTTGGAAAGTTTGCCTTGAAAACTGGGAATTATACTTGAATTTTAACAGACTGGCCACCCTGTATGACTTGTACATGTTTGTCATACTAAACAGACACACTTTACAGAGCTTGTTCCTACAGTGCTGGATGTTCCTCTTGTTGGAGTCATTAGCACAGAATTCCCCAAAGCAACACAGACAGATTGCAATGTGTGCATGGATATCACTGTTCTAGCAACAATTAGGATACAAAGGCAATATAACTTGTTCCAATATATATCTTGTGTGTTTGATCCTGATGAATCAATACTTGTACAATGAGAAGTATTAAAAATTCCAGGTAGCTGAGAGGAATGTGTATGGACTATTCAAGGTACATCAAAAACAAAACAAAAAACCTTGTTCATGGAGGGAAAAAATAAAAACATGGAAATGATATGTTTTTCTCTTTAAATTTCATCTCCCCCCTTTTTAATGCCTACATACAAATAAGACTACAGTGATATTTTCACAATTTTCAGCTCTTAAATGTGAATTTTATTAGCACAGAATATTGACCTAGCAATCAAGGTATTTTGCAGCCCTTAATTCTACCCACCTTCTATATACTATTTGTTATCTGAATGAAACACAGAGTGATGTTTTCTCTGTAGTTAAAAAATACAAAAATAGAACATTACAACACCAGGTAGGCAGATTACTCATTGTAGGGTGACCTTGAAGATGGATACAGGAGCACAAGAGCATTTTTCAATGCAGATTATGTGATTAGACTAAAAAAATTTCCCACCTCCTCCCAACAAGTTTAAAGAAGAATTTGAATCATTATGCATCCATTGTATTACAAGAGGAAAACCTTAAAAGTCCAATAAATATTGCAGGGCAGACAGTATACAGCTCAAATATACACAAGGTATCAACTGTTAATTACAACAGGCTGCAACACTAATCAAGTGAGCTTCAAAATGCCATTTTGTTATTTTAAAAATGGCACCTCCTATACACACTTGCACCAGTGAAGAGAAGTGGTTTCTTGCCCTCTGCCAGCCTAAAAATTACAGAAATTTCTCGAGAATGAAAATTCAATATCTCTGTGCATGCTTACCACACCAGCAAGTTACCTAATAAAGGAGAAAGTTCGACAACAGAGTTGCTACGATTTTTCGATTATGAAATTCCCTGACATTTCCAGGTTTTCCAGTCCAAAACTGAAAGTTTTCAAGACATGTTTATAATCATGATGTTTGCTTTTGAATCTTGTTTTTCAATTAAATATATAATCCGTTAATTATTATGAATATGCAACAAAAAAATCTTTATTATTATTATTATTTTTTTGGCAAATTTCATTCTACACACACAAGAACATATGAAAATTTGAATAGTAAAATGTAAAATTACAATCGGCATCAAATGTATTGGGTGCTACAACCACATGCATCTAGCCTTCAGGCTAAGGTAACAGAGGTGCATTATTTCACCATAACAGATCTCAACAATATAAAAACAACAGAAAAAGTTCATAAACCATACACAATTTTTCATTTTCTGGTGGATTTATAATGTCGTAGAAAATAAATTTTTGTACTTTTTTGCTTACATTTAGAAATTTAGAAATTTTTGTTGCATATAGAAATTCTATAGGAAATGCCAACAAGACTAAGATCAATAAAATAATAAGACAATAACCTCATCTTCACCAACCTTTCCGATAATTATGATCATATTGTCAATGTACTTTAGTTATCAATCAGAGATCTGGGCTGCAAGTTTTACTGTGATATTCTTTCTAATATCTAGTATTATAAAAGTGAAAATTTATTACAGAAATTCGAAGGAACCATAATTTTGCACAAGACTGAGAATCATAAGAACAAAAGAAACAAGTTTCTAAGCTGAATCTTTTTGGGAGTGGAATCACAAGAACCGAATCGAAAAGTGGAAATGAACTGCTTGTTCATTTTCCAACTTTTTCTCTTGCAGACTCCAATATGCATGTAAATTCCAGACGACCTGTAAAATTCCCTGACATTTCCCAGTTTTCCAGACATGTAGCAACCCTAGACAATGGCCTCAGTTCGCAGGCAGATGGCTGGAAAGGCTTTCGCAGTGACTGTACGTGAACACCAAATACTTATTCTTCTCAAGGTATATAGGCACTAACTCAAAGTTGAAAATATGTAGATGAGCAATAGGTCTGTGCTAAAATACAGCAAACTTGTGCAACTCTACGTACAGAAATCTACTAGTCAAGAAACAAACAAATTAAGGTTTTCGTTTGACTCTCGCTTGTAAATTAAACCCAGGCCCCTTGACTGGTCTATAAATAGATCATCCTGAGACACTTAAAAATTGTAGGGATGGGACTAATTAATCGATACTCTATTGGTATCGGCCGATATAGGCATATCGGTTTATCGGCAAAATTACAGATTATTTTACAGATCCGATATATCGATAAATATCTTATAATTTAGTGCAAAATTCTGCCATTTTGTTGTAATTTTTATGGATAATCTCGATGCCCTACTTTTTAAAAAAGTAACTGTCTAAATATTCAACTTCTTTTGCACTGTAGTCACCTCGAAACACATATTTATTAAGGAGATCAATGAACATTTCAGGTTCTTCATAGACCATTTCTAATTTTATATCGGATAGGTACATTATCGGTAGAGGCAGATATTTTTGGTAAATAAAAAAGCAAAATTTCGGTACAAAAACTGAGTCCATTTCGGGTTCAAGAGCGGTAAATAAAATAAAATATCGGTGTTATAGCGGTAAAAAATTGGATGAAAAGTGGTATATAAAAAGACATTTTGGTTTTAAAATTGTGAATATAATCCTAAATTTGATTTAAATACTACACTTATTCCACAGAATTAACATTTCACTTCTAATAGCACATTTATGTAGTTATCAGAGTATTAAGTTTATTTCTGTGTAAAGGAGTCCATTTTTGCTTCTCCAATATTAACAGCAGAATTAATCAATTTTCCGGGAATTGCATAACTCTCACGATAATTCAGACCTCAGAAGGTGCCACGTCGGTGAATAAACCCTAAATTTCGTGTTTAAGAGTTAATTTCGCTTTTTGCAGTTCATTTCGCATTATTTCGTGGCAAAACATGGTCACAAAATGCATCTCACACCTTTCAAAAACATGAAAAATTAACACTACAATGTGTTTTTTCAAATTTCGTTTTTTCGTCAAAAACGAAATATGCATGCCTCTAATTATCGGTTATCAATATCGGCCAAAATTTCAATTCGGCCCATCCCTAAAAAAATTGCAACAAATCACCAATTAACATGAGTGAATGGAGCTCTCTCATTCTTAAATTTAACACTAAAGCTAAAGATACACTTGGACTGCTAAGCATTTTTCAAGGAGAGCAAGGGTCTGTTGCACAGAGAGGTAAAACAAGTTTTCATCCTTTGATCCTTTGTCTCGGAATTGTTTATGCGGCAATTAAACTGAGCTGGATACACTAGCAAGCTGTTACAGAACATGATGCTGTTATGTTACAGGCCATGCTCAGTGCTCTAACATGGCATAATGGGTGGAAGCTGAAGTAGTACCCTTTCCACTCTTCATTAGAGGTGTTGTTAATATGCCATTCATTTCCATTCCACATCTTGATTTTTCTTTTAGGAATTCATGTTATTTTCTCCCCTCCATTGTTAACTAACTAACTAACTCTCTAGCCTTCTTAAACCCGAAGGTTCATGGCTGCAACAACACAGGCCTTCCATCTGTCCCTATCCTGAGCAAGATCTATGTACTCTTTTCCATCCCTACCGATTTCCCTTAGGTCCATCTCAATGTTATCCCTCCATCTTCGTCTTGGTCTTCCTACTGGTCTCTAACCATCAGGTTTCCCAACAAGAATCCTGTAAACTCCTCTTTCCTCTCCCATTTGTGCCACATGGCCTGCCCACCTAAGTCTTCTTGATTTAATCATTCTAATAATATCTGGACATGAATACAAATTATGTACTTCTAAATTATGTAACCTTCTCCACTTACCTGTCTCCTCATCACTTTTAGGTCAACTGTTAGATTTTTTATTGATTCATTATGTGAGAGGCATGCATATTCGTTTTTAATGGAAACACGAAATGTGAAATAACACACTGTAATGTTAATTTTTAGTTTTTGAAAGGTGTGAGGTGCATTTTCCTACAATGTTTTGTCATGAAATGATGCGAATTAAACTCTTATAAACATGAAATTTAGAGTTTATTTACCAACATGACACTTTCTGAAGTCTAAATTATCCAAGTTATGCAAATCATGGAAAATTGATTAATTGTACTGCAAATATTTGAATACGGAGAAACTAGTACTCACTTTTATCTGTGAAGCTGTTTCTTCTTCTTTTTCGCTTAATTTCAGTGGCCGCTGCCACCATCCTTGTTGGAACTTCAACGAGGATGGTGGCAGTGGCCACTGAAATTAATCGAAAAAGAAGAAAAAACAGCTTCGCGGATAAAAGTGAGTACTAGTTTCTCCGTATTTATATACTACTGCGTCTCTCCTTTCCCAATTATAAATATTTGAGATGCAAAAATGGGTTACTTTACACAGGAATAAACTGAATACTCGGATAACTACATAAATGTGCTGGTAGAAAAGAAATTTTTATTTCGTGAAATAAGTGTAGTTTTTAAAATCAAATTTAGGATTTTATTCACCATATTAACACTCAAATGGAATATTATATACATGAAAACCTCGTTAATATGAAGTTCAAGGGACAAAAAATGTCAACTTTGAATTAAACGACTGAGTTATCCAAACTGTTCAAGATGGCGCCTGTTTTTCAGGTGTAAATAAATTACAGTATAAAATACCCCCATAATGGATGTTTTATACTTGGTAATAGCTCACAAAATAAGCTTTATACGTATATACTACATAATAATGTTGTAAGTTTTAAAGAAACTATCAAAAATGTTAACACAAAATGAGGGCACAGAGCTTAAGCGAATACAAAGATTCCTAGGAGAAGGTAACATCATTTGTCCTGTGTAGTTATACCACCTGTTATGAACACGACACATGTGGAAAGAAAAATAGAATATAAAAAAGTTTTCACGAAAAAGATTTTTTAAAAAATGGTATTTTCTTTCAAATGTGCACAGTCATTGCTCTTCCATGATATTCTTACAATTCTAGTTCATGAGCAACCCGTTTGCACACAGACCTACGGAAAGGAAAACAATCTCTCTTTTATTGCAAGCAAAACTCAAAGAATCTTGACAGCAGTCACACTGGCGTCAGTAGAAGTCGGGAGATAATCAGACAAAATGAATATTGGATTTTGTGTGTGTTTATATCCATTACAGGATTAACTGGTAAGATAAGATCTCTTGGTAGACACAACACAACCTTTCTTGGCACAGGAAAAAAAAAAAACGGGGCTGTAAATTCCATTCTGATTCAGCTGTCTGAAATACATCTTAAAAAAATTATGTTTTCTTTTTTCAGCCAACTTCATATTCATTTCCCCCCTCCCGTCCCCCTTTCCAGGGAGTAGTCCAAACTATTCCTCGACTTGCATTGTAATCTGTCCTGAAAAAGGAAACATGCAACTTGCGATCTCTTTGCACCAAAAGTGGATCCCAGGACACATTAAACAGCGCCGCACTCGATAATCACTCGGGTTTAGATTCCACTTTAAACTGTATATTTAGTCCCGATTAGTCCATCAGCATAAAATGAATTCAAGACAAGCATTATGAAACTTGCGCATTTTCATATATCAAAATGGAGGATTGTTATTTACTCTCCCGTTAATCAACAATTTGTTGTTGGATTTAGGAGTATTCTGAAGGTCATCCTTCCTTTTGGTTCTGCCAAACTTTACCTCTTGAATAACTTCCTTTTTTTTTTATCAACCTCAGCGTCCATTCCTACATTGAGCATTGTGGGATTTATTTTTTTATGGGGGTATTTCCTGAATTAAAAAAAAAATAATCGATCAGACAATTTGATTATCGCAGGCGAAAAACTAACTTCCGGTTTGACCAAGTTTCCCAAATAAACAAATGGAATACAGATTGCCTTCGAGCTTATTTTGTTACAAAAGATCGGATACAAAATGGATGACTTGAAATGTTTAAGTAATATCAAGAAACAAAGGTACCTCGAAGGAATTGGCAAGTTCCTGGAGCTTTTGGATAAAGATTTATAGAACAATAGTAATGTTTTTCGAGACAATGTTGATCTTCTACCAGCGGTTTCGTTAGGAACTTTACTTTTCGTCAATTGGATCTAAAATTCTTCCTTTTGTTATTCAATAAATATTCAATTCTTTATTAATTTCCTTAATTTTGGCGATCTAAACTACATGTTTTGAAAGCTATAATGAATACGTGCAGATATATCTCTATTCTCCCGGTGCCTAACCTATTTCTTTCATGACCAGGATAACTCCTTTACATTTTGTAGGGGGTGTTAAGGGACTTTTGACTCATCATAGTTCATGTAATGAGGCTTTTATCAGTCACATAGTTACACATATTATTTTGTATCTTCTGATCCCATTGCAGTCCCAGAATGAATTTTTGATATGTTTTAGAGTATGGCATGAGGCACCAAATATATTTTTTTCACGATTTTTGGTGATGACATGTTTTGAGATATTCAAGGTCAAGGTCACGTGACAAAATTATATTTTTATCCAAAGGTAGGCAGGCTTGTTATATATCACTGGAAAGCTTGATCAATTCCCTGTACAAAAAGCTTTATTTGAGCTTCCTAGGCAAAATAGGGGCAGTTACAGCACATTTAGTATAGCTAAGAGGGCTGAAAAAGGGCAATTTATGCAAACTTTGACATTGAACAATTACAAGACAAACGAAACTAAAAATTTTCATTGTTACTAAGTTCCATGCATAGTTTCAACTCCCCAAATTTCATGAAAATTGGAGTTGGTCAGGTTGTGGGCTGTGTTGATTTCATATGGAATGACTCATATACAAGGGACAGTCACATGAAAACCTTAAAAGTGCGATAGAAGTTATAGGATTGACTGTATACAGCTCAAATTTACAAGAGGTATCAACTGTTATTTACAAAATGACTTCAAGACAGACACTTCTTCATAAGAAGCTGCATACAAGCTTCAAAATGCTATTTTTATCATTTTAAAGATGGTACCTCTACTCACTTGCACCAGCAAACAGAGTGATTTCTCGCTCTCTAAGAGGTCTAAAACTTATAGATGTTCTGGAGCAAATGAAAATTCAATATCTCTATGCATTCATACCACACCAGTAAGGTTACGAATGGAGGATGAAGGTCAACAATGGCTACAGTTCACCTGCAGATGGGTGGAAAGACATTCGCAGTGGCTGATAAGTGACTGCATGTGCTTCCCAAACATGTGTCTTATTGTGGTACACAGACACTAACTGAGACTAGCAAATATATGTAGATCAGCAATGGGTCTGTGCTAAAATGCAGCAAACTTGTGCAACCGTACATGCAGACACCTACTAGACGAAAAGAAAAAGAACAAATTAATATTTTCATTTGACTATTCCTTGTTTTCTTTTCCAGCCATGATCATTAGTCCTGGTTGCTTCCTGTACAGCTTCTTGCTGTTCCTTCTTTCTCCGATGCATTCTACATTATTTTATCCTGCAATCAATAGTAACTTACACAAAAATGATATTCCATGCAGAATGTGTTCAGATGATATCTGGCATTACTATGGAACACGTGATACGTACCTTGTATCACATCAGCTGGGTAAACAAAGCCACTGGGAACAAACCCCTCCTGGCCATCGCTCCTCACAATCCAATACCAGTCTGGATCCTCTCTGTTTAATACTGTTACAAATTCTCCTCTCTCCACACTCACGTCATTTTCATCACGAGCTATGAAGGTGTAGAGAACGATAAACCTTCCAGCAGGATCCTACAATTAAAGGATAAGGATTATACCTAGGAAACTAAAAACCAAGCACTGGCATTGATTATAATTATGCAATGTAAAGATCAAGATAAAGGTAGTTTCCGGGCTTACTCTCAGTCTTTCTATATCATTATTATTATTATAGCATGAAATTCAAATTCATAGTGAGTGGCTAAAGAGATGCAATTGTCAGATATTTTGTTTAGTGCTTACTACAGAATTAAACACACACATACACATTGGAAACTTAATATAAAGATTTTACAAATATAGCTCCTGCAATACCCACATCACACCGAAGAGAAGTGAAAAATTCTAAAATGTGGCACTGCTATTTACTAGGGTACTCCCAGAAGGTGGTGGGAAGCTCAGAAGCCATTTTTATTTAAAAAATCATTTAGGAGTTTTTTATTTAAATCAGATTTTTGGATTTAAATTACGGTTTGTGATTAAAAAAAATGCTTGGATGTTTTTCAGCAAAGTACATATAGATATGTTACTTAAAATATTTCTTAGTCGTTGTAACTGAATTTTAGCAATTATTTTTTTAAAATGACAGTTTACAACATACTATTAGCTGCCATGTTTATTTAGAGCTTAATGATAATGACACTATTTAGGGTGTAACATGATTAGTATTTTCTATATTATTCTACACAAAATATTTGCTATTTTTGCCTATAAAAATTATGGAATTTTAAAGCAACAGACATTTAGTGTGTTTACAGCTTACATATTACATTTTCCATTTGTACGAACTTCACCCCATTAGTCAAGTGGAACCTCGATTTTACGTTTTTCAGGGGACCAAGCTGAAAAAACTATAATCCGGGAAAATGTAAAATCGAGAAAAATGTTATAACATTTTGCTATGTTCTGTATGTACATATATTTTCTTCCATGCTTTTCCTTTAAAAATATTAAGATTATCTAAGAGCTTAATAAATACCATTGAATGATTATGAGATTAACGCACTTTCACCAAAAGAGATGATGTTATCTACAAATTTCTTATGTACATTATTCTATAAATTATTTCTTTAAACTGATTTAAACCACTGGCTTAAAAAAAAAAACATGATTTAAATTGTGATATAAATCAACCTGATTTAAATCAATCCACCTTGCCAAGAAGTAATAAGCCTGACCTAGACCCAGTAATCTGATTGTAAAATAATTTGGGGAATGTGGACCTCCTTTCTGTTATGCAGAGCCTGGAGTGGTGCTAAGTGCAGGAAAATAGAGGGAATCCACCAGGACATGATGACAACATTAGGGAAAGATGCTCCTTCCTCTGTTATAGTGAAAATGGACGGCGAAATTTAAGCAAGAAAAAGTTTGGAAAATGACCCACACCTAGGCAGATTTGTGGTCGTTACAGGAGAATGTGGACAAAATGCACAAAATGATTATGGCAGGTGAGATGTGACTACACCATGGAGAGGAACTGCAGATGTCAATCCATTAAATTAGGCACACACAGGAGATGTACTACGTAGATTTTTTTAGCGAAAAATGCAGGCTCGACCAGGACTCGACCCCGGGTCTCTGGCAATCCGTGCCATTGCTCTACCACTGAGCTACCCAGGTAAAACAGCGCCAGCGAAAATGCGAGGGAAGCCAGGCCGGCTCGGTAGCTCAGTGGTAGAGCAATGGCACGGATTGCCAGAGACCCGGGTTCGAGTCCTGGTCGAGCCTGCATTTTTCGCTGAAAAATCTACGTAGTGCAGATGTCAAAATTGATGGTGGAGCACATTGTCCACGAGCATTTGCAGATAAAGAAGATTTCTGCACATTGGGTTTCAAAGTTGCTAACCAACAAACTAAAAGTGATAAGGTTCATTATGTTGGAACAAAATTTGGTGCTGTTTGAGGCTGATCTAGATGGACTTATGAAGCAATTTCTGACCGCTGATGGAACTTGGGCACATAAGTACACCCCAAGATGAAACAGCAGTTGAACCAATGACCTTCTGCATACCTTTGAGCTCAAGTTTTAAAAAAGATTCAAGACCCTTTGAGGGTCACAGAGAACATATTATAGGGAAAATAAAAATGCATGGGATACACGTGAAAAATGTTACTCGGGTCCCAAAATTTGTGTGGATTGTTTTTGGGTCTATTGCCAGCAACTGGTGGGTGACTTGCTTTAACCTAAAAAAAAAATAAAAAAAAAAATAAATAAATTAAATTTAGGACCATGCTAACATGGTACATACAATAACATGAGGTTTACCTAGCATACAACTAGATTAGGGTAATTACCGGCACCTATCATGCTTCTTTAGTATTGCATAACATTTTTCACGATGCACTTTTGAATGATTATAAGCACAGTTGTAAAGATCCTAACAGTACTACTACATTCTACATTTTCTTCATTCACTTTGGTTTATTGCAGATGGCACAGGGGCTTTCCCAGCAGAAATTTTTGTGTAAAATTTAAAATTTCTCCTTTTTCTACTGAATGCATTTTTGGCAAGAACACCAAAATTTCCCTTCCTACCATGATTCCTTGAAAAACAAATTTTAAAAAAACAATTGAAACTGTTTACAGTACATAAAAAATTTCTTTTGCACAAGAAATATTTTGTGTTACCAAGGGAAGTGGTGGGGTTCTAGTGGAGACTGAGTGTGCACCTACCAACACACAGAAGTCATAACATTGGTACGTGCATTACCAATGAAAGTGGCACCATCTTGGCAGGGACTGAGTGGTCACCTATTATCACACTGGAGCCATAATATTAATACCCGTCATACAAGAAACAATGGAAAATAACTTCCTCAAAAATCGCCTCCAAGATATGAAACATGCAGGTCATGTGACATACAATTCAAAATCCTAGTTTAAAGACACAAGGAAAGTATAATTTTAACCAACTATGAAAAATGTAACACTGAGAAATCAAGGTCCATAGCTATAATTTAGAAGAATAGAGTTTTGCTTATTTCATTACGATATTTCTAGCGCATCAATATCAACAGGTGAGTTGAGTTTTCTGTACCACACGCAAATTTCCCCTGTAATTACAAAAAACGAAGAGTGGTATTTTGTGTACATGTATGTTAAACATCTATGAGTAGCTAATTACCTTGAAGAAAGGATGCACATCTGGCTGTGATGAGGATACACTTTGTAAAGAACCTTGGGAACTTCTTATCTGAAGCTGATGCTGGAGAGTCTGCTGGTTAGTAATTTTTTTACCACCGTAACTCTCACTATCAGATCCATCCAGTCCCTGGTTAGCTGCAGAATAAAAAATGAGGCATTAAAATAATTTATGCAAAATTAGTCTCTAATTGGAAAGCTAGGGAACTGAAAAATACTTTATTTATCAAAGCAATACCTAAACCTGACAACTTTAACAGTTCTACAGAATGTTTTAAAAGACATGCAATTCTAACTTCGAGCACTTACATCAAACTGGATGAGATATTTCCATGGGATTTTCTATGTAATCCATTGAAATATTTTGGCTGTCAATTTAGTGCATACACAAAATTCTAGAAATCAACTATTGGATTGAGGAAGAGTGATTTTTGCCCAGAATGCCAATTTGAGAGGAGGGGGGGGGGATTATAAGAAATAATTCAAAGTTTCCTGTCAAGCAACATGCTATTCTGTGCACTGTGATCAACAGGGGTCATGTGGGGCACTTGAAATGTTGATTTCATAGGCAGGTGTAAAAATGACATTTACTGATTAGCAACACTAGTCAGAGCTTGCACTAGTGTGGTCATCATGGGTCAAGGCATGATAGGTAAATATAAAACATGAATGTTGAACAAATATGTTATATATACATGTACTTACTTCTGAATACCCCTTTAGATTTATTTTATTCTTTCATCTATTCTTATGGCATTACGTGAGTGTGTGTTAATGAACATTCTCAGTTCATAAAAACATTTGAAATTTCTTGACAGAAAAAACAAACTATTTTCTCATAACATTGTTTATACAAGAAGTTAAGACTATGATTTAATTAAAAATTTTAAACAATCCTGATAGCAATAATATTCTCTTATGTCACTTAACAATATTGATAAATTTGATTTTTCTAGCACACACCATTTCATAATTGAAATTTATTTAGCTCTCTCAGAAGCTGCGAATGATGAGTGAACTGACAATCTTGCCACTGAAGGTTCTGAAGTGAAGTACCAGCCTGGAGATGGGTATTCATGCACCAATTTCATAATTCATCCTCATCATGATGAAGAGCAGCAGTCGTTCTCAACCCCATTCTTATTTCAAATGTGTTGCATAATAATTCTAAACAGAAACGTATGCTTAAACAAATACCTGGCCTGTGATCTGAATCTATTTCTCCATCTGTACACTTGTGATCTCTAGGAAGCTTCTTCTTGACGTTGCTCAGTGCTAGTTCTCCCAGATGAGATCCATATGGTGTGCAATACGAGTGAGGGATAAAGCCCTCTTGCCTATTTTCAGCTATGACATACACCCAGTCATTTTCTCTGTACAAAACATTAACAATCTGAAAAATACAAAACACAATTACAATGATCACAAGATTTAACAAAGTAATATTAACAATTTTAATAAAAATATGTGAAATAAATATGCTTCTATGCACAAATATCACTTCCTGGGGGGGAGTGTATAACTATATTTATCTCTTAGTGCCCCATTATCCTGCACAACTGTTCTTGGAGAAAAAGAAGTTAAATATGACAGAACTAAAATAGTTCTCTTACAGGACAAAAGGCATAACTGTACAGTAGGAATGTGACGAAGTCAATTATCGATGTATGAATATTGGCTGAAATTGACATATTACAATTGGTATCAGTAAAAAATCTGATAATTAAACCGCTACCGATACTTTCATCGGAAAGTTTTGCGTTAGCCAGTAAAGCCATTCTGGCAGCCATCGAGTGCACACCTCTGATCCCATGGGAGTCGAATCATAGTTATTTTTTGCATGAGAAATAATGGAAAAGAAGTTCCTCAAAAATTGTTTCCATGTTAGAAACTTGTCACAAACACATGCTAGTGACTCTTGGGCATTGCCTATAACACATATATATGAGGGTCACTATTTATATTTTGAGCCTAACAATGAAAAAACAGGAATTTGGCATTGAAAACTGCTTTATTGTTTTTCGAAGTATTCTCCTTTATGGTCAATACACTTCTGCATTCATTCGAACCATTTGTCAAAGCAGTTTTTCCAATCTTCTTGAGACACCTCCATAATATGGTTTTTGAACGCATCAACGGCACCTTCCGCCGACAAAAATCGTTGTCCATGCAATTTATTTTTGACATTCGGGAACAAGAAGAAGTCATTGGGTGCCAAATCAGGACTGTATGGCAGATGACCCATCAATTCGATTTTTTGACTGTTCATAAAGTCGGTTGTTAGACGAGATGTGTGACAGCTGGCATTGTCTTGATGAAGAATGATCCGACAGCGTTTGTTTGTTTTCCGTATTTGACCGAAGACCTCTGGCAAACAAATTGTTGTGTACCATTCAGAGTTGACCGTTCTACGTTCCTCTAAAGGAACAGTTGCCACATTACCAGTTTTCCCGAAAAAACAGGCGACCATTTGTTTCGATGTGCTTCGAGCGCGAACAACTTTTGTTGGATTGGGTTCATCTTGAAACACCCATACAGTCGACTGCTGTTTACGTTCCGGCTCATATGCATACATCCATGATTCATCACCTGTTACAATCTTATATACGTCTTTTGAAGCACCACAATTATATTTATTGAGCATTTGTTTGCACCAATTGACCCGAGCGTCTTTTTGAGTTTTTGTCAAATTGTGTGGGATCCAACGAGAACATACCTTTCTCACAGCTAAATGATCATGTAATATTTTATATATGCTGGTGGAACTAATGCCTATGGTTGCCTCAATCTCACAGTATGTCACATGACGATCTTGCAGTATTAGGTTTTGCACAGCATCAATGTTTTCTTGAACAACTGATTTTGGACGACCTTCGCGAATCTCGTCGGTGAGCGAATGGCGGCCACGATTAAATTTTATACCAGCGTTTCACAGTGGCAAAGAATGGGGCTTCATCGCCAAATGTGGAAGTAAGTTGATTGATGCACTCTTGTCTTGATAATCCACGTCGAAAATCGTAAAAAATCATCGCACGAAAATGTTCACGAGTTAATTCCATTTTATTGTTGTCGCGCAATCTCCAAGGCAACATAAACAACACAAATCAAGCTATTGACAAAACATTTGAAGTACGTTATGGTCAATAATGCCAGACGATTCCTTGCAAACGTCAAATCGCGCCTAACTTCAATCAGTGTTGCCAAGGCTCAAAATATAAATAGTGACCCTCGTATCAGCAACAGGCTTAAATGTAAATTACGCCTACGAATGGATGTTCACAGGAAAACATCATAATAAACTTTATTAAAATTTGCTTTCTGCAGGCATTCCTACTTTCTTTCTTGTAAGCTTGTGCATGTATGTTATGTTACGCTGCCACGTTGGATTTCTTTAGCATTAAAAAAAAAAAAAAGATTTTTCGCCTTCTGATGGAACTTTTTCCACCACTGAACAAATCTGCTCTCATTCAGAAGATTCATCACCAAAAACCAAGTGATACAACCTTGCTTGTTGGGGTTCTCTTGTTTATGTATATATCTTGTTTATGCATGTATAATGTCCACCCTGATTTTGACAGGGAAAAGCGACAAAAAATTATATTATGTAGAAATTTTCAGCGAAAAATGCAGGCTCAACCAAGACTCAAGCCGAAAATTTATATGTAGTACATCTTCTGTGTGTGCCTAATCTACAATAATTAACTTCTCTACACTGGGAAGAACCAGGCAACGTTGAAGTCTACTGTGTTTCAAAGGCAACAGATCCCATTGTTGTAGCTCTGGCAGAGACGATTCCACGCAGGTAAAACAACGATAGCAAAAAATGAGGCGAGGCCAGGTCAGCTCGGCAACTCAGTGGTTACAGAAATGACATGGTATGCCAGAGACCCGGGTTCGAGTCCTGGTCCAGCCTGCATTTTTCGCTGAAAATTTCTACATAGTACATCTACTGTGTGTGCCTAATCTACAATAAAAAATTATATCTTTCATCACATTCAGAAGATCCACCCACTACATCTGAAATAGAACATTGTTGAAGCAACTATTTCAAGTGATGATCTATTGCTGTACTCTGTACTGGAAATTGAAGAATGAGAACCCAAACCTGCAAAAATTGGCTAGAAAATACCCCATGCTGCATGTGTATTTAGTGAAATAAGAGTATGCAGTGTTGCTGGACAGATATGTGACAAAAAAATAAATACATTAAATCCAGAAGTGCTTCAAAAACATTTTTTTTGTGTGTGTGAAGTTGAATCTGCCACCCTTAAATTTTCAGTATTAAGAACACAAAATCATTTTGCTACTTGAATTCATGTCTTCCCAAATATGGAAATACAGTGGAACTTCGATTTTATGTTCTTGGATTTTACATTTTCCTGCTTTATACAATCAATGTAGAAAAATGTTGTAAAATTTTCCTCAATGTTACATTTTCGCACATAATAAGTTTTTTTCAGCTTGGTCCCCTTAAAAACGTAAAATTCCACTGTAACTGCTTCTGTACTAGTAAAATCTCTGAGAATATAACATGCAAACAGAAATTTTTATAGTAAATTCAAATTTGTCATACTGGACATAACACTCCATTTATACTGAATAAGCTTATGTATCGGAATTGGATAAATATCGAAACTGGTCTGTTCAAAAAATTATCAGTCAATACATCGGAATCTGTAAATTTTCTGCTTCATCACATCACTACTGTAGAGACTTCCTACCAAAAGAGTGGATGACAGTACAGAAGTGTGTCAGAGAAAAACAACCAGATCGTTGAACTGGCGAGCCATTTCCAAAGCTTGCCGCCACACCCCTATTGAAAGGTTCTGCATATTGACTTTTCCCAACTGCAAAATATAATATGTGAGAGATGGAGGGTTTGTTTGTAGTTGTGTTTGTTGTAGTGCTTCTAAGGAGGCATTTGGAAAGGAAGAGCTTCATGTTCAGATGTAAGGAAGATGATTGCGAATGTGCAAAACATCTTCCTGTGTGAAGAATTCTTGCAAT